>NC_058419.1:96904511-96933574 GCF_002201575.2 Neomonachus schauinslandi | reverse complement strand
AGTGTGTCATTTAAAGTCTTTATTTCCTTGTTGATCTTTTGCTTAGACGATCTGTCCATTTCAGTGAGGGGGGTGTTAAAGTCCCCCACTATTATTGTATTGTTGTTGATGTGTTTCTTTGCTTTTGTTATTAATTGGCTTATATAATTGGCTGCTCCCATGTTAGGGGCATAGATATTTACAATTGTTAGATCTTCTTGTTGGATAGATCCTTTAAGTAGGATATAGTGTCCTTCCTCATCTCTTATTACAGTCTTTGGTTTAACATCTAATTTGTCTGATATAAGGATTGCCACCCCAGCTTTCTTTTGGTGTCCATTAGCATGTATACCACATCTTCTTTATCTATTCATCTATCACTGTACACTGGGTATTTATTCAAAGCAAACAAAAACACTAATTCAGAAGGATAAATGTACCCCTCTGTTTACTGTATCATTATTTATAATAGCCCAGATATGGAAGATACTGATTTTCATACACTAATGTAATCCCTTTCATTTAAGAGTGAAGTGAGCTCTGGAAGCATTACTTGGAACACATAATGCTTATTCATGAGATTTCACTTAATAATTGTAATAACGGGTGTTTATAATTTCTGTTGTCTATCTATGTTTCCTATATGGAAAAAGTACATGCCTTTTGATGAAGTGGGAAGATAGGGAACCTTCAAAGATGTTGGAATATCAGATGTTTTCCTATACTGGCCATTAACTTTAGGCAATTTGCTAATCATTTTTTCTTCTTTATATGAAAATGTCACTTTGTGCTAGACCTTAAGCAGAGATGTTCTGCCTGTGCTTCAAACTGCAGAGAAAGATAACAAGAGTAGTAAAAACAGGTACAAACAATAATTGCTAGACTAAACCAAGTCCTCACTGAATGATAATCTGAATTTTTACTTTTTTGCTTCATACTTCAGCTTCTGACACCAATCTTTGGTCATCTTAGTTGGATTGATATATTTAATTCTACTTCATTGATTTGCAATCTCCACCTGCCTCACTCAACACTTACTCAGAAAGGACGTACTTCAAGGATGAAGTTCGAACAAAATATTTTAAATAATTCATATGAAAAAATTATTTCATCTGGCAAAGAACTGATGGGGATCTGATTATAAAGAAAACATAGTGTTTGTATCTTTAACTGCACTAATTTGAGGATCCAGCACACGGCCTGACACAAAATGGAACTTAACAAGTATGTGTTAAATGAATGAATGAATGAAAAAATTGATTTTAAGAAAAGACAGAAGATGTACCCACAGTTGGAGAATTACACCTAATCTGTAATTTGTGTATTACAGTATTATTGGTTATGACAAAAGAAAAGCTATGCTGCATCAAAATTGTAAAACATCAGGGCAAGGGGAGGAGTTAAGATGGTGAAGCAGTAGGGGGACCCTGATTTTGCCTCATCCCTCAAACAGATATAGATCAACATAAAATCATTTTGAACAACTAGGAAATCAATCTGAGAATTAAGAATCTCAGTCTGCACAATTGGAGAGGGAGAACATGGCAGATGCAAGGTTTGGAGAATGAACTGGGGGTGAGAAAAGCCATGGTGCCATGGAAGGGAGGGAGCCCTTTTCACAGAGAGAAGTCAGGGAGAGAGGGAGAGACTGGGGGAGAGAGCAGCTCTTAGTGTTTGTACAAGATGCCATGGAGTGGGGACCCCTGGGTCGGACTGGGAGAGAATGTTCCCCTTCCTGGAATACATTTGGAAGAGGATATATTGCCTCTCTAAGGACAAAAGGCCCACTGGGCACCACTGAGAAGCCGTTAAACAGCAGGGGACTGAGGCCTATCCAGAGGGCAGATGACCTGGTTGCAGCATTTTTTTTTTAAACTTTAAAAATTTTTTTTTGTTATGTTAATCCCCATACATTACATCATTAGTTTTAGATGAAGTGTTCCATGATTCATTGTTTGTGCATAACACCCAGTGCTCCATGCAGAATGTGCCCACCTCAATACCCATCACCAGGCTAACCCATCCCCTCACCCCCCGCCCCTCTAGAACCCTGTTTGTTTTTCAGAGTCCATCGTCTCTCATGGTTTATCTACCCCTCCAATTTCCCCGGCTTCATTCTTCCCCTCCCGCTACCTTCTTCTTCTTTTTTTTTTCCTTAACATATATTGCATTATTTGTTTCAGAGGTACAGATCTGAGATTCAACAATCTTGCACAATTCACAGCGCTTACCAGAGCACATACCCTCCCTAGTGTCTATCACCCAGTCACCCCATCCCTCCCACCCCACCCCCCACTCCAGCAACCCTCAGTTTGTTTCCTGCAATTAATAATTCCTCATATCAGTGAGATCATATGATACATGTCTTTCTCTGTTTGACTTATTTCACTCAACATAATACCCTCCAGTTCCATCTACGTCGTTGCAAATGGCAAGATCTCATTCCTTTTGATGGCTGTGCTTCACCATAGACTCCAGGCACCTGTACGGCCATGCGACTGTTTTTCTGGGACAGAACAGTGCCAGGTGCAGTGCTGCAAGGCACTCCTCCAGGGGAGGGGAACAAGTCTGCACCTTGTTAGGTCCTTTAAGACTTGGAGTTTTGAGAGGTGCGTGGGTGGATCAGTCTGTTAAATGTCCAACTCTTGGTTTCAACTCAGGTCATGATCTCAGGGACCTGGGATCGAGCCCCTCATCAGCCTCCATGCTCAGCACAGAGTCTGCTTGAGATTCTGTCCCCCTCTCCCTTTGCCCCTCCTGCTCATTCTCTCTCTCTCTACCCCTCTCTAGAATAAATAAATCTTAAAAGATTTGGAATTTTGAATCCTAACTGCCAACCAAAGGTAAAACACAAGATAACTGTGGCACTGGCAGTGCCAATGGCCCAGGCATAGACAGGGCAAGGGCAGGGATCCGACCAAAGCCTGGGACACAGGAAGGGACATAGTTCGGTTTTCTATGAGGGCCTCCTGAACAGTGGCGGCCAGTAGTTTCCCTCCCTAGGAATGAGGAGACAGGGTAATGTCATCTTCTGCCATTCCCCCTCCCCCCACTCAACCCCACCCACCCCCACTTATCAGCAGGCTCAGATTTCAAAAACACAGCATCCCCAGTGGAGGCTGGAGTCACTTACACCATATCCCCACCCTCCCTGAGCATGACAGGAGAATCTTTACTAGGGCAGGTCTGACTGTGAGCCAGCATAGTGGGCCTCTCCCTCAGAAGACCAGCACGGACCGCCACAAGTACCAAGTCTCCTGATCATAGAGTGCTCCAGAGTGTCAGCTTCAGTTCTGGCTTTATTTTATTTATTTATTTTTTATTTATTTACTTTGTAATCAGGCTTACAGTTTTTTGTTCAATTGTTGGTTTGTTCCCTTATCTCATTTTTTTTTCTTTTCCTTTTTCCTTCTTCCTTTCTTTTTTTCTGGAAACAGGCTTATAGTTTTTTGTTTGTTTGCTTGCTTATTGTTCCTTTTCCTTTTCTCTTTTCTTGGATTAGGCTTTACAAAAAAAAAAAAAATCAGGCACATCTTAACAAATCAAAGCACACTGAGTTAAAGGTCCAAACATTCCCCACTATAAGCAAGTAGGAACTCTGCAGAAGACTGACCTGTGGGAGAGAGCAGCCAAAACACAACAGAGTAGTGCACATGGCATACACCAGAAACAATTCCATAAGTGCCAGGCCCTGGACAGTGTATGACCCCTTCTTAATATAGTATTACTCTCAGGAGCAGGAAACATAACAAGCTTTGATAACACACAAAATACAGAAACCTAGACATAATAATAAGATGGAGGAGTTCTTCCCAAAAGAAAGATCAAAAAGAAATCACAGCCCTGGATTTGCTCAAAACAGATGAGCAATGTGTCTGAACAAGAATTTAGAATAGTCATAAGGATACTACCTGGGCTTGAAAGACATAGCATATCATAGTCGTAAGGATACTACCTGGGCATAGAAAACACTAGAGAAACCCTTGCTACAGAGAGAAAAGACCTAAAACCTAGTCAGGCTGAAATAAAAAAATGCTATACCTGAGATGCAAAACTGACTGATATAATCACAACAAAGATGGAAGAAGCAGAGGAATGAATAGGTGTTACAGAAGATAAAATTATGGAAAATAATGAAGCTAAAAGAAGAGGGAAAGAAAACTACTAGATTATGAATATAGATTTAAGGAACACAGCAATTCCACAAGGCTCAGTAATATCCAAATCACAGGAGTCCCAGAAGAAGAAGAGTGGGAAAAGTGGCAGTTTTATCTGAACAAATTGTAGTGAGAACTTCCCTAATCTGGGGAAGGAAACAGGAAATCAAGTCCAAGAGGCACAGAGAACTCCTCTCAAAATCAACAAAAACAGGTCAACACCAAGACATATCATAGTGAAACTTGCAAAATACAACGATAAAGAGAGAATTCTGAAAGGAGTTAGGAACAAAGGTCCTTAACCTACAAGGGTAGACACATAAGGTTAGCAGCAGACCTGTACACAGAAACTTGGCAGCCAGATGAGAGGGCCATGATATATTCAACATGCTAAATGGGAAAAATATACATCCAGGAATACTATATCTACCAAGGCTATCATTCAGAATAAGGAGAGATAAAGAGTTTCCAAGACAAACAAAAACTAAAGGAGTTTGTGAACACTAAATCAGTTCTGTAAGAAATATTAAAGTGGACCATATGAGTGGGAAAGAGACTAAAAGCAACAAAGACTAGAAAGGAACAGAGACAATCTATAGGAACAGCGAGTTTACAGGTAATACAATGGCATTAAATTCATATCTATCAATAATTACTCTGAATGTAAATGAACTCAATGCTCCAATCAAAAGACATAGGGTATCAGAATGGATAAAGAAACACAAACAAACAAGACCCATCGATATGCTGCTTACAAGAGACTCATTTTAGACCCAAAGACACCTCCAGATTGAAAGTGAGGGGGTGGAGAAACATCTATCATGGTAATGGACATCAAAAGAAGGCTGGAGTACCCATACTTAGACAAACTAGATTTTAAAACAAAGACTGTCATAAGTGATGAAGAAGAGCACCATATCATAATAAAGGGGTCTATCCAAAAAGAAAATCTGGCAATTATAAATATTTATGCTCCCAACTTGAGAGCAGCCAAATATATAAGTCAATAACTTAAAGAAACTCATTGACAGGAGTGCCTGGGAGGCTCAGTCAGTTAAGCATCTGCCTTTGGCTCTTTTTTTTTTTTTTTCATTTTATTTATCCATTCATCCGTTAAGGGACACTTAGATTGTTTCCATGTCTTTTCTGAATGCTTTTTAGATGTTATTCACTTCTTCCTGGACACAAGAAAGAATGTGGTAGATGAGGTATAATTAGTATAATTAGAACCACATGTAGCATTCAACTGCTCACATGACAAAAGACTGGAAATTAAGGACTCAGAATGGCTCTTTCTAAACCAATACTCCATTTGCAAGCTAGAGCCCACAATATGAATTTAAGGACCAATAAATCTACTAAATGTTTTTCCTCTGCTGTCTAGGAATTTGCTCTGCTACCTTACCAACCTTACCCCATTTCACCAGGTGCCTATGTTAATATTCTGACCTTCTTTATCAAATTTGTTAATGAGAATTGGCCCTCTTTCTCCAAGTGTTTTTTGAGAAATGAAGCCTATCACTGCTGCCTTTGATGTAGGTAATGTGCCATCATAAGGAACTCTTGAACTGCTACAAATATATGGGGGCCAGCTACTGAAAGCTAATAAAAATCCAACTATTTTCATTGTATCAAATGATCTAACCCTTTATTTTCTCTGGCTAAGAATGTATTTGAAGGTTGAAAGAAGTCAGGTTGAACTGTGCTTCTCTGATACTACACAGTGGATGTGTTTTCACATACATTTAGATCAGAATTATCCTTAATGGGGAGATTTTTAGTTCTTTATTTTTATGACACTCAATAATCACTCAACATTGTATAATTTATGATATTCACAATGTGTTCTTATTTTCCTTCATACTCACCCCTGTCAGGAAGAATTTGAAAATGAAAAAGTAAGTGGTCAGTTTTTAAATTACAGTGGCACAAGATCATGATTAATTTTTTAAATTCTCCAGCCAATGCTTGAAAATATGTGTTTTTGAATATTAGCAAGGGACATATTTCTGATATCATTTAACTTCTGATGTTCAATAAGGCACACTTCACACAGCTCTTATTGAGCTCAAAACTTATGTTACATAGAAAAGTAGTATACTTCTCTATGGTGCTTCAGAACAATTTCTTTTTTTTTTTTTTAAAAGATTTTATTTATTTATTTGAGACAGAGAGAATGAGAGAGACAGAGAGCACATGAGAGGGGGGAGGGCCAGAGGGAGAAGCAGGCTCCCTGCCGAGCAGGGAGCCCGATGCGGGACTCGATCCCGGGACTCCAGGATCGTGACCTGAGCCAAAGGCAGTCGCTTAACCAACTGAGCCACCCAGGCGCCCGAGAACAATTTCATTTCTCAAAATTTTCTATAAAGTTTAGTCTTATTTTATTTAATGACTGAATGGGTAGGGAAGGCATATTGGTAGAATATTCTAATTTGCTCCTGTGGTTCTTTGGTCATGTACGTGGTCTAAACACTAGAATTAGAGAAATTAATCAAGCTTGGTCTGATGTTTCCTTAAGTTTCCTCTTTATGCTTTGGGAATTTAAAGCAAAGAGATATTTCATGTTTAGCACAACATCCCTCATTACAAAGTGATAAAAGGGGAAATTTAATTGACAATCAAGATTTTTATAAGCACTCACAACCTCATTTATCTTCAAAAATCCAAGTGAAATAGGTGTTGTTATTCCAAGTTTGAGATGAGATATCATTCTGCAGAACAACTTGCCTATAGCCACAGGATTAGAACATGGCAGTGCTGGAATATGAATTCATTTTTGCCTACCTCCAAAGGTTGTGCTCTTAATAATCTTTCATGCAAAGTTTCAGAAATGAAAAATAATTTTCCTTTTTATCAAAGTATATATTCCTAGAGCCAAATTCTCCAAAGGCTTTGTTATCCCTTATGTGACACTGTAATAGAACTGATTATTGTAATATTTGTATAATGTACCATCAACTTCAGGGGCATGGCTGGCTTAAAGCAGAGGCTTACATGGGCATATATATCATCAAAGGAAGTTTTAACAGAAAATTTTCTGCAATGTAGTGTATTTTCCTAACCTAAGCAAATGCTTACTTAAAAACAACTTTAATATGAACATAACCTGGTTAGCACTGTTTGATAATTATACAATGCTTGTTTTCACAAAGGGTTTTACAAATAGAAAAAAAATTTTTTTTTTAAATAGAATGGATAGGTTACAATAATTTTTCTTTTTTGCAGTTTGATTCAAAAAGTTGTGTACTGTGTGCTTGGGCAAAAAAATAAATAGTAAAAGGATAAATAAGAAATCAGAGGTTTCCCATTTTATAAAATATTAAACAGGAATGGTTACTTCATTATCTTTCAGTTCTTCTATGTGAAGTCAATTTCTTCCTCATGATGCAAATGTCTGTTGAAGAAATTATGCTAAATAGTTTTCTTAAAGGCATAGTTTTTATTATACACAATAAAGGTTCCTTATTTACTCTAATGATAGATTGACAAGAGGACAATATCCTTAACCTCTGCTTAAATGATGAGATCAGGAGAACATGGCATGAGTGTCACCAGCCACTCAATCAAATTCCATTTGGTTTGTGGCTTTATATCTTTCCAGAGTGGAATTTATCTCCGTTCGTCCCACATAAATGACAAAGCTCTAGCTGCTCTAACAGTCAAGATGGAAGAGCAAGGTACAAGTGGCTCCAGAAAATGAAAGTATATTTTAATGTCTTCCTTTTTTTTTTTTTATTAGAGGCCCAGGTGCATATGTTCTTACCATACCTTAGTTTGCATGCTAGTTGGAGTCCAGGGTTTCAAGGTGATTGTTTCATTGTCCATGATATTGCTACATGTCAGTGTGAAAATAATACACATAATGAGATTTTGACTTGGATCCCACACTTAAGATAACTCAAGTTATCTGGAATTTTCTTAGTTATAAAATGGAGATAATAATACTTTTGGGTTTGTCTATGTTGTAAACCTCAAGAAGAAAAATGAAGATTATGAATGGGCTTTGAGAACTTTAAGAGGCTATACTAACATAATTATATATCAAGCTCTCCTCATTTTCCTCTCCTAAAAACTGCAGATTTGAGGTCAGGTTATTTTTTGAAGTCTCACTGGTGCTTAAAATCCAAAAAGATCCAACACTGCTTCTGTTTATTTCTGTATGACAACTAATACCAATGCAGGTAATTATGGCATTGGAAAAACCCACATAATTTCTCCAAACAAAGTTTATTTTGCTGAAAGTAGCCATCACCAGTAAGCAATAGGAAGCTTTACTAGTGACTCTTATTTTGCAAATATACCTTTTCATTTTAATCAAGTAAGATTGAGTGGGATTTAGTTGAAGACTATCACACAGGATAAGTACCATTAAAGCTACTTTTTCTTGGCTTCTCTGCTTTTTTAGTACTCTTCTTCCTTTCCCTCTCCCTCCTATCTTCCATAGATATATGCTGAGTATTGTTCTGTGATGCTTCTGGTATTAAGCATTTATGTAAAGTACTCCCTTAATTGTCACCCAAATCTGAGTTTGATGATATTGTTTCCATTTTATAGATGAGGAGACATGTTCTATGAAATGCAAGGTCACATAACCAAAATGTGGAAAAGCAGATTTTATGGACCTGAACAACAAATGTGTAAGGGTGAATGCTGCCGCATGAAGCCCAAGGCTTGAAGGGAGAGCCACAGAAACCAGATAATTTTAGGCCAGAGAGCATAATAATGGCTTCTTTGATGTCTGAATAAGTAAGTACAGGGATTTCCCAGATTTTGAAGGCATTAGTGACTCACTTCTCTAGGATACTAGAGTGAGTTCTTTAGTAGAAGGTAATTAGAAAAGGAGAGTCCTTGTCTAAAAACATAAGGTATTAAAAAAAAAAGCAATCATAAAATTGGCCTTAAAGGGGAGAGCACTGAAATGGGATCACAGTGGCCTGAGTGAAGTCCTATCAATAGGGAAGGTCAATAGAGGTATGAAAGGATGTATTGACTGGATCTGGAATGCAGGAGCATGTTTGTGTGGCTGTATGTATGTGGGAGGTGTGTTTATGTGTATAAGTAAGTTTAGATGAACCTGGAGAATTAACAAGCAAGTGAATTTGACTAGAGTTATATTTTAGAAAAATAAATGTAAGGAGAAGAGAGACTACTTTGGAAACCATTGCAGAAGATACAGTGCTGACATGGACCTAAGGTTATGGTGAGAAATTCTAGGCCTTCACTTACAAAAATACATAGAAAAGATCTACTTCTTCAGGCATGAGATGGTCACAGACAACCTTTATTTAAAATAGGAAATTTGCACATAAACAGATATTTATCCAATCCTATTAGGATGAAATATATACATATGCTTCCATTTACAGATGAATTCCTTCCTTAATGGAAACAGAAGTGTCCTCTAGATCTGCACTACAAATCATTCAAGCTACAAATTTTCCTGTCCCAGACAGTTTTAGCTGTTATTTTGTAAATGTAAAGAAGTTGCTTGATTTCTTATTTTAAATTGCTATTCATGAAATGCAAAGATTAATTTCACTTGAATAGATATGTGAGGATTTTTGATATTGCTCTGTAGCTTTGCTCACACAGATCTACTGTGTACACTAGATTTGTCAGGGACTTGAAGATCTCTGCTATTTTGCACCTGTGTTATATGATATGGAAATATTCCTTGGTGGTGAATTTTTATGCACATTGTGAAACTTAAAAAACATTGAATAGGGAGATATGATACAATGGCTTAACTCAAGTTTTACCTGTAATTTAGGTAAGTAGTTTTCAAACTGGTTTTGGGGGCTTGATGGAATCTTAAAAGGGGAGATAATAATTTCATTGTTAAAGAAACCTAACATTATTTTGATTATAGATTTAAATTTTGGGGAGCGCCTGGGTGGCTCAGGAGTTAAGTGTCTGCCTTCAGCTCAGGTCATGATCCCAGGGTCCTGGGATCGAGCCCCGCGTTGGGCTCCCTGCTCAGCGGGGAGCCTGTTTCTCCCTCTCTGCAGCTCCCCCTGCTTGTGCTTTCTCTCTCTCTCTCAAAAAAATAAATAAAATCTTAAATATATATATTAAAAAAAGATTTCAATTTTTAGTTAACAAAATACTTGTCATAATTATTTTGTTACAGTTAATATAAGTGGAGCTATACAAGTCTCCTTTTAGTACAATTATTTTAAGATTCCTCTCATATTACAGATGATATAACTAGATCATTTCTGTTTTTAAGAGTAATTCTGCTTTTAATTATGTCTTTATTTTTACAAATAATCAATATAACAATGTAATATTCACAATGCTACAAAAATGTGAAGAGTATATGTGAATATTGATTTCATAGTTAATAAAATATAAAATATTGATGAACTAAGCAGAAAGTCACTGAGGAATGTTTATAAGCATTAGGTGTTAAACTGATGAATGTTGTGGAATTACAGTTGTAAAAACATGGTGGGACACTCATCATGAATTCTGATTGACATTAAAATGAAAGAGAGAAATTGCCAAATAAGTAGAAAAAGAGAAATGTTTAACTATCTTCCTGTGCATCTTCTACATTTTAGTTGATTTTTATTACTTGGTATATAGGAGTCTTAGAATCATTTCCTTCCACCCCTTCCTTGTGAACAACTTCTCAAGGAAGCCCGGCATCCTGTAGCCCTTGCTTAGAATGAAATCTTTAAAGGCAATTGTTCCATAAAGACCTTCAAGAATATTCTGTTGAGGAATAATATCCTGTTCCAAAACTCCCCTCTTGAGCTTTAAGTAAGATCTTGGGGTCAATTAAAGGTTCATTATTTATTAGCTTTTTCCACAACTTGGGATTCAGGTACCATGCTCCATACCTCATCTTTCATCCAGTTGGGTTTATAAGGTTTCTGTGGTGTCTGGGGTTTCCTCTCCCAGTTTTGTTCCTGTAAGGATAATTTTATTTCCTCCATTTTATTTAGCCCCATTCTGTACTTCAGCTCTGAAAGAACCTGGTTTACTTTCTTCATGCAGACCATGTCATCAGTTGGTTTGCACTCATAGCCAACATCAAACTATTTCATGATGAACTTCTTGTCAGTGCCCAAGTCTCCAAAAGTGGCAACCCATTTGCAGAATTTACGAATTCCTCTGGGTATTTTTCTATGAAGAGGAGGATTTTTGAGCAAAGCCTTTGTGCTTGACCTCTTTTCCTCATGAGGCAATTTATCTGGATGTGATACAGGAGTCTTCTTGGGAAGTTCCAGGTTGACTTTGGCAGGATATTTCTCACAAAGCTTTATAGGGGGGACTTCATTCTTTTTTCACTATTCTGACAATAAGCCCATGTGTCCTCTGGCTTCCTGTCAGGATTGAGCACTTCCAGCACTTTTTTTTTTTTTTTAAGATTTTACTTTTATTTATTCGACAGAGAGAGACACAGAGAGAGAGAGGGAACACAAGTAGGGGGAATGGGAGAGGGAGAAGCAAACTTCCCGCCAAGCAGGGAGCCCGATGAGGGGCTCGATCCCAGGATCCCGGGACCATGACCTGAGCCGAAGGCAGCCAGTCAACCAACTGAGCCACCCAGGCGCCCCACTTCTAGCACCTTTATAAGAGGTCTGTAGGTAGATAGATTGTTCTCCAGACTTGGGTAGAGAGCCAAGGGATGCTCAGTCACGTGGGCTTCAATGTCCTCTATGAATGACCTCTGTGCTAGCTGGGCTGGTGAGAGTGTGGAAAATAGGTATGCTCTTGGTCAGTTTTTTCTGACTTTGTGGGGGCAGGTTGGGGGTCTCTGTGAGCATTCATGGGGAGAATGTGCTCCTTAGGGCTGTGAATGATCAGATCTTCACAAAGTGGTACCTCCTCCTGGAGTCGTCCAGCCCCTTTCACAAATATTCACTGTCAGTTGTCCAGAACTTCAGAAGCTTGTTACTGTGCTTTGTGAAACACTTGGAAGGTAACCTATGTTGTACGAGGGCTTGCAGTTTATGTCCAGGGTGTTTATTTAACATTTTAAGAAACCACCAGCTTTCTCAAAGTGGTTGTACTACTTAATATTTCTTCTAGTAGTGTATAAGAATTGCACTGCCTCCACATACTCCCCAACACTTGGCATGGTTAGTCATGTTAAATTTGGCTATTCTGATAGGTGTGTAGTGATATCTCATAGTTTTAAATTTGCATTTCCGTAATGAGTACTGTTGTTACACATCTGTTCATGTGCTTATTTGCCATTTATATCTCTCTGTGAAGTGTCTGTCCAAATTTTTTGCACATTTTAAAATTGCTTGATATCTTGTTGAATTTTGAGAGTTCTTTGTGTATTCTGGATGTAAGTCCTTTATCAGGTAAACGATTTGAATTTTTTTTTCTCTCCATTTATGGCTCATTTTTTCATCGTCTCAACATTGTCTTTCAAAGATCACAAGTTTTAAAATTTGATGAAGTCCAGTTTATCAATTTTTTCTTTTGTGCCTTGTAATTTTTGTGTTGCATCTAAGAAATGCTTGCCTTTCCAAAGGTCACAAAAGTTTTTTTCATTTAGATCTGTCATTTTTTAAATTAAATTTTTAGTAAACAAGGCAATATTTGGATCAAAGTTTTTATTTTAATTTTTTTTGCCTATGAATATCCAGTAATTCCAGAACTGGTTTTTGAAAGCACGAGCTTTTTTTTCCCACTGAATTATTTTTGTAAAGTGGTAGAAAACCAGTTGTCATATTTCTGGCCATACATATCTCAACACTCTTTTCTGATCCATTGATATTTTCTGTCTTTATACCACGTCCATGCTGTGTTGATTACTTTAGCTTTCTATTAAGTCTTGAAATTGGGCTACATTAGTCCTCCAACTCCATTCTTTTTTTACAGAGGTGTTGTTGTTGCTTTTTTTTTTTTTTTTTTGCTCTGTAGGGCCTTTAAATTTAAAAAATTTAAAAGACCCCAGAAATTGACCTGAAGACAGAACAAACTCCACAGCTAAAGGGAGAAGATGGACCAATGCCAAGAAGGTAGGAAGTGCAGACACTGGAGTAGGGGAGAAAGGGATCATGAGGACTGTGGAAGGGGGGGAGCCAGGGTCATGGAGAAGGGTGAGACAGAAAGAAGCACATGGGGGAACATATAAGGAGAATGTTTCCCCACAGCCAGTAGCTTGGAAAAGGAGAGGGGCTGAATTTCATTAGTTCTTATACCCAGTGGTGCTTAGAGCCTGGCATTTTAAAGGTTGGCAGGTTTGGCTGGGATAGAGCTCTGAGGGCACTGCACTGCTCCTGGAGACAAGGCGGGCAAACCACGCAGAGGCAGGCAGCATGGACACGGTGATCTGAAAAATGTCTTGGGCTCATAGTGGGGAGATTATTCGCTCTTCTCATAGAGCGTCTGTGAGAGGCGTCATTCATGGAGATGCCTCTCTTTGAACAAAGGAGCTGGCTGGCACCATTTCCCTCCCTTTACCCCTCAGCACAAAGCCACCAGTGGGAAGCAGTGCACTGCGCACACTGGCTGCCTAACTTGCTGACACCAAGCACCACCCGCCTGCACTCTGTGGGGACTGCCTCTCTCAGACAAGCATGTATTGGTCTCAGCATGGTAGACCTCTCTCCGAGAAGACCATTACAACTCCCTGACCACACCATGTCTCCCAACCAGAGAGTTCTACAGGAACTCAGTTCTCATGCAAGTAGTATCAGGTCTCATTTCACAAGCACACCAAAGCACACTTAGTTAAAACTCACCATATTCGTGCTAAGGACCAAACACTGCCCACTGCAAGCAAGGAGAACCTCTGAAGATAACTAAAGGATAGAGCAGCCAAAACACAATGGCAGAATGTATGCGGCACACATGGGAGACATATGGGTGAAATGGTATATTTGTCTTTCTCTGACTTATTTCACTTAACATAATACCCTCTAGTTCCACCCACATTCTTGCAAATGTCAAGATTTCATTCTTTTTGATGCCTGAGTAATATTCCTTTGTGTGTATACACACACACACACACACACACACACACACACACACACACCCCTTCTTCTTTATCCATTCACCAGTCAGTGGGACATTTGGGCTCTTTCCATAATTTGGCTATTGTTGATACTGCTGCTATAAACATTGGTGTGCGTGTGCCCCATAGAATCAGAATTTTTGTATTCTTTGGATAACCCAGTAGTGCAATTGCTGACTAGTAGGGTAGTTCTATTTTTAACTTTTTGAGGAACTACCATACTGTTCTCCAGAGTGGCTGCACCAGTTTGCATTCCCATGAACAGTGCAAAAGGGTTCCCCTTTCTCTGCATCCTCGCCAACTTCTGTTGTTTCCTGACTTGTTAATTTTAGCCATTCTGATAGGTGTGAGGTGGTATCTCATTGTGGTTTTGATTTGTATTTCCCTGATGCCAAGTGATGTGGAGCATTTTTTCATGTGTCTGTTGGCCATTTGTATGTCTTCCTGGCAGAAATGTCTGTTCATGTCTTCTGCCCATTTCTTGATTGGATTATTTGTTTTTTAGGTGTTGAGTTTGATGAGTTCTTTATAAGTACTGGATACTAGCAAATATCTTCTCCCATTTGGTAGGCTGCCTTTTAGTTTTGTTGATTGTTTCCTTCACAGTGCAGAAGCATTTATCTTGATGAAGTCCCAGTAGTTCATTTTTGCTTTTGTTTCCCTTGTCACTGGAGACGTGTCCAGTATGAAGTTACTACAGCCAAGGTCAGAGAGGTTGCTGCCTGTGTTCTCCTCTAGGATTCTGATGGATTCTTGTCTCTCATTTAGGTCTTCCATTCATTTTGAATTTATTTTTGTTTATGGTATAAGAAAGTGGTCCAGTTTCATTCTTCTGCATGTTGCTGTCTAGTCTTCCCAACACCATTTGTTAAAGAGATTGTCTTTTTCCCACTGGATAGTCTTTCCTGCTTTGTTGATGATTAGTTGACCAAATAGCTGTGGGTCCAATTCTGGGTTCTCTATTCTGTTCCATTGATCCATATGTCTGCTTTTGTGCCAGTACCATGCTGTCCTCATGATTACAGCTTTGCAATACAGCTTGAAGTCTGAGACTGTGATGCATCCTGCTTTGTTTTACTTTGGCTATTCATGGTCTTTTCTGGTTCCATTCAAATTTTAGGATTATTTGTTCCAGATCTGTGAAAAATGCTGGTATTATTTTGATCAGGATTGCTTTGGATGTGTAGATTGCTTTGAGTAGTATAGACATTTTAACAATATTTATTCTTCCAATCCATGAACATGGGATGTTCTTCCATTTCTTTGTGTCTTCTTCAATTTTTTTGGTAAGTGTTCTATAGTTTTCAGCATACAGATCTTTCACCTCTGGTTAGGTTTATTCCTAGGTATCTTATGGTTTTTGGTGCAATTATAAATGGGATCGATTCCTTGATTTCTCTTTCTGCTGCTTCATTATTGGTATATAGAAATGCAACAGATTTCTGTATATTGATTTTATGTCCTCTGACATTGCTGAGTTCATGTATCAGTTCTAGCAATTTTTTTGGTGGAGTCTTTCAGGTATTCTACATAGAGTATTGTGTCCCCTTTGATTACTGAAAATTTAACTTCTTCCTTGCCAATTTGGATGCCTTTTATTTCATTTTGTTGTCTGATTGCTGAGGGTAAGACTTCTAGGATTATGTTAAACAACAGTGGTGAGAGTGGACATTCCTGTCATGTTCCTGGCCTTAGAGGAAAAGTTCTCAGTTTTTCCCCATTGAGGATATTAGCTGGGGGTCTTTTGTGTATGGTCTTTGTGATGTTGAGGTATGTTCCTTCTATCCCCAATTTGTTGAGGGTTTTTATCAAGAAAGGATGCTGTATTTTGTCAAATGCTCTTTCTGCATCTATTGAGATGATCATATGGTTCTTATCCTTTCTTTTATTAATGTGGTGTATCACTTTGATTGATTTGCAGATATTCAACCACTCCTACAGTCTAGCAATAAATCCTACTTGATTATGGTGAATAATCCTTTTGATGTACTGTTGGATTCAATTTGCTAGTACCTTGTTGAGAATTTTTGCATCTATGTTCATCAGGGATATTGGCCTGTAGGTCTCCTTTTTAGTGAGGTCTTTGTCTGGTTTTGGAATCAAGGTAATGCTGGCCTCATAGAATGAGTCTGGAAGTTTTCCTTCCATTCCTGTTTTATTGAACAGCTTCGGAACAATAGATATTAATTCTTTAAATGTTTGGTAGAATTCCCCTGGGAAGCCATCCGGCCTTGGACTCTTATTTGTTGGGAGTTTTTGATTACTGATTTAATTTCTTTGCTGGTTATGGGTCTGCTTAGGTTTTCTATTTCTTCCTGTTTCAGTTTTGGTAGTTTATATGTTTCTAGGAATTAACCCATTTCTTCCAGATTGCCCAATTTGTTGGCATATAATTGCTCATAATATTCTCTTATGATTGTATTTCTTTAGTGTTGGTTGTGATCTCTCCTCTTACATTTGTGATTTTATTTATTTGGGTTCTTTCTCTTTTCTTTTTGGTAAGTCTGGCTGTGGGTTTATCGTTTTGTTAATTCTTTCAAAGAACCAGCTCCTAGTTTTGTTGATCTATTGATTTTTTTTATTTCTATATCATTTTTTACTGCTCTAATCTTTATTACTTCCCTTCTTCTTCTGGTTTTAAGCTTTATTCGCTGTTATTTTTCCAGCCCCTTTAGGTGTAAGTTTAGGTTATATATTCGAGACTTTTTTAATTTCTTGAGAAAGGCCTGTATTACTGTATACTTCCCTCTTATGACTGTCTTTGCTGCATCCCAAAGGTTTTGGACTCTTGTGTATTCATTTTCATTTGCTTCCATGTATTTTTTTAATTCTTTAATTTCTTGGTTAACCCATTCATTATTTAGTAGGATGTTCTTTAATGTCCATGTATTTGTGATCTTTCCAAATTTTTTCTTGTGGTTGACTTCAAGTTTCATAGCATTGTGTCCTGAAAAGATGCATGGTAGGATCTCATCTTTTTTACTGGTTGAGGCCTGATTTGTGTCCCAGTATGTGATCTATTCTGGAGAATGTCCATGTGCACTAGAAAAGTATGTGTATTTTGCTGCTTTAGGATGAAATACTCTGAATATAACTGTTTAGTCCATCTGGTCCAGTGTGTCATTCAAGGGCATTGTTTCCTTATTGATCTTCTGCTTAGATCATCTGTCCATTGCTGTGAGTGGGGTGTTAAACTCCCCTGCTATTATTGCATTACTATCAATGACTTTCTCTTTTTTTAAAGATTTTATTATTTTATTTGACAGAGAAAGTGCACAAGTAGGGGGGGAGGCAGAGGGAGAGTGAGAAGTAGGCTCCCTGCTGAGCAGAGAGCCCAACACAGGGCTCGATCCCAGGACCCCGAGATCATGACCTGAGCCGAAGGCAGACACTTAACGACTGAGCCACCCAGGCGCCCCAAATATTTTAATTAAAAAGTAAAAATCGGGGCACCTGGGTGGCTCAGTCATTAAGCGTCTGCCTTCGGCTCAGGTCATGATCCCACGATCCTGGGATCAAGCCCCACATTGGGCTCCCTGCTCCGTGGGAAGCCTGTTTCTCCCTCTACCAGTCCCTCTGCTTGTGTTCCCTCTCTCGCTATGTCTCTGTCAAATAAATAAATAAAATCTTTAACAAAAAAAATAAAAAGTAAAAATCACTAAAATCTACTATATGTTGCATATTTGCAATCTTTCCTTCCTTTTCTTAAGAAAAAGCAAATTCAGCATTATAAACTATGAAAATTTTCATAACACAATACAGAATATCAATACCAGTATTTAGGGTATCTGTAGTCAATGGACTAAAATAACTTTACAAGATCTACTACTTCTTACACAGTTATTATTGAGCCTGCAGGAGAAAAAAATCTGTAATGGAAACAAATCCTAAGGTTCCTTTTTTTGCTGTTGTTAGACAAGACAGATATTCTTTTCTTTTTCTTTTTTTATTAACATATAATGTATTATTTGTTTCAGGGGTACAGGCAAGACAGAAATTCTTAAAATTAAGCAATTCAGGACAATAACGTAAGAAATGTCTAAAGCCTATATGAATGTCTGAAGCCTTTTTAAGTTAATTTTTTAAGTCTAGTTCCTGTTTTATAGTAATCTTTGGGATTTATTGATTCCAAAGCTATTTATATGCTGGAAATGTATTACCTACTAATATTTCTACCAGAAAAAAAAATAAATGATATTTCAGTGACTACCCAGAAAAGAAAAAAAAAAGGTGAAAGGGAAGAGAAAAAGTATTATATTAGCCTTGCAAACTTAGAAAAATCTAAAGTGAGGGGTACCTGGATGGCTCAGTCAGTTAAGCATCCAATTCTTGGTTTAGGCTCAGGTCATGATCTCAGTGTCCTGGGCTCCATGTAGGGCTCCACACTCAGGGGGAGTCCACTTTCTCTCTCTCTCTTCCGCAGCTCATGTACTCACTCTCTCTCTCTCTCTCTCCCCCTCTCTCTTTAAAATAAATAAATAAATAAATCTTTTAAAAAAACCAAAAATCTAAAGTGAAAAAATTAACTTGAGTTTTTATGTAATTAGACTACTTTCTCAAAGTCAGCCTTTTAAATAATTACTACCACATATCGACTGAAACCAGGAAGTGAATTATTAGTGTCATTTTAAATATATCACCTAATATTTATAATATCTGGTACTATTAGTCCTATTTTTCTGATGAGTAAATCACTATACAAAAGTTCACACAGCTTGGAAAGGGTGGAGTCAGACTTTCAACTGAGGGCTATTTGACAAAATCACCTCCTAAGAAGGGAATAAAGAATGATTATTGCATTCATTCTGCATCTATGTATCTTAAATGAAGTAGCAGTACACTGAGAATATAGATCATGAATTATCTCAATTCCCAAGTCTGCTATTATATAATAAAGCTATTATTTATAACTTTTTTGCCAACTATCAGAATACTATTAAAACTAAAATTAATGTAAAAGGAGGATTTCAATTTACAGATATATAAGGTTACACAATGTGGAGGTATGGTTACATCTCAAATTTGGGTATTGACTTTTACTTTTTCAGTGTAACAGTTTATAAGAAAACAGAACGCTGTTTTAAAAGATTTTAGTTATAGTCTGTTTTCCAGAAGCAAATGTCTTGGGAATATGTCTCATTTAACTGTTCTTTAGCATAATGTATCCCCCATGGCTCATTTTCCTGGTTAATGATCAACATGAGCAATATGAATATGAAACTTGTGTTCTGCAAGATGATGATGGCAGAAGATAGCAACAAGCTTTTCATTTTTTTTTTTTTTTTTTAAAGATTTTATTTATTTATTTGACAGAGAGAGACACAGCGAGAGAGGGAACACAAGCAGGGGGAGTGGGAGAGGGAGAAGCAGGCTCCACACAGAGCAGGGAGCCCGATGTGGGACTCGATCCCAGGACCCTGGGATCATGACCTGAGCCGAAGGCAGACGCTTAACCGACTGAGCCACCCAGGCGCCCTCATTTATTTTTGATTGTCTTTTTTTTTTTTTTTTAGCAAAGCCATCTTACCAATAGCTTAAAAATTTATTATTTAGAATGGGCACCTTATTTATTTACTCCTGGGTAAGAAAAGGAAAAAAAATTAATAAAGTTCATAAAATTCCATTATCTAATGAACTGTATTCAATAATGCACTATAATGCACCAAAGATTTACATATAAAGGGGCTTGCAAACATGTAACCATATGAGTTAAATCAATTAAAATAAATACATTTACAACCCCAAAATTGACTACACTGAAATATTTCTAATGTTTCTGAGAATATTCTGCCCTTCCTGTTGGGGGGAGAAAAGTCACCACTATAAACAAATGCCATCTTTCTAGAATTTAGCTACAAAACAAACAGTATCCCATATAGCTCACCTTATTACAAAGGCAGTCAATCAATATGTATGTTGACTAGTTCTACTTTTACAAAGCTATTTCTATGGACCACTGTTGATCTGATTATAATAAATTTTATAGAAGAAAAATCTCACACTGTGCTTCTTTTAGACCCTGTTGACAGTTACTCCTCATAAAGACAGATCTTGACTGAATACTGCTCTCTTAGTAGTATTAAGGAGGAAAGCTGAAATAAACTTAGGGAAGCCTTTCAGTAATCCTTGAATTACCCCATTTATATCATTACATCATCTAGAAAAATACAACCAAACTTCCAAACTCTCATCAAAGCAAAAATATAAAAAAATTAGTTCTGAAATCCTGCAGGAGGAAATGGAAAGGGGCATGGAGGAATAAGTGATATTCCCTTACTCTTGTACTCAGAAATAGCTCTTATGTATGTATTGAATACAAAGATATTAGAAATTTCTAGCAATACACATTAATTTTTTTAAATCTCACTGTAAAAAATATATTTCCGATGACATATATTCTAAAGTGGTACTTTTCCATTTCTTAGACTACCCTGTGCCTTAAGTTGTTTCTTGATTTATAAATATTTTTAGTAAAATTAATCTGAAAAATTCTCTGTATAAAACAGCTTCTTAGAGTTTCTAATGCCCATGAGTTTATTAAATGCTATTTAAAATAATGGATTTGGGGCACCTGGGTGGCTCAGTCGGTTAAGGGTCTGCCTTCAGCTCAGGTTATGATCCCAGGGTCCTAGGATCAAGCCCTGCATTGGGCTTCCTGCTCAGCGGGGAGCCTGCTGCTCCCTTTGCTTGTCATTCCCCCTGTTTGTGCTTTCCTCTCTCTCTCTCTCTCTGACAAATAAACAAAATCTGTAAAATAAAATAAAATAAAATAAAAATGATGGATTCAAGAAATAAGTTTGATATTTGTCAAACATAGGGTTCCCAAAACTCATTTGACCTCAGAACATTTTTTTTTCAAGCAATATGTACTAAACTTTCACAGATCAAGTGAAACATCCTTCAGAAAAAAAGAGTGTTTTATCTGTATTTACAATTTAGTTTAAGCAAGTAATGTAACTTAATATTTTGAAATTAATATATTATATTTATATGTTAAAACAAAAAAATAAAATACTGTTTCTGGAATTTAAATCTTCAGTATATGAACTAAGCAATGCAATGGATCAGGCAAAAGGGAAATAAAATCTAGGAAATACTAAAAAATATTGAGCAAAAGGTAAAGTGATCATATGAGAGATAATTAAGAAATGTGGTGATTAAGTCCAACACAATACTAACAGATGTCCTAAAATCAGAGAACATAAACAATCATCAAAGAGACATTAACAAATATCCCTGAGTTGAAGAAAGATCTGAGTTTACAAAATGAAATAGGTCTCTGAAATAAAGCACTGAATTAAAAAGATTAAAAAAATAACCTATATTGAAATATATGCTGATGAGGGGCGCCTGGGTGGCTCAGTCATTAAGCATCTGCCTTCGGCTCAGGTCATGATCTCAGGGTCCTGGGATCAAGCCCCACATCCAACTCCCTGCTCAGCGGAGAGCCTACTCCTCCCTCTCCCTCTGCCTGCCGCTGTGCCTACTTGTGCTCTCTATCTCTCTGTCAAATAAATAAATAAAATCTTAAAAAAAAAAAAGACTTGGGAACCCTTTAAAAAAAAAGAAATATATGCTAATGAAATTTCAGAATCTCAAAAATAAGCCTTTTCAAAAAGATTTCAGAACAGAAAACAACTTACCTACTAAGGAATAAGAATCAGATGTGCATCAAACCCTTTACCAGAAATGCTGGATACTACATATTAATAAAATAATGCTTGATAAAATCTATTTTGTCCTGACTATTCATACCCAGTCAGATGATTAATTCTATGAAATAAGACAAATAAGCAAATGCTAAGGAAGCTTTCCCATCATGCAATCATATTTTTAAAATTCTGTAAGAAGGGCTTTAACAAAATTACTTTTTTAATGAAGGAATGATATGAGAATTTTAAACACTGGTAGCACAATATGATCTATAAGAAGAAAAGAAAGTTCCAAGGAAATAAAAATAAATACATTAGACCCTGAAAATTAAGACTTTATTTTAAGCAGTAGGCAATTAATGTCATGGAGTTATATTTCTCACTCTATAGATCCAATTGCAGACCTTAATTTTTCCATGAATGATATCAATTAAATTTTTATCTCTTTTATGATGCTTATAACAATGCCTATGAAGAAGCTTTTTTTTTTTTTTTAAAGATTTTAAATATAGACAAATTCATTTTGGATTATTCTTTTGCCATCTTTTTCTTGACAGAATAAATTGTTTTGAATGTGTTTATCTTATCAAGGGAATGTTTTTCATTTCCCTTGTTGGATATAGATGAAATGTTTTCTAGCATTACTAGCAAGTATGCCTTAGCCCTTCTTGTAAATAAGGCATGATAATTGCCTCTTTGCCTCTGGCTCCTCCTCTGTAAACTAGACACAATATTTATTAAGTTTTTCATGAAATCAAACAAATGGATTATGTATAAATCAAGATAATCTACATAACATGATTTTGCATAGTGTCAGGCACAGAATAAGCACTCAGTATAATATTGCTATTTTATATAGTATAATTATAATCAGAACTAAGCTACAGTCAATGCACAAAGGGGAAGAAAAACCTTAGAGATCTAATTATATCTCACAAATATTTTCATTTGATTTTAAGAATGTTCTTTAAAGTCTCAATACATTTAGTAGATTTCATAATGTTAAATTGGTAAGGCAGATTTTGAAATAGGTATATCTTAACCCTCTTATTTGGAGAAATTCTATACACTTTGTGTTAAATTCAAGAGGCAATGCTTTAACTATTTCCTGTAACAATACTCTAACTAGTCGCTAGTGGGAGTATTTATCTAAAATATAATAAAGTTGGAGAGAGGGAAGATGGCAGCAGAGTAGGAGGATCCCTCCCCTCTTCTCGTTCTAAGAACACAATTAGATAACTATCAAATCATCCTAAATACCCCTGAAATCCACCTGAAGACTGACAGAACTCCACAGGTAAATGGAGAGAAGAAGCCACATCAAAGAAGCTAGGAAGTGTGTAGACATGATTTAGGGGAGAAGGGAATTATAGGTGCTGCAGAGGGGAGGGAGCTGTGGTCACAGAAAAGGGCAAGAAAGAATAGCAGAGAACAGCATACAGGGGAATGTACAAAGAAAATACTTCCCCAAAGCTGCTGGCTTGAAAAATGAGAGGGGCTGAATTCTCTGAGTTTTTGCAACCAGTGGGACTTAAGAGTCTGGAGTTTTGAAGGTCAGTGGGCTTAGCTGGGATACAGCCTATGGACACTGCACTGCTCATGGAGAGAAGGCAGGCAAAAACACCCAGAGGCAGACAGCATGGAAACAGTGATCTGAAGAGTGCCTGATGCTCACAGGGAAGATTATTCACTCTTCTAGGAGGGCTTCCCTAAAAGGCAGCATTCATGGAGACACCTTTCTCTATGTTGGCCGGTGCCATTTCCCTTCCCCACCCCTCAGCACAAACACAGAGCCACCTGAGGGAGGCAGCGTAGTGCTTCATACTGGCTGCCTAACTTGCTGATACCAAGCACCACCTGCCTGCACTCTTTTGGGACTGCCTCTCTCAATCAAGCTTGCCTCAGTCCCAACACAGTAGGTCTCTCCCTCAGAAGACCATCACAACTCCCTGACCACACCATGTCTCCCAACCAGAGCATTCTGCAGAGCCTCAGTTCTCATGAAAGTAGTATCAGGTTCATTTCACAAGCACACCAGAGCACACTTAGTTAAAACTCACCACATTCATGCTAAGGACCAAACACTGCCCACTGCAGGCAAGGAGAGCCTCTGAAGACAACTGCCCTAAAGGATAGAGCAGCCAAAACACAATAGCAAAATGCAGGCGGCACACATGGGAGACACTCCCTGAAGCGCCAGGCCCGGGACAATACATGACCTCTTCGTAAAGCCATTACTTTCAGGAGCAGGAAACATAACTGGCTTTTCTAACATGGAGAAGTCAGAGACTTAAACAAAACTCCAAGACAGAAATTTATCCAAATGAAAGAACAAGATAAGGCCACAGCCAGAGATCTAAGCAAAACAGATATAAGTAACATGCCTGATGGAGAATTTAAACCAACAATCGTAAGGCTACTCACTGGGCTTGAGAAAAGAATAGAAGACTTCAGGGAGACCCTTACCACAGAGATTAAAGAGAAGAGAATCAATAAGAGATGAAGAATACAATAAATGAGACTGAAAACAGGCTTGATGCAATGAACACCAGGCTGGAAGAAGCAGAGGAATAAATTAGTGACCTAGAAGACAAAATAATGAAAAATAATGAAGCTGAACAAAAGAGACAAAGAAGAATTATGCAACCTGAGAACAGACTTAGGGAACTCAGTGACTCCATCAAATATAATGACATTCATATTCCAGGAGTCCCAGAAGAGGAAGAGAGAGAAAAGGGGGAAGAAACTTTTTTTCAGGAAATATAGCTGAAAACTTTCCTAATCAGGGGAAGGAAACAGACATCCAAATCCAGGTGGCATAGAGAACTCCCATCAAAATCAACAAAAGCAGGTCAACAACAAGACATATTGTAATTAAATTTGCAAAATATAGTGATGAAGAAAAAGTCTTAAAAGCAACAAGACAAAAGAAGTCCTTAACTTACAAGACCCATAAGGCTAGCTGGAAACTTCTCAACAGAAACTTGGCAAGCCAGAAGAAAGTGGCAGGATATATTCAAAGTGCTGAATGGGAAAAATCTGCAGCCAACAATACTGTATTTAGCAAGGCTATCATTCAGAGTAAAAGGAGAGAGAGAATTTCCCAAACAAACAAAAGTGAAAGGAGTTCGTAACCAATAAGCCAGTCCTGCAAGAAATATTAAAGGGGACTCTTTGAGTGCAAAGGAAAGACCAAAAGTGACAAAGATAAGAAAGAATCAGGAAACATCTCCAGAAACACCAACAAGTAATAAAATGGAACTAGATACGTATCTATCAATAATTACTTTGAATGTAAATGGACTTAACACTCCAATCAACATAGGGTGTCAGAATGGATAAAAAACAAGACCTATCTGCATGTTGCCTACAAGAGACTCATTTTAGACCTAAAGATACATGCAGATTGAAAGTGAGGGGATGGAGAAACATTTATCAAATGAACAGATGTCAAAAGAAAGCCAGAGCACCAATATTTATATTGGAGAAGCTAGACTTAAAAGAAAGACTATAACAAGAGGTAAAGAAGGGCACTATATCATAATAAAGGGGACAATCCAACAAAAATATCTAACAATTGTAAATATTAATGAACCCAACATGGAAACACAGAAATATGTAACACTATCAGTTAAAAAAAAAAACATAAAAGAACTCATTTACAATAATACAAAAATAGTAGGGGACTTTAACACCCCACTTACATCAATGGACAGATGATCTAAACAGAAAATCAACAAAGAAACAGTGCCTTTGAATGACACACTGGACCAAATGGACTTGACACATATATTCAGGACAGTCTATCCTAAAACGAGTAGAACACACATCCTTGTCAAGTGCACATGGGACATTCTCCAGAATAGATCACATATTAGGTCACAAATCAAGCCTCAACAAATACAAAAAGATTAAAATCATACCATGCATTGCTATGAAACTAGAAGTCACCACAAGAAAAACTTTGGAAAGAAAAGAAATACATGGAGGTTAAACAACATGCTACTAAACAATGTATGAGTCAACCAGGAAATCAAAGAAGAAATTTTAAAAACACATGGAAACAAATGAAAATAAAAACATGACAGTCTAGGGGCATCTGGGTGGCTCAGTCAGTTAAGCATCTGCCTTTGCCTCAGGTCATGATCATGGGGTCCTGGGATCGAGCCCTTCATCAGGCTCCCTGCTCAGAGGGAAAAAGGAAACATAACAGTCCAAAACCTTTGGGATGCCCCAAAAGTGGTCCTAAGAGGGAAATATATACCAATACAGGCCTACCTCAAGAAGGAAGAAAAATCTCAAATAAACAACCTACCATTACACCTGTAGGAGCTAGAAAAAGGTCAAAAAAAGAAGCCTAAAGCTAGCAGAAGGAAGGAAATAATAAAGGTCAGAGCAGAAGTAAATGATATAAAAACTAAAAAACACAATAGAATAGATCAATGAAACTAGGAGCTGGTTCTTTGAGAGAGCCAAATCCTAACCACTAGACCACCAGGGAGCGTCTGGGAGCTGTCTTTGAAAGAATTAATAAACTGACAAACCCCTAGCCAGACCCATCAAAAAGAAAAATGACCCAAATAAACAAAATCACAAATGAGGAAGGAGAAATAACAACCAACACCACAGAAATGCAAAAAATTATAAGAGAATATTATAAAAAATGATATACCAACAAATTGGACAACCTGGAAGAAATGGATAAATTCCGAGAAACATTTAAACTAGCAAAACTGAAACAGGACGAAATAGAAAGCTTGAACAGACGGATAACCAGCAAGGAATCTGAATCAGTTATCAAAAAAACTCCCAAGAAACAAAGTCCAGGGCCAGATAGCTTCACAGGCAAATTCTACCAAACATTTAAAGAAGAGTTAATACCTATGTTTCTCAAACTATTCCAAAAAATATAAAAGGAAGGAAAACTTCCAAACTCATTCTATGAGGCCAGCATTACCCTGATACCAAAACCAGAGAAGGTCTCCATTAAAAAAGACTGGCCAATATCCCTGATGAACATGGACGCAAAAATTCTCAATAAAATACTAGCAAACCAAATCCAATAATACATTAATAAAGTCATTCACCATGATCAGGTGGGATTTATTCCTGGGTTGCAAGGGTGGTTCAATATTCACAAATCAATCAATATGATATGCCACATTTATAAAAGAAAGGATGAAAACCATATGATCCTCTCAATAGATGCAGAAAAAGCACTTGACAAAGTACAACATCCATTTACGATAAAAAACCCTCAATAAAGTAGGTTTAGAGGGAACATACCTCAACATAATAAAGCCATCTATGAAAACCCCACAGGTAATATCATCCTCAGTAGAGAAAAACTGAGAGCTTTTCTTCTAAGGTCAGTAGCAAGACAGAAATGTCCACTCTCATCACCGTTTTGTAACATAATACTGCAAGTCCTAGCCTCAGCAATCAGACAACAAAATGAAATAAAAGGCATCCAAATCAGCAAGGAATACAAACTTTCACTATTCGCAGATGACATGATACTCTAATATAGAAAACCCACAGGACTCCACCAAAAAACTGCTAGAACTGATACATGAATTCAGTAAAGTCAGGATACCAAATCAACATACAGAAATCTGTTGGATTTCTATACACCAATAATGAAGCAGCAGAAAGAGAATTCAAGGAAGCAATCCCATTTACAATTGTAAAAAAAAATAATAAGATACCTAGGAAGAAACCTAAACTATCAAACACTGATAGATGAAAGAAATTGAAGGTGACACAAAGAAATGGAAAGACATTCCATGCTCATGGATTGGAAGAACAAATATTGTTAAAATGTCTATACAACCCAAAGCAATCTACACATTTAAGGCAATCCCTATCAAAATACCACCAGCATTTTTCACAGAGCTAGAACAAACAATCCTAAAATTTATATGAAACTACAAAGACCTTGAATAGCCAAAGAAACCTTGAAAAAGAAAAGCTGAGCTGGAAGCATCACAATTCCGGACCTCAAGGTACATTACAAAGCTGTAGTGATCAACACAATACGGTACTGGCACAAAAATAGACACGTAAATCCATGGAGCATAATAGAAAACCCACAAATGAACCCACAACTAGAGTCAGTTAATCTTCGACAAAGTAGGAAAGTATATCCAATGGGAAAAAGACAGTCTCTTCAACAAATGGTGTCGGGAAAACTGGACAGCAACATGAAGAAGAACAAAACTGGACCACTTTCTTACACCATACACAAAAGCAAATTCAAAATGGACTAAAGATCTAAATGTGAGGCATGGAACCATAAATATCCTAGTGGAGAACACAGGCAGCAACCTCTCTGACATCGGTCATAGCAACTTCTACATAAGTCTCCTGAAGTAAGGGAAACAAAAGTAAAAATAAACTTTTGGGACTTCATCAAGATAAAAAGCTTCTGCACAGCAAAGGAAACAATCAACAAAACTAAAAGGTAACCTATGAAATGGGAGAAGATATTTGCAAATGACCTGTTAAAAGGTTAGTATCCAAAATATATAAAGAACTTATAAAACTCAATACCCCAAAAATGAATAATCCAATTAAAAATGGGCAGAAAACATGAATAGTCATTTTTCCAAAGAAGACATGCAGATGGCAAACAGACACACGAAAAGATGCTCAACATCACTGATCATCAGAGACCTACAAATCAAAACTTCAATGAGGTATCACCTCCCACAAGTCAGAGTGGCCAAAATCAACAACACAAGAAACAACCAGTGTTGGTGAGGATGTGGAGAAGGGGGAACCCTCCTGCATTGTTGGTAAGAATGCAAACTGTTGCAGCCACTGTGGAAAACAGTATGGCGGATCCACAAAAAGTTAAAAATAGAACTACCCTATGATCTACTAGGGTACTAGGTATTTTTACTACTAGGTATTTACCCAAAAAACACAAAAATACCATTTCAAAGGGATACATGCACCCCAATGTTTATAGCAGCATTATCTACAATAGCCAGACCACGGAAACTGCCCAAGTGTCCTTCAACTGATGAATGGATAAAGAAGATGTTATATATATATATAATGGAATATTACTTAGCCAAAATAAAGAATGAAATCTTTCCACTTGCAACAACGTGGATGGAGCTAGAGAGTATTACGCTAAGTGAAATATGTCAGTCAGAGAAAGACAAATACCATATGATTTCACTCATACGTAGAATTTAAGAAACAAGCAGAGGGGAAAAGAGAGAAAGAGGTAAACCATGAAAAGAGACTCTTTTTTTTTTTTTTTTTTTTTTTTTTTTTTTTTTA
>NC_058419.1:96848480-96904411 GCF_002201575.2 Neomonachus schauinslandi | reverse complement strand
TTTTTTTTTTTTTTTTTTTTTTTTTTTTTTTTTTTTAAAGATTTTATTTATTTATTTGAGAGAGCGAGAATGAGAGAGAGTACATGAGAGGGGGGAGGGTCAGAGAGAGAAGCAGGCTCCTCGCCGAGCAGGGAGCCCGATGCGGGACTCGATCCCGGGACTCCAGGATCATGACCTGAGCCGAAGGCAGTCGCTTAACCAACTGAGCCACCCAGGCGCCCCGAAAAGAGACTCTTAACTATAGAGAACAAACTGATGGTTTGCAGAGGGAAGGTTGGGGGGAGGGGGACAGGTTAAATAGGTAACCAGGATTAAGGAATGTACTTGTGATAAGCAGCAAGTGTTGTATGGAAGTGTTGAATCAGTATACTGTATACCTAAAACTAATATTATGCTGTATGTTAACTAACTGGAATTTAAATAAAAACTTAAAAAATAGATTAAAAATTTAAAAATAAAATACACTAAAGTTGAATTGGGTATCTTCAAAATTTTTCATACGACTGTTCATTAAAAACAATTTTTGTACCTTATGGCCACTTCATCTTTTTCCACCTTTCAAGAATATAATGTATAAAGGACTCATATCCAGGATACATAAAGTACTCTTAAAAGGTCAACAATAAGAAATCAAACAACCTAGTGAATATATGTATTCACCAAGGAAAATATACATATAGCAAGTAAATATATGAAAAGATGCTCATCATTTGTCATTAGGGTAATACAAATAATGCCACTATGAGCTATCAGTACACACCTAGTAGAATAGCTAAAATCTAAAAACTGGCAATCCCAAATGGTGATGAAGATTTAATACAACAGAAACTCACGTTCATTGCTAGTGGGAATGTAAAATAATACATTTACTTGGAAACAGTTTGGCAATTTCTTATAGAGCAAAACTGTCTTGCTATAGGATCCAACATTCATACTCCCCAGTTAATTGAAAATGTATATTCACACGAAAACCTACACAAATATTTATAGCAGTTTTATTCATAATTGTCCCAAACTGGAAATAATCAAATTGTCCTTCAACAAATGAATGGATAAACAGATCTGGATTTGGAAACAATGGATACTATTCAGTGATAAAAAGAAACAACTGATTCACACCAGATGCATCTTAAATATTGCTAAGTCAAAGATACCAATTCCAAAAGCCTACATATTGTATGATTCTATTTATTTAATATTCTGGAAAAAAACAAATTATAGGGATGGAAAACAAATCAGTATTTGTCAGGGGTTGGAGGAACTGACTGACTACAAAGGGGACTCAGGGAAATTTTTAGGGTGATGCAACTGTTCTTTACATTACTAGGTGGAAAATACATGGTTCTATGCATTTGTCAAAACCTACAGAACAGTATATCACAGGGTAAAGTTTAATGTATGCAATTAAAAAAAAATCATAGTATCCCAGGATAGAATGTAGCCTGTGCCAAATAAATCTAACTGCATTACCTATATATGATACAACTGCACTGAGAAAAAAGAGCTGACATAAGTGACTTTGGAAAATGATGTTTTGATCGGGAAATGTAAGACTAAACACAAAAATAACTGCACATAAACACAATCTTAGTTGGTAAATTTGTTTCTCACAGGGGTATGGTTTAAAAATATGAAGCTACAGGGATGCCTGGGTGGCTCAGTCAGTTAAGCGTCTGCCTTCAGCTCAGGTCATGATCCCAGGGTCCTGGGATCAAGTCCCGCATCGGGCTCCCTGCTCAGCGGGGAGCCTGCTTCTCCCTCTGCCTGCCACTCCCCCTGCTTATGTGCTCTCTCTCTCTCTCTGACAAATAAATAAATATATAAAATCTTTAGAAAAAATATGAAATTACATTCAAGCTAAGACTAAATAAATAAGTAAATAAATGGTAAATGAAGTGAGTCAAGTTCCTCACTATTAGTAAAAGAAGTTACAAATAAGCAAAGAGAGAAGGCTAGAATGAACTGTATGATGCTGGATTAGAGTCATAGACATCAGTATAAACTCATGTTTAGTATGTATAGAGATAGATACCTAAAGAAATGATTATAGATATGTGTGTACATATCAGTTAGTATACATGCATATATTTCATCTCTGTCTGCCAAGAGACTAGAAACAATGACCCCCAAGGAGCAAGAAGCACATCCAGCATCCAGACACTGGTTTCTAAATAGCATTCTCCAAAATAACAAAAAACAAAAACATCCAAGACATCCTTGGAGAAATGACTAATTCTAGGACTGGGGCAATGAAAATACAAGATGAACCTGGAGCATTACGTAGTGCCAAAAAACAGGAAATGCTCAAAAAGCAAAAGAATAGAGGCAGATCAAAGAACACGGGAGCCAACTAAAGGAGAACCAGATAGCCTAAGTTAGAACAATTTGAGCAATATAATTAACTAAATTTTAAAATTATTGCACAATACAAAATAAATGTCCAGGAGTCCAAATTGATATACATAAATGAATACATAAATAAATGGGGAAGAAGGTACTAATCTTTTTTAGAAAGAATTTAAAATAATTCATGTAGATACTCCTCCCTTTAGGATGTGGGTCTTAAACACCATCCTAATAGTATGGACTTGATTCAAAAAGATAGAGTATGAAAAGAGAACAACACTGGGGTGCCTGGGTCACTCAGTTGGTTAAGCATCTGCCTTGTGCTCAGGTCATAATCCTGGGGTCCCGGGATTGAGCCCCACAATAGGCTCCCTGCTCAGCGGGGAGTCTGCTTCTCCCTCTCCCCCTACTGCTCCCCCTGCTTGTGCTCTCACTCTGTGTGTCAAATAAATAAAATCTTAGAAAAAAAAAAAAGTAAAGGGAACAATACTAACTTTCTTTACAGTGAAGAAATCTGGCAGACTTCACCTTAACTAAGTAATCAAGGTTAATATCACCAGTTATAAGTCATGCTAGTATCATGTACCCCCCAAAACAACATGATAAGAAAGACATTTCACTTTTACGGTATTCTTCCCTAAAACCCAGAATCCTGGTCAATCATGAGAAAAACACCTAACAAACCCAAATTCAGGATCACTCTACAAAATACTTGACCCAATACTTCTCAAAATCATTCTTCTCAAAGGTCATGGGGAATAATTCTCAAAGGTCATGGGGAAACAAGGAAAGGCTAAGAACCTGTCAAAGACCATTGAAGATAAATGATGACAAGTTAATTCAATGTGATATACTGGATTGGATTCTGAAACAGAAAAAGTATATTACTGTAAAAAAAATCTATAAATCTGAATAAAGTCTTGAGAGAAGCTAAAAGCAATATACCATTTTTTTAAAGATTTAATTTATTTATTTTAGAGAGAGAAAGGGGGAGAGGAGCAGAGGTGGAGGGAAAGAGAGGGGGAAAGAATCTCAAGCAGACTCCACACTGAGTGCAAGCTCGACACAGAACTCAATCTCACGACCCTGACATGGGGCTCCATCTCATGACCCTGAGATCATGATCTGAGCCAAAACCAAGAGTAGGATGCTTAACTGACTGAGCCACCCAGGCACCCCAGCAATTACCAATTTTTTAAAGTTTTAACATATGTGTTACATAAAATATTAACATTAGGGAAAGCTGGGTGAAGAGAATACATGGGAACTCTCCATACAATCTCTGCAAGTGTTTTATAAATCTAATATTCCAAAATAAAAGGTTTAGTTTTGGGGGGGTTGTTTTTTTTTGAGAGTGAGCAAGTGCACTAGCGGGGGTCAGCGAGGAGGGGCAGAGGGAGAGAGAGAATCTTTTTTTTTTTTTATAAGAAAAGAAATCTATTGGTCAATCTCTCATGAACACAGATGTAAAAATGTCAACAAAATAGTAACAAATTTAATCTAATTATTATTTTTTTTCTTTTTTTTTTCTTATGTTAATCCCCATACATTACATCATTAGTTTTAGATGAAGTGTTCCATGATTCATTGTTTGTGCATAACACCCAGTGCTCCATGCAGAATGTGCCCTCCTCAATACCCACCACCAGGCTAACCCATCCTCCCACCCCCCTCCCCTCTAGAACCCTCAGTTTGTTTTTCAGAGTCCATCGTCTCTCATGGTTCGTCTACCCCTCCAATTCCCCCCCTTCATTCTTCCCCTCCCACTACCTTCTTCTTTTTTTTTCTTAACATATATTGCATTATTTGTTTCAGAGGCACAGATCTGTGATTCAACAGTCTCACACAATTCACAGAGCTTACCAGAGCACATACCCTCCCCAGTGTCTATCACCCAGTCACCCCATCCTTCCCACCCCACCCCCCACTCCAGCAACCCTCAGTTTGTTTCCTGCGATTAAGAATTCCTCATATCAGTGAGATCATATGATACATGTCTTTCTCTGTTTGACTTATTTCACTCAACATAATACCCTCCAGTTCCATCCACGTCGTTGCAAATGGCAAGATCTCATTCTTTTGATGGCTGCATAATATTCCATTGTATATATATACCACATCTTCTTTAGCCATTCATCTGTCGATGGACATCTTGCCTCTTTCCACAGTTTGGCTATTGTGGAAATTGCTGTTATAAACATCGGGGTGCACGTACCCCTTCGGATCCCTACTTTTGTATCTTTGGGGTAAATATCCAGTAGTGCAATTGCTGGATCATATGGTAGCTCTATTTTCAACTTTTTGAGGAACCTCCATACTGTTTTCCAGAGTGGCTGGGGAGAGAGAGAATCTTAAGCAGGCTCCATGCTCACAGAGCCCGATGCGGGGCTCAATTTTACAACCCTGAGATGATGACCTGAGCTGAAATCAAGAGTCAGCCAGTTAACCAACTAAGCCACCCAGGCACCCCAAAGGTTTAGGTTTTTTTAAAGTGCATATTGCATTATGATGCATCAATATAGAATAGTTATTGAGCAAACTAGAGAGAAACTGCAGCTTCTTTAAAATGCAGATTTGTGGGCACCCTCTGCCCATATAAACTGCATCAGAATTTTCTAGAAATGAAGCCGAAAATCTGCATTTTACACGGTCTTTAGATTATTCTTATGCACATCAAAACCTGAGTATTACTTTTTGAGAGCCCTGTGGCTTTTATAGGCCCAAGAGACTTTCAAAGGCTTTAAAAAAACAAAGTAGTAATGGTATTACCTAAGGTAACCAAATCTGGAGAAAGTTAAAATTCAGTATATGCAGGAAGGAAAAAGAAACATCATATATAAGTCATATGTAAGTGTTTGTGTGTGTGGTGTGTGTGTATATATATATTTATATATACATATCTGTATATGTATATATACACATAAGCACAAATATATATTAGTTCTGTTTCTTTAGAGAACCCTGACTAGTACACTGTCCATTCTAATAATTTTTTCTACCAATAACACTGTGACCATCTTTTCTTTTAATGAGATACACTGCTATTTTACCAATGCTATACCCACTGACATTTTTTCACAAGATATGAAATTTAGATAAATTATAAGCAATATGTAGACTTAGAGAGTCCCATTTTGTTCTTTGCACCAAATAGCACAGGATCACCATTCCACATCCTGGCTGAGTATCAGAATCACTTGTGGCACTTCTTAAAAGTATATATGCCAAACTTCTATCCTGAATCTGCTCAATCGAAATTCCCTCAATTGATTTTGATTCACAGCCAAGGGTTAAAATCCCTAGGCATATAATCATTTGACCACAATATCTCAGGCAGAATATAGTCCAAGACCACTTTTTTTAAAGAACTTGAGGCTAAGGGAGAACAAATGGCTTACTCAAATTCTTAATAAGAATGAACATCAGGCTAATTTTTTTCATATTTGTAATAGGTTCCGTTTCTTACATAGGTAAATTCCAGAAAAAAATATGAAGGTTGTTCCTATCTCAGTGTATACATATTTGATTACCTGAACCACAGCTCCATTTCACTAATATAGATAGATTTAGGTAATAAGCAGATGAAGTTCTATTTTATAAGTCAGTTCATGCCAGGTTCATATGAAATTCTCTGGTATGTAGTTAGAAGATCTCTCAAGTGTCTAAAATCTTGACCATTTATTGTGTTAAAGTAATAAAACTGTCTGAGGACATGTAAATGTTACTACGTTATGTCCACTGATTTAATCAAAGGAAGGCTGACTGCACATTCCTATTGATGGAACTTTGATGGAAGCATTCAAAGAACTATCATAATCTTAGCTTATTTTCTAGTAGCTAGCAAAAATATTTTTCAGAATCACTTCATATTATGGATACGAAAAATGCAGAATAATCAATAAACTTAGTTCTCTATTGGCTTAATCTTACTCCATGGCTTCTAAAGCAACATTTGTATCTTTTAAATAATTAAAAGTTCACAAAAAAACACACTTATAATCAGCTAAAATGCATGTTCCTGCTAATTCAACTTTACCTGGCTAATGTCCAACTTTGGAAGAGTGGGCAAAAATATTCCATATTATTATTATTATTTATACATTAGATCACTCTAACCCAAATTAGGAAATACAGGCTATTAATTCATGTTAATCATATCTCTTTAGAATAACACATATTCATACCACAATCCACATTAAGGTCCAAATTTTAGCTAACATTAACATTAGCTATTAAATCATAATATGTACACACAAATATATGCATTCAGTACACACATACACACCATGATTTTCTAAGATGTTATTGAACCTACCACAAATTTTTAAATGAATTGCTATTTTACAAAAATAGTCTATTATATTACCTGTTTTCTCTTGTTCACTTGACCTAACAACACTCCTTTGCAAGAAGATAGTCTGAGAGATGCTCTACATCATTCAGCTATGAAACAGTTTATAAAACCACGTGTCGCATACAGACTTACTCCAATGAACTGGTTTAATTTAGAATGTAACCTAACCAAATATATTTAACAGGATGGCTAGGAGAATCACCACCATGGTTTATAAAACAGTGTCTCTGAGAGAAAAGAAAGTAGACTTTTGGTTCTGCATAGAATCTTATTATTCCTATCTCCATTTCCCCTCCCACATTTGTAACAACTGAATAAACTGAATGTTTTTTTCATCTTGTAGCTATAATCTCTGTAGACAAAATGATTAACTGAAATACTCTGATGTGATCAATGTATTTACCAATCTGTAATAATGTAAGAACTGATTATCGTAATTTGGGGAATTGTGTACCTTGATCCATTTATAAACTTTTTTTTTTCTAAAAATTAGGGACTGTTGGGCGCCTGGGTGGCTCAGTTGGTTAAGCGACTGCCTTCGGCTCAGGTCATGATCCTGGAGTCCCGGGATCGAGTCCCGCATCGGGCTCCCTGCTCAGCAGGGAGTCTGCTTCTCCCTCCGACCCTCCCCCCTCTCATGTGCTCTCTCTCTCTCTCTAATAAATAAATCTTTAAAAAAATAAAAAATAATAATAAAAATAAAAATTAGGGACTGTTAATGTGAAAAAGAAAAAAAGAATTAAAGGAGAAGGGCCACATTGGGAAAATTGTATTTCTCTGCAGCATAATTGAGGAATACATTTGATTAAGGACGAAAGTAATAATTTAGGAGGGAATAAAAGCATTGATAATTGACAGAGACATGGTAAAATAGGGAAGGAAGCGTTGTAAGTACATTATTTTGGACATGGAACTGATATTTCTAGTTATCATTAATGTTTTTAGTCTTTGGTGGTTTGTTAGGCTCTAAGGAGTGCTAAGGAATGTATGAATAGCAGCAGATAAAAGAAAATAATATTCAGTGCCACCAGAAGCTGCTCTCGGCTCAGCTTTCCCCTTCTACTCCAAGCCAGGGACTTTACCACATACAGAGTCAAAGTGTTATCCCTCAGGAATTATTTTCAATAGATTTCTCCCACTCAATTTCCAGTTTCAACAGCCTCTATCCTTTCAAGAGGGCTGCCTTGAGCCTCACCTTCCTTCCCAAATCCACCAGTTCCTCCACAGCACATCCTTAATTCATGTCCTGAAAAGGAATGCTAGGTTTTGTCTTTGCACTCAACCCTTCTTCCAACACACACACACACACACACACACACGCGTGTGCACCCAAAACACAAACACGTGCTATATAAATTCATATCACTGCCAATGATTTCAAAGAATCAGCACTTTTCTGGCAGGAGAAAATCAAGGGGTAACATTACTAATGGACAACTGAGTCATAAAGGCAATAGCATTTGGCAGATTATTAATGAGCCTTTCCTCAAGAGTTGTTTGTCATGCAAGAAATCATAACTTAAGAGCAGCATCTGTATAAGCAAAAGTGAAACATTAAATAATCTTTCTTATCTAAAGAATATATCCCAATCCATTGATTCATATTGAAATAAATGAAGTTTAAGATCATTTTGGCAGAAAGCTACTAAGTATCAGATATTTCCTAGGAATTTGAAATTCCCTAAATAGGCTGACATGACCTTAAATATTCAGAGATGTTTTTGGAATATGGCAAAAGTCTTCAGAAAATAAGTCAAAAGGACATTGTTTATTTTCCTGTACAAGCAAGAATTGAAGAATTAAAAGCTCAAAGGGAAGATAATAAATGTAAATAATACACAGGAAGCTTTTTACAAAAAAACTTCTGCTTTTGTAAGTTGTGTTTTTCACTGAGTTTTAATATTTGCTGGTTGAGGTAATTACATTTTTATGAAAGAGGAAAACATCAAATAAGCCATTCAGAATGTGGAAGAAAAGTTAAGAAAATTAAAAAATGAGAGTAAATTGGTTATTCATGTCAAATTACAAAGAATAATGATCACATTAAATTTAAGCTTATCCTATTAACACTCCGGGTTAATATTAGAGTAAGGTATGGAATCACAGGAAAATTTTGAAAGTATTATGTTTCTTCCCTAACTAGTTTGGAAAAACATACATTTGTGTTTAATGAACAAAATACCTACAGCTTCAACCAAGACATTCTGGATCTTTAGGTTGGGAAACAAATAAAGGAAATCTCATCTAAAATGGAGTTGGAAAGCCCTGAAGGCGGAGCTCTCAGACACGACCACTCACTGTGGATTGCAAACCCCAACTGGAAGAATCTGACCTCAGCAGGAAGAAACTTAGTTTACTGCCCCAGTAAGAAGAAGGAAAATTTTCTTCTTGCCCATCAACAGCAACAGCCAATGAGAAACTCCCACACTCAGCCAATAAGAAGTTTGAACTCTCACCTTCCTATAATGGACTTTTGTTCTACACCACCCCTCCCAATTTCCTTCTTTCATCAATAAAAGCAAGTCCTCTCCTTTGCTCTCCAGAATTGCCAATGGTTTGTCATAGTTTGCCTGTCTCGAATTGCAATTCCCCTGCTATTCCCATATAAACTCATTGTGCTGGTAAAATACCTGGACATTTTATTTTAAGGTTGACAATTTTAACTAACATAATTTCACTAAATATATTTTCCCTAAACATAATTGCTATGTAGGAAAAGGTATGAGAACTTCTGTAGCAATTTCCATATCTGTGACAACAGAAGTAAAGATTTGAAACAAAATATTTTTAAATACATGTGAATATTTCAAAGTAAATAAATTAATATATATTCTATTAATTATCAACTCATTAGCAACTAATTTTATATTGGCCATATTTGCATTTTACTGGTGAAAAAAGTGAACTGAAACAAACTCTTAGGCTATGAGATTAAAGTCAGTGTCTATTGCAATCATTCAGCATACAGCACAAAGCTGGACATTTATTAAATCCTAAATACTTACTGATTAGATATATGGTGTGTTCATGCCATTCTAACTCAGTGTTCTCTAGCTGTATTTGTGAATTCCATGGATCTGTTCTTGTGTTTACATCTAAATTAAAAATTGCTAGAACCATTTTCAGGATCATCTTGATTTCTTCATAGCTCAATACAGCCACACAAACTCCATGTCCACATTTGCATGTGTGCTCTGAATCATGTTGAATGTGACTTCTGTATGACTAGCATATCCTAGTGTAAAAATGACAACTGTCCCATGTCCATCTTTATGGTCATGTTGACTTGTTTTACCAACTGCAAAGGCTAAAACTTCCTTTTAAAGTGATGACTGGGAAATGCACAATAGTTTAATAGAATGGAACTTCAGCACCTTCAGTTATTGAAGTTATTGAGACTTTTAATACTTCATGAAATAAGCTGCATCAGAATAAAGTATCACCTTATTTTATACAAGTTAATAAAAAAAGAACATGGACAGACAATATTTAAGTGATGACTTCCACAAACTGAAAGCAAATGTCAATCATTTCAGTAAAGAAGAGTAGTCAAGAACTGAGATGATGAATGTATATCGGGGCATAGAGACATGGCACACTCAAAAGAAAACTTGCATCTTGGCAACTAAATTTAGTATCAGTGAAAAGTGATTGTACTTAAGACAAAAAGCATAATGTGATACATAATTGGAATTTCTTAATTTTATTAGTTTTATAGTTTTATCTGTATATATTTATGATAATAAATATAAGTAAACCAATATAAAAATATTAAATAAATATAAATATTTATTTGTATACATTTACAGTTATAAAAGCATACCTTTAAGCACAGAGATTTTTATACCTAGTTTTGTGTTTATGCATACCAAATTAAAATTATAATAGTGAATTGCCACCACTGGGTATCTCTGATTTTGTTTCCTTCTAAAAGAAACACAGTTTAAATACATATTCGACATCCATTCCCACTCATTGTTTTAATTTAGAAAAATAATGAGACCAAAGCTTTTAATAGACCTCTCAATCTTTTAATTCTTTTTTTTTTTTAAAGATTTTATTTATTTCTTTGAGAGAGAGAGAATGAGAGAGAGCACATGAGAGGGGGGAGGTTCAGAGGGAGAAGCAGACTCCCTGCAGAGCAGGGAGCCCGATGCGGGACTCGATCCAAGGACTCCAGGATCATGACCTGAGCCGAAGGCAGTCGCTTAACCAACTGAGCCACCCAGGCGCCCTCAACCTTTTAATTCTTATTTTTGAGCCCCTACTATGTGAAATTTAGCATCAAACAAGTTAAACAGTCTTTGTCTTAACAGAGCTCATCATGATGGTCCAGCCAAACTTTCCAAACTACCTAGAGAAAAATCACTTCAGAATGTCACTCTCTGCTTTTACAAGATGTGTGCTTGAGCATACTCTCTAATTCACAATTTCTTTACCTGTAAAATATGAGTGATAATAATAAAAATTAACTCAGAGAGTATCAGTAACAGTGAGATAATATAGAGTCAACAGCCCAGAGACAGATTAATATTGACTTTGCATTGATAAATAATATTGATTTTGGACTGATACATCACTTTTCATTACCCCTCATTAAATGATTTCTTTATACATATGCACGCACACACACGTACAAGTTTACATATAAGCTTTTAAGCTTACATATATGCATATATACATATATAAATGTATACACACGTTTATTTATGGAGAGTGACATAAGTCACCAACTGCTGCTATTTATGGTCCACTTCCCTATGAATATATCGTCAAACTTACTGCATGTATTAATTTTTAAAGAAGGGATTATATGGAATATTGAATAGCACTTCACTGCAAAAAAATGCAAATATGAGTTTACAGAACAAGTTTTTATGTTAGTACCTATAAAAACACCCAGCATATAATAGGTGTTCACTAGAAATATATACTGAATGAATGAATATGAGTTAATCACTGACACTGTGTCAGAACTCATTGTCTAATTATTAGTTCTGTAACATTTTTAAATGATGAATGGAAGTAAAAATCAAAGAGTTTTCACATTTATGGCACTGTAAGTTTTATTTGTTGACTCTGCACTTACTATGAATAATGCTGTGATGGTTAATTTTACATGTCAACTTGACTGGGCCGGGGGTACCCAGATATTTAGTCAAATATTATTCTGTGTATGCCCGTGAGGGTGTTTTTCCATGAAATTAACATTTAAAATAGTGGAGTGAGTAAAGCAGATTGCCTTTCCTAATATGGGTAAGCCTCTTGCAATCATTTGAAGGCCTGAAGAAAACAGAAGGCTGACTACCACTGAGTAAGAGAGAACCCTTCCTGCCTGATTGGCTTTGACCTGGGACACTGATTTTTTTCCTGCCTTTGACTTGAACTTTCTGGGCTTCCAGTCTGCTGGTCTTTGAGCTACACTAACAGCTCTGCTAGGTCTCAAATTTGCCAAATGCAGATTTGGGGACTTGTCAGCATCCATAAACATGTGAGCAAATTCCTTATTTTTATATATATATACACACATTTATATGTATATACATACTTCCATATATATGTGTGTGTGTATATATATATATATATAATATATATATAATATATCCTATTGGTTCTGTTTCTCTGTAGAACACTAATGCAATACAAACACTGATCACAAACATTTCAAAGAAACCTTTATCTTATAGTTCTATATTGATGCTTTTAAGAAACATGATCTGCTTTGAAGTTTTCTCATTCTATGTTTATATTTCGTTTTATATTCCTCATTTTAGAAAACTGGATGTAATGCTTTTGTTTCTCTTTATGTATATTTCCTTTGTGGAAATTTGAAGTTCCAGTCCATGTGTCTTTATTGATTTCCCTTAGAAAAGTTGGTTTTTAAGTCTTAGCTTTCTCTTATTTATAATATATATATTTTACCATTACCTTCTTCCCTAGGAGGTAATGATGAGGAATGAAATATTTGAGAAACACCATTATCATCCTTTAGTAACCATTCAATAGTATTATTATTTTTAAATATTTGAGAAGGGATAAATTATTAAATAATCTTGAGACATAATGAGAAAATGTTCTACAAAATCAAGATCCCTTCTGCTTAAATAGATTCTTATAATGAAGTCTACAGTGGAATCTCCCAAGGAAATTTTGAAAGTCTACAATTATATTGAGACTAAACACTGGTGTTAAGCAAATAAAGAATAAATTTTTCTCATTGAGAAATTGATCATGTAGTTCTTTTCCATCTGTAGTATGTGATTCTATCATTAAAATCACCTTATCAAATAGATTTCTATTTATTTACAGAATCAACAATTAAATGCCTTTAAAACTGCCTAGGTAAGTTTACATCATGACATTTGATATTTGATCCTTTGCTTTCATCATAAGCAGTATTATAAAATAGTGTAAATTTCCAAAGAGAAATAAAGAGACCAAAAAAAAAAAAAAAAAAAAACCCCAAAGGTGCATTAATTAGAGCCGTGGGATTAAACCTTTCTATAAAAATAGGTATTTTATTCTAACTTTATCTTAGAGCACTTATAATATTCTGTCATTCTATCTTCTACCTTGAGAACAGAGACCACATTTGATTCTTCTGTGTATCCCCAGAATCAAAAACAGTGTCTGACACATATTTGGAGTCTCTAAACAGTTGTTGCATTAATGCACAAATAAATGAATTATAAATACCTAGGTTGGTTTTATGTCTTCCATTATAATATCCTTTAATTCTGAGGATATATTGCCTTTTAAATTTCTAAATACATGTGTAGTATCTTGTATGCATGCACTTACAACAATAAGGTGGGGAGAAGATGGCAGTTTTGTGTTTGTTTAGTTTGGTCTGCTTCTCCATTAAAATGCACACCCCATGGGAACAGAATTTGTCTCTTTGTTACTAATGTATGCCCAAATCACAGACCAATGCCTGGGCAATATTAGGTAATCAATAAATATTTGTTGAATGAATGAATAAAAGGCAATTTGAGATCAATGGTATTTCCTACCACTCTGGTTCATTCCATAGAATATAATTGAAGGAGTTTAAAAAAAAAAAAAAGGCTTGCTGAGTGGCAGTGAAAGTACAGATGAGGTTGGAGGAATATATCCACATGGTTAGCAGTGCATTCTCTAAGAATGCACCTAAAACTTCTGTTTTCTGCGAGAGCAAAGAGAAATCTGCATTTACCCAAGAGGAAGGGAATTGGCGAGCCAGGTGAGAGGGGATGAGCAAATCTAGGATGTCAGTGAATAGATCACTGACGCTGTCCATACTGGGGTCCAGACAGGGCAGAAGGAATGTGTTACTAGGACTGCGCTGAAAGAGTAAGAGATGAGAGAGAATAAAGGGAGTGAAGAACAAGTGCAAAAAGAGTGGAAGATTGAGAGGTGGAAAGATTCGCTGAGACTTTGGAGGTGCTGCCGTGTTGGAAAAGACTGAACCTGATCATGAAGAGGAGAGAAGTGGAGGTCCCTGAAAAAATAAGATCTAGGAACTGAGTGAGGAGGCTATCAGAAGTGTCATTAATATGGATGTTGAGTCACTGAGGATAGCTGCCATCCAAATAAAGCCTTGTGATACCAAATATTCCAATGATTCCACACTGTATTTAATGAACAATCTCATCAGGACAATACTCCAGTACATTGCTCAAAGAAACCATGCATGTGACTAACTCAAACGGTTGCACTTATATTCACGAGTAACATTTAAAAGTATTATATAGGCCACACGCTCAGCACAGAGTCGCACTGTCACCCAGCTCCTTGGAACCTGGAACAGCGCTCGCGCTCCGCCCCGCCCCAGCCACGCCCCCTAGCCCCTCCAGAGCCCAGGGCCCCCTCCCCTCTGACCCCAACGACCTGCTAACGGATCCTCATCCCACCCCCCAACTCCCAGGTAACGGACCCACCTTCTGGTTCCAGCCCAGAGCTCGTGAGCCGCTAGCCCAGGAGCCTGCCCGCCTCCTGCCTCCCTCGTCGCCCACCCTGAAAAGGCGCCGAGGACCCGCCACCACCGCCTTTGGCCCCGCAGCCCTCGCTTCCGCACCGCCTTCGCCTTGATGCCCGGGCCGCCAGCCATGGCCACCGCGCCGCTCTCACAAGTGCGCCAGAACTACCACCCCGACTGCGAGGCCGCCATCAACAGCCAGATCAACCTGGAGCTCTACGCCTCCTACGTGTACCTGTCCATGGCCTTCTACTTCGACCGCGACGACGTGGCCTTGAAGAACTTCGCCCAGTTCTTCCTGCGCCAGTCCCGCGAGGAGACCGAGCATGCCGAGAAGCTGATGCAGCTGCAGAACCAGCGCGGCGGCCGCATCCGCCTCCGCGACATCAAGAAGCCAGACCGCGACGACTGGGAGAGCGGCCTGAAGGCCATGGAGTGCGCCCTGCACCTGGAGAAGAGCGTGAACCAGTGCCTGCTCGACCTGCACCAGCTGGCCACCGACAAGAACGACGCCCACCTGTGCGACTTCCTGGAGAACCACTACCTGCACGAGCAAGTCAAGTCCATCAAAGAGCTGGGGGGCTATGTCACCAGCCTGTGCAAGATGGGGGCCCCGGATGCCGGCATGGCAGAGTACCTCTTTGACAAGCTCACCCTGGGCGACAGCGACAAAAAGAACTGAGTTGGGACTGTTTCCCCTATAGCCCAGGGTGCATGGTGACGTTCCCTGATCACCATGCCGAGCATGCATATTGCAGTATTGCCTTTGCAAAACGTTCCAGTTTTTTTCTTCCAGTTTTGCCATAAATAAAATTGTTTGGTTTCAATAAAGTTATTTGGCTCTTAAATAAATAAAGGTCTCTGGTTGATTCATGTGTACAAATCTCTCACCTTTTAAGTTTTAAAATAGGTAACCAGGAGTCCCTCTACCCACCCATGCCCCATCCACATGCAGCTCAGGATCTCGGGAGATGGAGGGAGAAGGTATTCCATGGGACCCTGGAAAATACAGTATCAATTTTCCCCTTATAACCGATGTGGGTATATGAGGTTGGGGGGTGGGGTGGGGGGAGGTGGGGCCCTGGTGAATGTTAAGTGCATTGAATAGTAAAAGTATAGAAATATGGCCTGAAGATCATGACTGCAGTTGCATCTGGGCAAGAAGGAAAGGGAATGGCATTGGGCAGGGATTAAATTAAAGGGGATCTTGGCTTTATCTGAAATGTTTATGTTCATTAAATTCTGCAAATACTAATGGTTAAGTCTGCATAGCAAGAGAGAGATCTTGGAAGTCAGAATGTGACAGTATCTCTGACAAACTCATGCTGGGCAACAGTGATAATAGGAAACAAGTCTTAGGCCAGCTTAAACATAGACACTGGCAGTTAACTTCCTGTGGTTACCAATGCCTGGCATACATGTTGCAGTTACAAAACAACCACTTATGTATGTTTTCTTTAATATGTATCATATGTATATCTGTACATGTATATGTATACACTCCAACCAGCAGCAGAGTTCATTGTGAATCTCCAGACAAGATCCTGAATGTTTGCTTAGGAAGACACTCTTTGTTAAAAAGCACTGCATTATTGGAAATGATATAGCTACTTTCTAGACCTTTCCTGAGCCTGGTTATATTTCTGCCTCTGGGTTTCATGAATCCAACTGTGATTTAGCTTTTGTTATGTGCTACCAAGAAAACCTAAGCTAATATGTCTTCTTATTATCATTACACCTTTACCAGGCCCCACTGTAATTATTTGCAGTAAATAGCTCCTCTGGAGTAGTAAGTGGCATTTTTTCTGTATCCCTAGGACGGAGTCCACTGAAAGGAATAAAATTTTGAAGTTACCTGGATGGAAATACAAAGTAATTGAAGACTGCTACCACAGGCATCCCTTTCACCTGAAAGTATTTCCTTTATAATTTACAGGTTTTAATTCCTTAGATCAGCCTTTCCAAGACTGTGTTCAGTATCAGCCAGTGCCACAAAATATTAGCAGATGTTCAGGGAAAAATGGATTCAAGGATATTTATAAACACACATATGTATATATATGCATGATATATATATATTTTTTACATTACACATTTTATATATATATAACGTTTGTATTCATTGAATTAGCAGGATTTTTTGTTTTATTTTTCAGTTTTTGTTTACTCTAGGAATTTTAAGTCTTTAACATAAAAAATATATATACAGTGAATTTATAACAAGGGGATAAAATATTCATTGTTTCCCAAACATTCTGTCATAGGATCCCTTTTCTACCAAATCTCACAGAACAGCATTCCAAAGAAAATAGCTTTGGAAATGTTAAAAGATCTCATTGTCTGTTGTTTGAGAAGCACATACCTGGCAGCTAAACTTCACTCACTTTCACTAAAAAGTCATTATGAAAAACTGGAATCTTTGCGGTGAAGTTTCCAGCACAATAAGTTTTAAGGCAGACGTGTATACACAGCCCTCACCGTGAGGGCGGATAGATGTTACACACCTTTCGTTTGGTTTCCTGATGGATAACTCCCAACACTGTATTTTTCCATCATATTCTAATTTCCATTTCTAAAAGAATGGCTTCTGGAAATGATAACACTGATATTTTTCCAATATTTAAATCGAAGTTGAGAGAAGGTCCAAAGCTGCTAAGTAATTTATATTCTTCACCTCTCTCTACCTATGTATTTCTCTCACCAGTAGCAGAAGTCTTCATTTTGATTTTCCAGATTAGACTGCCAAATTTTGGTCAATAATATACCTTTTGGTGAAAAGCAGTTAGTGCCTGAATTTTCTGGAAATGAGTTGCCTATTCCTCTCACCAAAGCACGCTAAAATTCCTCAAAATTCAGACATTTAATTCTGAGGGGAAAAAAGGCATATATGCTACAAAGCATTTTATTAGTCAAGTCCAGAATTATTAAATACATATATAATGAATAATGTGCTTAGTGTGCAGCATCTTACACCACCACCTTTTTCCTCCAATAGAGATCATCAACATTATCTATATCATTATTTGATTTTGGATGAGCACCCTATTGCAGTGTGTTCCTCTCTAGGTTCAATGGAGGACCTATCAAGTTTCTCTCGTCCTAAAGGACACGATGCAGTTCTATAAATTGAAACTGCATTATTCCCAAACAATAGTGGGCATGAGGAAATATCTAAATGTGAACTCTTCCAGATTTTTGAATTTAAATTTGTCCTCACAACTAGTTTTAGATATCAATTCTCATGACACCTCCAATGAATTCGATAACGTGCCTATTTTATTCTCAGGCAGATATCAACAATAAACTAAACTATCATCTTCTATATATGGAAAATATTCTATCATGTTAATAAATGATTATATTATGCTAGAAAATAACAAGGTGATTAAAGTAAGCTTCTCAACAAGAACAGTATCTCAGTCTGGCCCATCTTATTAACCACAACTTTCATTTGTCTACTGTTTGGCTACTTAATTTGATTTAGCAAGCATTTATTCTTAATAAATGAGTTCATGCGAGGGAATCAAAGTTAAATAAGACATGAACGTGGCCTAGTTAAACCAAATGTATTAGCATTTTGCTAATTTTCTAAGAGTAAAATACAAGTCCAGTATGAGATTATTTTAATAACCAATTAAAGGAGTGTAGGCAGAGAGTGTTTTCATTTATCACTCTCCACTTCACAAAGAGGTATGCTACACAATCATTCAATAAAATTTCACCAATGGGAATGTAGCATTTTTCAATAATGTATGAAAAAGAATAGAAGCCAGCTATTCTTCTGCTCAGGACAGTGGACTAAACAAATCTAAAGCATCATCATAATGACAATAATCTAGGTAAATTATGCTGTCAAAATAACGTGTTGAGAAATTTCCTCTTTCTGATAATGAGGGATGTTACCTGAGGGGGACAGAAACTTTGAGGAAGAACAATAATGTAACATGAATAATCGATTAAATTTCAGCAAATAAGGTTACTCATTTGTTTACGTATTTTATGCTGTTGTTGCCTGGAGAGAGAGAGAGGAGACACTTGAAGGTCTATGTTACTCGTATGGATCAAACAGGAGTCTTCTTAAGGACTGCTTCAAAAACATCTTCAAAGTTAAAGAAAAAACTCATTTCCACTGTAGATTTGAATCTGTGAGAAATCTATAGGTAAAGATAACCTAAAAAAATTTAGGGCAGCCTTAATGGCAGGTCTTTACATAAGAAAAAAATACACATACTTGTTGAAGGCTTTTACAGCATTACTTGCATCCATTAATAAACACTGCTTATACTTATTGAGTTTGCCATTTATCAGGCATCAGGTTATGATATTTATATGAAATACCTCATTTCTGCTTCACAACCACACAAGAGGTAGTGCTATTGTTATCCCCATTTTATAGATGATCACAGTGAACTCAGAGATACATTAATTCTCTAATGGCTCACAATAAATGGCTGAACTTGAATTGAACACACATAGTCTAACTTGAACCCTAGGCACTTAACCATTAGTTTATATGGTAATAACTAAATGAGAATCTTACAAGTCATATGAGTTATGATAATGTGACAAAGTTTGCTGTGAGAAATTAGTAGGGAAGAGATCCTACAAGCCTGATTGTACTTACAGAAATCTCAATCCAGCAGGACATACTTGTAACAGATTAATCAGGTAAGTACCAATAATACAAACTGACACAGCCTCTGGTCTAAAAAGTCAAAGAGACTTCTAGAATTATTCAAAGGGTAGTAAATTTGGACACAGAGCCTTCCACTTTGTATTAATATAACTGCACAAACCCAAAAAAAGTGAACCCTGGCTGTGATTGGGCAGAAGTCAATTGCTGGGATTTTCTAAAGAAATTCATTGGAGATAGGAAATAAAAATAGAAAGATTAAATGCAAATAGAAGGATTATTTTATTTTATTTTTTTAAAGATTTTATTTATTTATTTGAGAGAGAATGAGAGACAGAGAGCAGGAGAGGGAGGAGGGTCAGAGAGAGAAGCAGACTCCCTGCTGAGCAGGGAGCCCGATGTGGGACTCAATCCCGGGACTCCAGGATCATGACCTGAGCCGAAGGCAGTCGCTTAACCAACTGAGCCACCCAGGCGCCCGAAAGATTATTTTAAATGGCTAGTAGAGTGAGCATATTTAATCAATCGATATAATGCTTAGTGAGAAATAAAAATTACATGAATGAGCATTGATTTTCCAATCCAACATTCTTCTAAATTTATTTTTTAGAGAGAGAGCATGTGCAAGTGGGGGTGGGGGAAGGGTAGAGGGAGAGGGACAGAGAGAGTCACAAGCAGACTCCCAGCGCTGAGCATGGAGCCCAACATGGGGCTTGATCTCACAACACTGAGATCACAACCTGAGCAAAACCAAGAGTTGGATGCTTAACCAACTGCGCCGCCCAGATGCCCCCCAATCCAACATTTTGTGGTTAGTAACAGAGTATAATTACTCTATTGCTACCAATCTGAATCTCACATTTTGAAAAAAGATTTTCAATCCCTTTCCTCTAGAAGCCTCTCATAAAGTACTAGAAAATGGCACCTCTTTTTGCTATATTCCCCCAAAGTTTGCTTTTCTGATTCTAAACATCATAGAAAGAGTGGGAATAGCAGGTCCCAAGAGTCATTATTAGCCAAGAAGGAGAGGATGAATTTATGATAGGATACATCCATATAGTTAAAGTATTCTTTAAGAATGCACCTAAACCTTTTGTTTTCTGCCAGAGAAAACAAGTCTGTACTTAAAAAAAGGGAATTGGCAAGCCAAGTGAAGTGGGTGAACAAATCTAGGATGTCACTGAAGAGATCACTGAAACTGTTTCAGGTTCAGACAAGGCAGAGTGTGTTTCTAGGACTGTCCTGAAAGATAAGAGACTAGAGAGGATGAAGGGAGTGAAGAACAAGAAAGATGGAGAGGTAAAAAAGATTCACTGAGACTTCAGAGGTGGTGCTCTGCTGTCAGAAAAGTGTGAACCTGATCATGAATAGAAGGGAGAAAAGTGGAGGTTACTGGAGTTAATAAGGTCTAGGAACTGAGCAAAGAGGCTATCAAAAGTGTCACTAGCATCAACATGGGCTCTTTTCTGTTCATCTAGGTGATCTGCTTTGTGTTCTGAATTTCATGTCTGCAGGATGCCAAGACCTTAAAATAATGAAAAAAATTACATTTCCATAGCACTTGATAATGTGATATCATGGTGGTCACTTTTTCTAATTTTCACCTCACATAGAGCCCTTTGTTATTATAACTGCAAAATTCATTCAGACATTTTGCCTTCTATGCCAAAACTTTTTTTTTTTTTTTGGCTGTTTCTCAGCTTTTCTTATCATGTGTTCAGGAAGCCACTTTCTTCAGATCTAGGGTTAGGGATAGTGTATGTGCCTGGTATTTTGCCATTCCGAGACCTCTTCAGAGGGTTAGGGTTAGGGTTAAATTTAGATTTAGAGTTAGGGGTTGGGGCTAGGTTTAGGTAAGTATTAGGTTATGTGCCTGGTATTTTGCAATTCAGAGGCCTCTTCAGAGGTAAAACCCTAGACTTCTGCTGGTGTTAGAATAGACATGTATGCCAAAACATCTTAAGAATGTGAAAGATGAGGAGGTCAAGGTGTTAGATAGTAAGGTGTTAAGATATTTTTAGAACTGGAAAATTTGACTGTGAGCATGTATCTTAGGTTTGAGCAAAGCCAGTTTAAAGTGTGTTTATTAACAAAACAAAACACACATGATTTAGTTGATTTGGGGCCTGAGAGAAAAAGAATAAAGGAAGTATATACAATGTTTTAGGAGTTATTTAAAGAAAGCAAGAAGTTCGGGAATTGGTCCTCACTTGCCTTCAAAAGACTCCATGAAGTCATTTGGAGAACAAATGTATACTTTTGTCTTGGGTGGTTAAGTCCATCAAAGTATAGAACAGCAGGTGCAGCATGGGAAATAATCAAGCTGCCAGGCCAAGCAGCAATTCCATGGCTCTGAGTGGTGAAAAGAAAGTGATGTATATTTGTGCAAACATTATCTCAGCACCAAATTCTCAATGCTTGCTGGGTCAGCGTTTCTTTCCCCAGCTGTACAAAATCCCCAAGGGCTACTGATATATTTATTTTTCTTTTTTAAAGGGACATAAAATTCTGGATTGGTTGAAGTAAAAAAAAAAAAATCCACACGTGCTTATCAAACAAAATGAGTTGGTTTGTACACTAAAGTTACAAAATGTGCAAATTTATGTCATTGCTCTTACTTTGTGATAATATGCTTATCTCATTTTTGTTGGAAGAGACTAATATATTTAACATAAAATATAAATTAGAATTTAAAGTCCATAGTGGGAACTGAAATTATTATTACAGTCTGAAGAATGGACTGGTGTTTGTGAAATTACAGCTATTTGTCACCAGACTTCATGTTCAAAGTTGTCTCTTCTGATGGTGATCATAATCTTTGTGTGTGGGTGTGATTGAGAAGCAAATATGTGATCAGAATTTTAAGGTGGTAATTTAACTTTTTAACTAACTTAACATTTTCAAAGTTCTGTTCTATTAGCAAGTGTGTATTATTACAAAAATTTTCCTTAAATAGAGAACCACTTAATCAAGTATTTCTAAGAGATCTCATTTCTTTCATTTATTGTTCAGGAAGCAACTAAAGGCCCAGATAATTCTCATATCTAGACAGTGAATAAATCAGAAGTAAAAGTAAAATCTCCCTTCCCCCAGCCAAGTAAGTTCTTCAATACAAAGTTGACAAATGTTTTTCTTAAAGCAGCAAACTATCAGGCTGAGTCCGGAGCATAATTTTTGAAGGGTGTTTCAGTGTGACCTTTTGGACCTTCTTGTACCTCTCCTCTTTACAAGGCCTCCAATTTAGTTTGTTGAGCTGTAGCTCTTTCTATCCATGTTTTCCTTCTATCGAATATATGTTGCTAATAGTAAAAATGATTGCTCAACCATTTCAACCTAAACCAAAGTGAATGATGTGTCTATTGCCTTAAGTATCAGTCCTAAAGTGAAAACTTACCCTAATTGCTCTGGTTTATTATAATCAGAAGATTTGGGAAATGTCTCATGTAATCTTCTGCCTATAGTCCCTAATGCCAACATACAGGCCCTGTCTCAATTTTAGAAAGATTTCAAGCCTTGCTGAAGAAGGAAGTCATGATTGTGATCAATACTCGGTTGATCTGGTTGCTCCTGTAGTTCTACTTTATGTTTCAGTTCTAGTAACTTGATTCCTTCCAGGGGGATTCTGTCTCCTATCTGAACTCTGTAATTTGTCCTGACCTTGATAAGCAAACCAGCACAGCAAGGGATTCTTCAGGATTGAGATTCCGATTTTCTCATGCCCCCATCCTTGGCACTTGAGACCTGATTCTGAACCTCAAACTCCATGCCTTAGGGCTAGCCTGTTTCCTCACATCTGTTGACAAGTAACTGGCCTGTCTGCTTACCACATCTTAATATATTACTTCCCTGTAGATTCCTGGTTTTTGCCTTGTACACCAGCTATTACGGTAGTTCCTCAGACTGACCAGTTACTTGTCAGTTTTTCTCAAGATAACTGACTTTTCTTGTCTGGCTGGACATCCTCACCTCACTAGCAACTTCTCTGGTGAGTACATCTAGTTCCAGGTCCAAACTCTCTAGGACTGGCCCCCTGTCTTGCAATCAAACCTTCTGTGGAGAACTATTCTACAGAGAAAACTGAAATCTTCCATGCTGGCTAAAACTACCTGCTCCAAGATCTCTTTGAAGATGGTTATCACAACATTTAATATTATATACTAGATATTTAATCAGAACTTTCTGCAAATCTTTTCTTCTCTCTGAAAATTACAGAATCACATCTCCAAAATCCAGTAGACATAAGAGCTACAAAAATTTAGATAAAACATGCACATTCTTTAAAACTATCTCTTTATTTTACCACATGTAAAATGTATCTATCAGAAAAAGTATAGTAACATTTCTGTTTATTAAAACATGTTACTTATTTAAACAAGTCATTATAAGCTTGTCATGTAAAAGATAGCAATTTAAACACCACAAAACTAGTACCTCCATTAACATGACATTCAAATTAGTACATGAACTACAGAGACAAAGAAAAAACCATCAGAATTAGAGAGGAAAAAGTATGATTTTGTACTTGCTTCTTTCAACATCAATAGATTTTAAAAATTAGGGTTAAGTTGATTTTGATTCACATTTTCAATTTGTGCTTGAACATATTTTTGTCTAGAAAAATGAAGCCTTTTTTCACACTAATTCCCCTAATCTATGTCATCTTCACTTATAATCTAACCTGATGAAGACACATTACTTGCTTAAATATACCTCACGTTATCCTCTCAAAATTTATCCATTAGTATCATTTGACATAAGATATGGGAGGCAAATGCATAATAATGTAGTTCAGAAGCACATCTCTCTTTCCGAAACACTGATTTTTAGGATGACACTAGGAAAATACTATGAAATAAAATATAAATCTTTAACAAAAACCCCTCAATTTCTAAAAATACATTCAAAATCAAGGTAAATCTTTTTGAGAGGCAGTATATCATGGATTTTAAGAATTTGAGCAAGACACCAATGAGTAAAAATCCTGACTATTTGCTATATAACTTTTGACAAGTTTTTACTCCATTTTATCATTTGTCTACATAACCATACTTTTGAAAAATATTGAATGAGCTAATTTATATAAACTGCTTAGCAGTGCGCCTAGCAGGTGGAAAATGTTTAATAAATAGTAGCTAGTATTATCTTATTATCAATAATCATTGCATTGCTATAGTTCTTCGCCTTTATTTTCACTTAACTTGTATTATAATATTCTGAAATGCCTTTGATGACACTTATAACATTTTATCACCGACTCTGTGTGGGGATTTTTAATATTTAATCAGGCTGTGGTATTTTGCTTTTGCAAAAGAGTGTGTTGAGATATGTAGAAAAGACAAATGAGTACATTAAAAAAGGTGCATTTTAAGTAGTTTATTTCTTGACAATACATTCAGAGCACAGGAAAATCTATTCTTTTGTATACATTCTTTTGAAACCTCTTGCCCAGAGAGGCTGTAGGACCATTCACCATTTCCTACTGTTTCTGCATTCATCACATCTTTTCCCTCTAGTCTCCATACGACCTCCTTAGCTTTTCTGATTGCAGTAGCAAGCAGAACTAATCATGAATAAATTCATATTTGGGACAAGGAGAAGCATAGTGGCCAAATATGACCTGAGGTCTCTACAGTCCATGGCCCTCAGGGTATTCTTATCTATCATGATAAAGAGTTTATTAGATCTCAGCTGTGCACAAGACTAGGCTAGGCATTAAAGAAAGCAAGTTAAACGGGCAAAATCTGCTAGCTCTGTCAGGCATCTTTAGGTGTTGATTACTTAGCATTTGTCAAATGTCCCTTGTGCTGTCTCTGCCAAAACAAATCAAGGGCTCTGCTTTGAAAAACTTTGTGTCTTAATACAGCCAAAAAGAAAATAGCTAGAATAGATACATACAGAAGATGCTAGACATAAATTTATGCATTTTTTGGTAAGGAAAGTAAAAAAATAGAATATGGTCCTCATCTTTCTCTGTGGTTGCACTGTGGTCTTGGTATTTCTGAGTTAAAATGTTGACAGTGGAGAGAAATTCAAGATAATGTGGTGGTAGGAACTAATGCAAACACATCCCCATTTCTCCCTTTATTATAGAAGTCCCCTTTTTAGTTCTCATTTTCTCTGTAAGTCTGAAAATTTGCATTAAACATATTTAATGTTCCCATAATTGTGCTCTCTTTGGGGGTGGAGTTCCAAAATAGGGTACAGTCCCTACTTTCAAAAACCTAACAATTCCTCACCTTTAGGGAGAGGAGACACATATACTTGAAATAACTAGCAAACAATCCTAATAAAAATATTAAATTCTACATGTTATTACATAGACAATAAGGACAGAATAGGATTGGAAAAGAAATCAGAGAAAACAGAATAGTTTAAAAAATTATGGATTCAATTAAATTGTAAGTGAAGTTTTAGTGTCAAATTTAAAATGTTGTATAGGGTTGTTTTCTTTATATTTATCCTTAACTTTTTCTTTAAGCTGAAGAATTGAGAGAATACTCAAGATTTGCAAATGCTATTTAAACACAAAAACATGAGATCAATTCCCTCATAAAGAAGAAGGAAAGAGAAAGAGAGAACTTTTGCATAGACTGATAGACTCTTGTTTTGGGTGACAAAATTATAAAGGTAGTGACTGATTGAAGATCAATAGAAAAGCCCAGCTTTTAAGGATTGGACAGAGGAAGAAAATCCAGAAAATAAGCCAGAGACAGAGTGGTCATAATGATTAGAGAAGAGCCAGGAGTATGGAGGCCCAAGATATTAATTTTCTGTTGTTTTCAAAATACCTCTGTTTTTGTTATGAGAGCACTTAATATAAGATCTGTCCTCTTAGCAAATTTTTATGCATACAAGTGCTGCATAACAAATTACCACAAGTTTAGCATCTTAAACCAATATCTATTTATTCTATCGCAGTTATCTTGGTCTGGGCACAAGTTCTCACAGACTAAAATCAAAGTATCAGCCAAATTGGTCTATTATCTGGAGACTGTGGAGAAGAATCTATATCCAAACCCACTGAAGTCGTTGGACAAATTCACCCATAGCTACAGCACTGTAGGACTGAGGCCCACGTTTTCTTGTTGGCTGTCGGTCAGGGGTTTCTCTCAGCAAGTAAAGGCTGTCCACATTCCTTCACACATACTACTTTACTCTCCACTCCATCTTTAAACCAGTATTGGTGAGCGAGTTCCTTCTTGCACTTGAAATCTCTCCGACTTCCCTTTCTGTAACCAACTGGAGAAAACCCTACTTTAAAAGGGCTCACTTGATTGGGTCAGGCCACGTGGATAATCTCCATATTTTAACGGTAACTGACTTGGAACTCTGATTATATCTGCAAGATCCCTTCACAACAGTCCCCAGATTAGTGTTTGATTGAATAATCAAAGAGCAGGAATCTTGGGGTGGAGGCATCTTTAGAATTTTGCCTACCACATCCAATAGCCCAAGAAAAAAGATTTTAACAAATGGATAAATCAAGTATATATAACTATAGCAGGCTAAGGGAGGTCAAGAACTATGTAAAAGACACTGTATTGTCAATCTGGTAGAGAATGGTGACTTTTGAGTGGGCTAATTTGGCAGTGATGGAATTAAAGAGAGTACGGAAAGAATGATGGAATTGCAAGGAAATGAAGAATGAAAGGGTAATTGGAAAGCACAGACACTACATACAGCATAGTCAGGAAAAATCAATTCCCATTTATATTAAGAGTAATGTTAAAGAATCCCAAAGATGAATAGAAAAACTTAAAAAGCACTTAGAAAAACAAATAACTCAATGGCAAGCATGGAAGCCAAAAGATGGTGGAATATTATTTTCTAACTGTTCAGAAAAATTGTTGTTAACCTAATAGTGTGTGCCTACCAAAGCTGTCTTTCAACAGGGAGAGAAAAAGAGACAAAAAAAAAATTTAAGATATATAATAATGGAGAGATTTTACCATAAGTAAGTCTACATTGAAGAGACTTCTAAGTAATCTACTTACTGATGAAAATGCTTAACAGTGAGAAAAAAAGTAAGCATATCTAACAAGTATTTTCTGTGTAAAATAAGAATAATAACAATAACAACAAGTTGTAATCTGTGGAGCTCAAAAGAGGGCAAATAAAACATACTTAATATAATACATGTAAACATTGGGATGATAAAAGTTAAAGAGTTCTAGGGTCTTCACATTGGTCAGTAGATGTTTGAATTATTAACTTTAAATTGTGTTAAATAAATATTCAGGATAAAATAACAATTATAAATAAAATTGTTATATACATTCAAAACCATTAGAAGGAAAAATGATATGTGAAAGCAAACAAAAGCAGCTCAAATAGTCCCCAAATTAAAAAAAAGAGAGAAAAGTAGTTCAGAGAATATAAAACAAACTTAAAAGGAAAAGTAAATGTATAGAAACTAATCAGGCATTCAGTATTTATTTTATGTGTTGTCATATATAAAGTTTATATGGCTAGAAGCCCAGACACCAAACATTTCTAGAGTAGTGTTTTTTGGGGAAAACCCATAAAAATAGAAGCAATGACTGGTGTGCATATCCTGCATTACCCTTTCAATTCTAGGGCAATGAAGAGAATTTCAGGGTAGGTTTCAGACTGGAAAAAGGTCCTCAGATATAAGCTGTGGAGCTTTTAAGTATCATTAATCCATGGAAAGCATTAAATCTCTCCATGGTTAGATCAGGAGCCAGACTAATCAGCAATTTGACAAGGCAGAACCTTGGCTTTAACCCTGACCTGCAATCTTGGCATTTGCAGTAGATAGGTGGCATTATCTGCCCCTTCTGGTTCAAGCCATGTGACTGCAGCCATTTGATTTGTCAACCTAGCAGCAAGATTTGACATGTTCTCTTCATATATTCTGGGGCTGGGGCTCCAACCTTAACATGTACCAGGAGTGGTTTTCTTAGTCACCAGACCATAAACTCATCTCCACAGAGCTTTATAGGAATGTATGAACTTAAATCTTTCTGGAGCCCAACCTTCAGTACACCAATCTGGGATAAACTAACCCTTACTTCTCAGTAATATATGAACTAAACTTACTAAGACACATATTTTCAGGTTATATAAAAATACCAAATTTCAGCTCTATGGTCTTTATAATACATGCACCCAAAACCCAAGGTCAAGTAAAAATAGAAATTAAAATAATTAATAAGTATATTCCAAGAAAACATTAATGAAATTACAGTTAAGTCTATTATTCAAACATCAGAAAAAACAGACCTAAGCAGGATGGATTTAGTGTATATTAAATACATATACTATACTTACATAGAGAAAAGTGTCATTTCTCTAAAAATATGTAAAAATGCTAATTCTTGTATGTGGTAAAACACTCTTATAATATGTGAAGCTGAACTGGCCAGAACTATAAGCTGAAATAGACAAATCCAACAACATAGAAGATTTTGACATAACTCAGTTTCTTACAAGCCAAGCAGACAAATAGTAAGATACAGAAAATTTGAACAAAATGTCTACACAATTTACTTAGTGGTCATATGCAGAACTCTGGAGCAACATGTGGAGGATACTTAAGTACATACTGAACATTTAGAAAAATGACCACCTAATTCATAAAGCAAGTCTCAAAAATTGTCAAAGAAGTGGTATTATACGGACTACTTTTAATTTTTTTTTTTTTTTAAGTAGGTTCCATACCCAGCACGGAGCTCAATGCAAGGCTTGAACTCACAACCCTGAGCTCAATAGTTGGACGCTTAACTGACTGAGTCACCCAGGCGCCCCTATACAGACTATTTTTAAATAACTCATTCATCAAAAAAAAATCATAAGAGAAATTTTAAAAATATTTACGATTAACCAATAATAAAATTCTGTATATCAAAAGATGCATTGCAGACCATGAGAATTTTTTAAAATACTATCAGATATCTAAATGCTAAAATAAAATTGTACTAGTGAATTATACAGGTGAATTCCTTTATTATCTAGGAAAGGTAAAAATTCCTTGCTGTGATTCAAAATCTACAATCAAAAAGGAAATTCCTGATCATTTTGATACTAAAAATGTGCATGGTATGAATAAAGAAGAGAAAGGAAGGGAGGCCGGGAGGGTAGGAGAGAGAAGGATAAATGACAAAATTGAATATAATATTTGCATCTTAAATCACATACAGAGGGTAAACATGGCTATTAAATAAAAAAAAATCTAAGAAATAAGCAGAAAAAGTCCAAAAGCTTTAGGAAAAAAAATTGGTAAATGACATGTAAAATAGTTCACAGAAAAAGAACCAGCAATGGCCCCTAATCCCATATATATAATAAGAGAAATACAAATTGAAACTACAGTGAGGCATGATACCTAAAAACAGATAAACATTTTGAAAACATACTCTGTTGTTAAGGCTGTGAGAAAACAATCACTTTTTTAAGATTTTATTTATTTATTTATTTATTTATTTATTTATTTATTTATGCAAGAGAGTGAGAGAGAAAGTGAGCAAGAGCAGCAGGGAGGGGCAGAGGGAGAAGCAGACTCCCCGCTGAGCAAGGAGCCCGATGTGGGGCTCCATCCCAGGACCCCGGGATCATGACCTGAGCCGAAGGCAGACGCTTAACCAACTGAGCCACCCAGGCACCCAACAATCACTTTCATACACTGCTAGTAGAAATTCAAAACCATACCACTTCTAAGACTTGATATTAGCAAATTATTAATTAGCTAAATTAAATAGACATTTACCCTTTGACCCAGAAATTTCACTTCTGGGATCTGCCCCTAAGATACACTCACAGAAATATTAAGTGACTAATGCACAAGTCTATTTACATCCTTACTATTTGCAAAAGCACAAAGGTTATACAAAAGAATGAAAAAACATTATACCTCTTTGGGTACCTTTTGGGTAACAAAGGTGTAAGAATTCATACACACACTCATCCACATATACATACATATGTGCTAATACCTTCTAAAAGAAACAGTGAAGGGATAAACCAAGTATTACTTAGAAGAAATAGTAAACTTTAGATAGGAGAAGACAAAAGAGAGGTGGTGGAAAGTACAAGAATGAAAGCTAGGTATTTTTTTAATGTGCCTTGTTTATAGTTTTGACCTTAGAACCTTGCTCATGTTTTATGTATTTAAAAGATAACATTAAATTTTAAAAAGTGAGGCAATCCCTAAAATAAAAACCAAATTGAAACTCACTAATGTTACTTTATATCAAATTGGTAGCATAATGTCAAGGATATTTATCTGTTAATTTAAAAATAGAATTTTGACTGAATATACTCCTAAGTGGAACCAAAAATAAAGATCACTAAATCTTAAATTGCAGCTACTGGGCTTGTTATTAAGTTTAATGTTAGTATAATTTTAAAACTATTATAAGCATATACACACACTCCACCACACACAAAATAGATTACAGCATATACGTTATTATACTAATATCATTAGGAACCAAGATTTTCAGTAAAAAAGACAAGATAAAGATATAAATCAAACAAATTAAATAAAATCCTATGATTGCCATTTAAATTTGGGAAATCAATTTTATGAATTTGTAGTTTATTTACTTACTTTTTTAGAAACTTTTTTTTCTGCCAACTTTATATTCCATTTTCTATTTAAGAGCTAGTGGAAGAACAGCTTAAGACCACTCAGTGACTGTTCATTCAGTGGCATGAGCAGAGGCGGGGCTGCAGACCAGTCTTCAGTGGGGGTCGGGGGCTGCTTGCTCCAGTCTTCGGTAGGGAACCACTGGCAGGCACAGAGGGCACCTGCCTGCCCGCAGACACAGCTGCGACCTCAAGTTTAGTAGCAGTAAATTCAGGTGCTAGAGAGGTCCGTTCACCGTGAAATTCCTCCTGGTTCGCAGCCTTTTTAGCAGCAGTATACTCTTCAATTTCTTCAGGATTTCTGTGGAAGTACAGATCAGACAGGACCAATGGAGAGTGCTAACGGGAAATGGTGCCGCGCATGCGCAGAATCTCCGGGCCCAGAATCCACCGCATCTGACCCACCGAGCAGGTGCTTATTGTTGTGTGAGGTGACCAAGCTCACATAGCACAGAGGAGAATCTGCGTTACACAGACCAGTGGTAGGCAAGTTAACTTAAGACGCCTCTGTAAGAGGCTAGCAGTCAGCCCTGGGATAGAGTAACTTCTGGAAGTCGCAGTTCCCGGAACGCTGCCTGGATCTGATTAGTAAAGTTTCCAGGAGTGAGGTGGCCGGCAATAGAAGTGGCCCCGCTGGCAACTACAACTTAAAGCACAGCCCGCTGGCCAGTATTCTTGAAGGATATGATACTGACATCAGCTGGATTTTCAATAGCAACAGTGGCATGAACTGCCAAAAGAAGATTCTCCCCAGTTCTCTTCAGATTTATGATATAGATGCCATCACTTTTCCTTTTGTAGATGGCCTGTTTCATTTGGAAGTCAAGGTTGGTGACACCTAAGTGGGCTCCTCCTGCAAGGAATTTAAGGACATCCTTCGTCTTAATTTTCAGGACGCCACGAGGTCCAGACATAGTGAACGTTTCCCTTTCTGACAGGAACCTAGGACAATGCTGTATGGACTCCTAAGTAGCAGGAAAAGGTAGAATTTATTTTTTTTCTTTTTAAAATAAATTAAATGCATATCTCTTAGGTCTCTACTAAAATGCTCAAAAAACTGATAGCCCAGTAGAAAATGGAAACTTACCACCCATATATAATTTCCAAATATTATTTTTCCACCAAAAGGAACTACCAGGGCCCCTTGAAGATATATCTGATTCTAAGCTGTGATCAGAAATATCCAAGGTGAGCCTAGTCATCTTGTCATTTCTGAAATCCTATACCTAAACGCTATCACAGACTAGAAAAGGACATAGGAGGCAAGGTGAAGAGACCCCCATTAGCCGAAGATAGGACAATTTGAGGTTCACAAAGAATAATAAATACTGAGATGTAACAAATCTATTAAAATTGGTAATTACACTTAACAATTATACTTAATCCTTCATTGTTCATCTCTTGATATTTTACTTAGGCAAGCAGCTCATTATTCAGGAAATTCATACATAAGGTAAAACAATCAACGAGACTTGCATAGCACTACTTATGAAATATTCCTGCCAAAATAAAATAAAATGAAATAAAATAAACTGAATCAATTGGACATCTAGATCTAACAGTTACATGAAATTTGATAAAAAAAATACATGAGAATTTTAAATACAAAAAACAGGATAGTATATGAAAATACGATAAACCAAAGAAAATGGAAGTTAGGAAATAATAAATACAAGATCAGAAATTTATGAAATTCAAAAAAAAGAAATTTGTGAAATTCAAAACAAATACACAATGGAGAAAATCAACAAGATAAAAGTTGATTATTTTTAAACTATAAATAAAAACCACTGGTAAAATTAAGAACAGCAACACATAAATAATATGAGGGATGTAAAAGGGGGAAAACAGTAAGTACAGATAAAACTCAGATTACAGGAAGAAAAAGCAATGAAGAATTTTATGACAATGAGCTTGAAAATGTAGACAAAATAGTCAATTTTCTGGAAAATAATGTTATAAAAATTGACTTATCACAATATTGTCTTATCACAAATAAATTGAATCAGTATTTTAAAATGTAGAACAATAACAAACACAAGGCCTAAGTGGTTTTCAGCCAAATTCTACCAAATTGCAAAGAAAAGATAAATCTAATCTTATAAACACATTTTCAGAGAATACAGAAAAAAAATAGATTACTCCCTAATTCATTTAATGATGAGACGTTAACATCAATAGCAAAACCTGACCGTGGTAGACTAAGAGAGAAACTGGAAACCAAAGCACTCATTAACATAAATGCAAAGATCCTAAACACAGTATTAGCAAATTAAACCAAGCACTGTAAAAATATATAATACATTGTGCCCAGTTGGGGTTTTTAGAGCTTTTCAAGATTGTGTTTTCGTAACAGTACTCTGGCTGCCATGTTGAGAAGAGACTGACAAGGGAGAAGAAGCAGAGGTGGGAGAGCAGCTAGGAGTAGGGTTGCCAGATAAAATTTTTATTGGCTAAATCTGGCTCTAGTTAAGAGACTATTGCAATAATTGAAATGAGATGTGTTGTTGGCTTGTACCAGGATGGTGGCAAGGCAGATGGTGAACAGTGATCAGATTCTGGAAACATTTGATAATAAATTCAACAGGCTTTTTTGATGGTTTGGATATGGGTTATTTTCTATCCTTCTGTCTATCATCACTTTGTCCCACTCTGTTCTAGACCATTATCATCCCTTCCTGAAGTTCTGAAACAGCTTCCTAATTGTTCTGTTTCCTCTCACCCTGTCCCTTTACAGTTCCAAATTTCCAGTCTAAATAATATTTCTAAAAATGCAAATCTAATTATTCACTACCTAAGTCCCTTCAATGACTTAGTTTTGCCCTTTAGATAATGTCTGACTCCTAAATATAGATGACATTCACTCTGAAAGGCCATCACTTCCACTATGCAACCTTTACCCTCTGTCTGGCTAAGTCCTATTCATTCTCTATTTCTTAACCTAAATGTGGCATTCAGAGGAAGACCATCACTAAGACAGGTCTGTACCATTGCAATAGGCTCCCATAAAATTCTAGTTTCTCCTACCGTAACATTCATCAAGCTGCATTATAATCATTTATTTAACTGGATGTTTTCTCAACTGTTTTTGTAACTTAGGGGAGGAGAGAGATATAAGTATCTTATTTATTATCATATCGCTAGACCTTGAAGAATGTTTGACACAGAGTACATAATATCTTAAATGAATGATTAATAAATTAGCTAATTATGTATTTGCATTTCATATTTGCACAAGGATTACTGAGACCTACAAAATAACAAATGCTGTCCTTCATAACAGCACACAAAAAGGTATCATTAATTATTTGCTAAAAATAACTACATAGAATGAGTTTTTTTAACTTAAAATCTACATTGTTGTATATGTCACAAAACATAATTTTAACAGCACACACTTTCACATTTTATTTTAAAAATAATTATTTCAATCTCTGATTATCTACAACTTCATTTCTACAATATGAAAATAAAATGAACTTTTATTTCTATATATTTTATTTCACTACCTATCAATAAGATGACTAAAGAGAATAAACACATTAGAGAACATTTCTTTCTCTTACTGTAACCAATAGTGAAAGACAATGAAGTGACTCTAAAATAGAAGTAAATGAAGCTTAAGAACTACTAAAGAAAAAGGGCACATTTAAAACTTTAGGGAAGGATTAATAATTTAAGTGTGCATGTCACTGATAAACTCAACTTCACATAAAAAAATTTAATAACATGAAGCTAGAAATATTGTGAACTTGTGGCCTTTTTAAAAGTAGTAACTTTTTTAGTCCTAGCTTGAATTTGACCCACCATTAATCTCATCCTATCTACCAGACTTTCTCATGTGCAAAAATGTGATGCACAGCCCTCAATGCCGAGAATTTACTTTCTAAAATTTTTCTCTTCTTTTTTAAAAAAAGAACTAGCACTTCTTAGATAATAGCTCATCTTTTGACCTGGAACATATTATGACTGCCCAAAAACGAGGAAGATTTCAAAGATAGCTGGGATAGTGCAAGGATTATATGAACTCAGTTAAAAAAATTCTCATTGTCTACGTTTTGATGATATGTGCATAACAGAGAAAATATTATAATTATTTTGAACAAGTTGAGTCTGTAAATAAAAGCATAACTCTTTAGTTATAATCATAAGAAGAAAATTTAATATGAAGTTTAACAAGAAAGTTATAATACATATGAAAGGTGATTTAGTAATTTTAACTTAATTTAGTAGTTAATGATATGAGTGTAATGTATATAATATTCTTTTTTCTGTTAAGTAATTATCTTTTTATAAAGAATAAATTTGTATCTTTCTCAGTATTTGTTATGCAAGCCAAATTGTTTAGGAAAATTAAGATCCTATGGAAACAAACTGAATATAGCTGGTGGTCTCCCACCATAGATAGGAAGAAAGAAATTTCACATAGTTTTTGAAAGATGAAGAATGGACCAAATATCATATTTCTCACCGACTAGGACATGAAATCTCCCAATGACAAAACCAAATATAATTAGATGATGATAAAGCTTACCTGTTTCCAATACTGATAACAGACTAGAGCAACATAGTGTTTAATTGGCACCACGCTATAGAGCATTGGACAAGTGAGAATGAAAGAGGAGATTACTTTGGGAAAGCTGACCAGAGTATAAGATATCAAAACTTAAGAGAAAGACTTAAGTTTGATATGGTTGCTGAAGCTTTATTATTAAAATAATGGGACCAGGAACTCCAATTTCAATTATCTTAAGGGGCACAACTATATCCCATGCCCCACTCAAGAATTAATTAGGTGATATCCAGAACCTACAACTTTGACTGCTTTTCTTGACATTTGGATTGTTTCCAATTTAAATACCAGGATGACCATAGCTGTAAACTTCCCAAAACTGCTTGGTGAGACAGAATTTCTCTGTTTCGTTAGAATAGCTTCCTAAAAGTGAAAACACTCCATCCGAAGTGTATACAAATTTAAATATTTGAATAAAGTTTGCCAAAATTTCATTCAGAAAGTCTGTAATAATATATACCATAAATAGTAGTGTATAAGAGTGATTTCCCACAGTTGCCTTCCCAAGTGCCTATTCTCTTCTTTACTAACAGAAAGCACATTTCATTCCAGATGGCAATGTGTTCAACCCAAAACTACATTTCCCAGTGACATTGCACCCAGGAGTGAGCAATGAGTTGAAGCATAAATCAGGTAAGTCTTCCGGATTTTCTACATTCTTCCTCCTTTTCCTGCTTGGAATAAGGACATAAAGTAGGGCTATAGCAGGAATCTTGGAGCCAAAGGAGAACCTGAGAATCAAAATTACTTGCTGAGGATGATAACCTTGGCAGTACCAATTAAGGCCTGGATTGCTACACGTGAATCTTATTTTGGATGAGAAAGAAATAAACCTCTGTCTTATTAAAGCCATTTATTATATATGTTCTCTTAGGAATCCTTTTTAAAAATTATGTTTGCAAAATATTTATTCTCAGTTTAATTTTAACTTCTTTCAGGGCTTAGTGTCAGTTCATCTTTACCAGGCTTGTATATTTGTGAGCTCTTTTCTCTGTCTTATCTAGTTCCAAAGTTTTTAATAAATCCCACACGTGATGACTCACAGACTTGTATTTCTGTCTGAGAACTCTCTTCAGAAATCCAGACCCAACTGCTTCCTTGAAATCTGAAATTTTCAATTAAATGTCTCAAAGGATACACACACTTAGAATTTCCCGACCCTATTCATGTAACCTTCTCCCTAACACCAAACCCACCTCTTCTAACATGTTTTATCTTAGTGAAAAGATATTAATATCCAATCAATTGCACACATCAAAAACCTAGTTTTCAGTCTGGTATATCTTTACAATGTATACGTTCTCTGTATTCATCACCACTACTCTAATTCACCATCTCTGGAGGTGCACAAATAAAATGGTGTCACAGATGGTTTCCCTATATCCAAATTGTCCCCGTTTAATCTATTCCTAAATACTTCAACCAGTGTGAACTTTTAAAAATGTAAATTTGAACATGTACCTCATATGCAAACAAAATACACACACACACACACACACACACACTTACCGTAAATCAGTTAATGGTTTCCCATGATTTTCAGATAAAGATCAAAAGTGTTAATATGGCCTGTAAGGCCATGCATGTTCTGGTCCCTACTACTTCCCATGCATCATGTGGCACTATCATCTTTTCTCCTCTATAGCCACAGTGGCTTCTTTCAGTTCCAGAGCCATGTCATGGTTACTTTCTTCCCAGGATCTTTGAAAATACTTTCTCCTTCATCCCAATGACTCTGATTACTACTATTCATTCTTTAGTTCTCAACACAATGAAAGCATTCTCCGGGATCTTTTTTGATTCTCTCTCTGGGTCACAGCTCCTGGTTTTCTCTCTAGCAATGTGTAGGTACAAGTATCGCCTTCTAGTACTATGTGAAATTTTTATCCTTAGTGCCTAATATAGTGTCTACTTTAATAATGGTACTACACATAGCAATCATTAAATATTTGATGACTAAATTAATAATCTATGTTTGTGCTGCCTAGAATATATCTTCACGTGTTTCTTATAAGAGAACATAGGTGGTTCACTTTCTCTGCTCTACGCACATAACATGACTGACAAACCATCTGGCATATTAAGTATTTTTTACTTTCTTTCTCTCTCAAAATACTGTGGATTTTACTCTCTTCTCTTCTGCATTTATTATTACAGAAGTTTCAAAGGTCATTTTTTTTATTCCTTGGAGTAAGACTGATTTTCAGCCTCCTTGATTTTAGAATTACTAATTTTTTCTTGAAATGTTTTACAAATTCATTAGGATAAGATGGGTATTTTTCTTGGTAAGCACTTTGTCTTATAAGTCAAATCTTTCTTCAGTTGTATAATGTTTTCTTAAATTATATCTTATATTGATTTTCTTTCATTACCCTTTGGTTTTGATTTCCTCCTTGGGAAGATAAATTTTCTCATTCTATCTTCCCCACGTCTTACCCTGTAGTTTGTGATTGTCTTCCCCTTTTTTGTTATTCTGTGTTCAGGGAAAGTGCACTAGGTTTGTCCTCCATGGGATGGATCAGTTTCTCCAACACCATGACTATGCTCCATTGTTTTCAAAACTGAATTTTAGTCTGCGGTATTAAATCATTGCGGTATTGCCTAGTCTCGCTGAACTCTTTATTCCTTTCTTCCTGACTTTGAAATCGACTCAGTTTTGATCATGGTTTCTTGTGTTTTCACATAGCTTTCAACGCTCTTACTGAGAACATAATATAGTATGTTTCTTAAAACTAATTTCTACTCATGTGGTACATCTTTCTCCTAAAGATTGGGTTTTTGGTTTGTTTTGTGATTGTTGTTGTTTTGTGACTTATGACATCTATGAAACATAAGATATAAAACTTCATCTGCTGTTATATCAGTTTCAGGTCTAAATCAGTAAATTCTTCTTTCTTATAATAGCCATGAGATTACTATTAGAATTATTTTCTTAATTTGTAAAACAAAGAGATAACTGATTAGCCCATCCAGCAGCTGGTGCAAAATAGTTTTTATTGTTGCTGTTTTGTAATTGTAAGTTTTGGGGTTTTTTTGTTTTTTTTAATTTTTTTTTTAAAGATTTTATTTATTTATTTGAGAGAGGGAGAATGAGAGAGAGAGAGAACATATGAGAGGGGATAGGGTCAGAGGACGAAGCAGACTCCCTGCTGAGCAAGGGAGCCCGATGCGGGACTCGATCCAGGGACTCCAGGATCATGACCTGAGCCGAAGGCAGTCGCTTAACCAACTGAGCCACCCAGGCGCCCGTAAGTTTTGTTTTTGTAGTGTAATGCTGTTTGTAATGTTTAAGTTTTCTGGTCTAAGGAAGGATATCTTGGTTTCACTGCCTGGTATGCCCATGAGGTAGATATCTGTTTCTGGATATTCTTAGAACTTCTTTTTTTCTTTCATTAGCAGAGATTGTAAATAACACCATTCTCCAAAGGGCACTATTTCTATAGTTCTCTCAACTCAGAATGGAACTGATTGTAAAATGAGAGGCATGAATGAGGCAGATTGGGGAGGAAAGATGATACAGTTCTCTCTTTCTGAGGGGGAGAGTGAATCAGTTTAACAGATAGATGAATGGAAGTTTTTATGGTCCCTCCTTATCTCTGTTGTCTACTACATTCTGCCTCATGAGCTCACTTATGCTTTAGTAAATAAAAATACTTCTTTGAACCTTGCAGACTAAAGATTCTTAGTTTCCAATGCTGCTAAAAGTTTGAAACTTTTTGGAATATTTAATGTGTATTAAATACACATTTTGCTCTCCAACTAGTTGTTGGAGAGAGCAAGCTAGTTGTCATTATCTGCCATTATAACTTGAAAATCCCTACTTAAATCTGCAGCATTCTTAAGGAGAACATTATTACAGATTCTAAAGACTAACTGACAAAGACTCTTTTGGTACACAAATAAATGTCATGTTTAGACCACCTATCAGTGTTTGAATTTTTGTCTTTTTTTGTACTTTCAACTAAATTTTAAACTCCAATAATATTTTTGTGTTTATATTTACAGTTCAAAATAGCAATTAGAATGTTAACATGTACTATAGATGACAAAATATATATTCATAGGCAATATCAGATCTTTTGTTTCATTTAATCAACTGTACACTGATTAGTTAGCATTTGTGGGAAAATGAGTATGTTTGATCAATGTAAATTGATGGTGAAGTAATACAACCTAATAACTTATTTTTGTGCAAAGCCTCCCAGAAATTAGAATGTAATTTTTACATATGTTTAATGATTTTTCTGCACTAACTACCTTTGACTATATTTTTCTCAATAGAAAATGTTGCACTTCTCTTACCAATGTTGTTACAGCACATATCCAAAAACAAAACTCCCATTACTATAATAAATAACTTTATGCAACAGTTTTGTGGGAATTATTTAATTATTCAAAATTCATAATTGTTCACTGATACAAAGTAGAAAGAAGTATTTCTTACAAACTTATTTTGTTTTCTGGAGGGTTTTGATAGAATAGGTATATGAATAATATTTTAGCAATCAGTGTAGAGTTTTTAAAAATAGATTTTTCTTGGGTTAGATGTAAATGATATTTATTTTTAATTTATACTTTATCTGATTAACAACAGAATTTGAGAGGACCTATAAAAATACACAAGAAAAGTACCAAAATGGAAAGAAAAAACTTTATAAATTACTGAATTTGTAAGAAGGTAACATATAATAATGACGGGGGTAACAGTTTCTGTCATTTATTAAACATTAAGCTTTGCTAAAGCAAAATAAAAACATAAACTCTAAGGTGAATCTAACATAAAAATAGTAAGATTCAGAATATATGAATGCCCTGGACATGGAGCCTGCTTAAGATTCTCTGTCTCCCTCTCCCTTTGCCCCCCCATCCACCCCATCTCTCCCTCTCTAAGAAAAAAAAATTTCTTATATTATCATAGTGTTAAATGGACTTAAATAAGTCCCATCCATTCATTCATTCAACTACTTCATTCAGTTTATTAAATATATATGTATTGAGCCGTTACTATGCACCAGGCACATTTATTTACTTATAGGTTATAGCAGGAAAATAGAATACAGACAAAACTCTGACAATCAGGTGCCTGGGTGGCTCAGTCGTTAAGTGGCTGCCTTCGGCTCGGGTCATGATCCCAGGGTCCTGGGATCGAGCCCCGCATCGGGCTCTCTGCTCGGCGGGAAGCCTGCTTCTCCCTCTCCCTCTCCTCCTGCTTGTGTTCCCTCTGTTGCTGTCTCTCTCTCTCTCTGTCAAATAAATAAATAAATAAAATCTTTAAAAAAAAAAATCTCTGACATCATGAAGTTTATACTTTAGTAAGGAAAAGAGAAAATTAAGAAATAAAAAAGTAAGATATATGTTATATGTTGATATTGTTGGTCAGTTTAAGGACTACAGGCTGGGGTGGGGGGAGTGTGAGTGTTTAAATTATGACAGCAGAGAACTTTATTCTCACCCAGACAAGTGTCAAAATACTTTCTCACCTCCAAATGATTTCACCTGTAGACAAGGTCAGCTTTTTTTCTTACAACCATTAGTTCACATTTGCATTAGTTCACGTGCCTTAGCAAATGGTTGATGAAGACCCCAGAGTTCCATCTTATGGAATACAGTATACATACTTTACACAGGAAAGTTTTAAGTACAAGTGTATTTAGTAATTCACCTTGGCCAGAGGAAAATTTCAGTATTGCTCCTGTGGGGGTAAAAAATTCTGATTTTTGTGCAGCACCATTTCTCAGTGGCCTGTGGGGTTTGAGTCAGCTACTAAATATATATTGAAATAACTAAACAAATTGCTGCATTTGCTTCATTAGTATTCACAATATGACCTTTGGAAAATATCTACCAAAAACAATTTTGGTTTTGGCAGATTTACTATTATTCTGTCATTTCTGAAAATAATTGGAAAATAGGATCAGTTATTTCTAGAGACAATTTCTGGTTCATGACATTAAGACCATTTAATCTATGTCCAGAATGCCTGTCATCCTCTTTGCTATTACAAGATACACATCTAATTAATTTAAAGTCTGCATCAGAAAATTTAAATATAACCCAAGGTAAAAGGAAACTAAATTTTGGCCTTATTTTCTTCTCTATGGTATTGAAGCCTTATGAGAATACCCATATGAATTCTTATATTTATATTAAAATGCCAGTTTCTGTAATCATGAATACCTTATATGGGTCAAATTATGACTTTTAAAAAGTTAAAAATGACTTATACAGATATAAAATAAACATTTTATTCAACTCATTAACTAATGAAGAAAACCACTAAGATGGTAAAACTGGCTCCAAGAGCATTTCATGAAAAGGGGTTTATATAGTCTAACAAGAAAACCATCTAAAATTTGTTAAAGTAGGGCTGCTAGGTTAGATACAAAACTTATTATTGTCCTATGGGGCAATCAAACCATAACCATCAGGACTGTCTTTTCTATCAGAGAGAAACTTACATTTTAGCAAGTAACTTCATAGTGTCTGGGTTCTAATCAAATAGTAAATAGCAAACTCAGACACAGATACATTCCCCTAGAAAATTGTATAATCTTAGGTTGAGTTTATTAAACAATGTCAGAATAACATTGAAAAGACATGCCGCCCACCTTTTTTGCCTTTTTTCCAGTTTTAATAATTTTCTTAACAATCTCCCTATCTTAGTTCAGGCCAGTATAACAAATAAAAGACTGGATAGCTTAAACATTTATTTCTCACAGTTCTGAAGGTTGGGAAGACCAACATCAAGGTGTCAGCAGTTCTCATGAGGACCCTTTCCTAGTTTGCAGTTGGCCATCTTCTTGCTGTGTCTTCATGTGGCAGAAAGAGAGAGATTATCTCCCTCATGTTTCTTCTTATAAAGGCTCTAATTCCATTCATGAATGCTCCACCTTCATGATCTAATTGAGTTCCAAAAGTCTCATCTCCAAATACCATCACATTGAGATTAGGCTTTCAACATATGAATTTTGGGAGGACACAAACATTCAGTCCATAGCATTCCCTGTTTTGGCCATAAATAATCTCCAAATATTGATCAGAAAAAAAAGGTTGGTTTATAGTTTAGACTGTTTATTTTCACAAATGCTATGAGATGTTAAATAACCCCATAAGCTTTCTTGATCATGTAGTATTTAATAGATACTGAAGTAAAATTGTTACCTTTTGTTTGTAAATTTTATTAAAGAATCCAAGACTGAACCATTTAAAGGATTCTGTAGTCTAGGCTAGGAAGTCAAGGCCAAGAAAATCTCTCTCCTAGATTTTACTGTTGTATCCATAGAAATAGCAAATTTCTCTTTGCTCAAGGTCCCCGAAATATGCTCTGGTTCCTGGCCTGCCAGGAAGTGATTTTATCACTTGTAAGGTTGAAACCCTATAAGCTAGGTACCAGGCCAGTTTCCTATGAAGGTTTTGTAGGCATTGGTGCCTTTGTTCTTTAATGGTGAGCCTGATGTACCTGATTAAAAGTGATTCATTCCCAAATATAACACCCCAGTATGTTTTTGGTTGCACAATCAAATTTTCCAATTTGAGGTAAAATGGAGGCAGGTTCTTATGATGATAACTATTACCACAAAAATAAGAAAACTCTAAAAATATTTGTTTCTGAATTATGAGACTTCATTGAGAATTAGATTGCATTTTACAATGCTTCATTTCTATTTATAAAAGGATAAAACAATTCTAAATTGAGGGTAAGAGATCTAGAAGGAAAAAAAAGTGATTCTTTATATATTCATCAGTAAATAGAGTATTAAAACAACATCAACAATATTCCAAACAAATAACCACTAATAAAACTTTCTCATCAGTTTATTCAGTCCTATGTAATCAATTCTTGTTCCCTTGGACCTTGGATCTGCAGTCTGCCTCCATGAAGTCATCTTCTTGTGAAATAGTCTTAGGAAGCCTAATTCAGCCCTCTAGCAAAGATTTCCTCTTGGAAAGATTTCTAAGTGATATAAGCTTGACAATCTTCGGTCAAGAGTCTTTTCTTTCATATATCGATAGTTAAGATATTTAGTAGAGTCCTTTCCTTAAGTCATAGAGACCGATCTTCTTTGTTGAATACAGGAGTTCTAACCTTTGGTTCTTCAAGTAAAAATCAGAGGAAAATAAAGTTCACCTACAGATGAAAATAAATGGGTGTTGTTAATTTATTACAGTAATCAAGAGTATCAAAATGGAAGTGAGCTATTAGGGTGTCCAACCGAATACTACTTCATAAGATTCTAATCCATTGTCATTTGAGGATAATAACTGAATATTATAAATAATGAACACATTGATAAATACCCAGGGCCTTGCTGTGAAGTGTAAAATCTCTTAAATTTTTATATATAAAATCATTTTATGTGCAAAAGTAACTTAGGTAAGGATGAGTTTCTTTATTATTTTAGTTATTCTTTTTATTCATCTTATAATAGTATTGAGCTAATTAATAAATGTGAAGCAGACCAATAACCTTAATTTCTATAGTATCTTTTTTCTTGTTAATAAGGAGAAAGAAGAAATCCTTGTGATTTTTTAGGGCCTGCTGGGAAATCTCAAAAATACTTTCGGGTGTAAAGATAGCTTAATTTTTTTTAATTAAGGGTCTGATCTTGGAAAGACAAAATCAAAACAGTTATCAAAGGAGATTTAGATACTTGATTAAGATAGGATGATGGGCACCTGGGAAACAATATTTGCTTATCTGTTTAATCTAAGTGGCAATAGAATGTTTTAAAATAAACTAGAAGAAGGTGACATATGGTTGTAAGAATTTTAGCTCTTTAAAAATGAGGACTCTTTGTTCTTTTAGCCTTTAATAATCTATAAACAGAGGTTAGCAAACCATGCCCATAGGCCTAGTCATGAGTTCATGGGTACAGTTCATAAACTTAGATTAGTTTTTGTATTTTCAAATGTTTGAAAAAATTTAAAATAGGGACAACATTTTGTGAGATATGAAAATTCAATTCTCATAAATATTACTGAATACAACTACACTTAATTCTTTATAACATTGGGGAGGAAAAATTTTTCTCTACCTTTTAAGATTCTTTTGGCTGGTGTAAGAATTAAATTGACATAAGATAGATTCAAAGAAGAAAATCTAATTTAATTCCGTACATATGGGAGCTGTAGAAGAATAAAAGGCCCATGGGCTATCAGGCAATTGAGACTTATGCACCATCCAGAGCTAAGGAGAAGGGGGTATGGGTCTGAGGATTCAAAGGTAAGTAAGAGAACTCAAAGGAAAATGAAAAAGAGTAAATGTTTAGTAAACAAATGTTTGCTGGGCTATACAGAAACAATGGGACACAGAGATGAATTTTATCAAACATCCTTTGCTATGTTTCTCCCTGTCTACCACACCTAATTCATATTATACCATCATTATCAATGGTGGTAGCTCTCTCCTGGAGCAGGTCTTCTATCTAAGTTCTTTCAGGCAGTTAGTGGAGAGGCAAAAAGGAAAAACTTATTGAGTCTTCTGTTTCTTAAAAATAATCAACCTAAGGGGTGCCTGGGTGACTCAGTTGGTTAAGTTTCTGACTCTTGATTTCAGCACAGTCATGATCTCAGGGTTGTGAGATTGAGCCCCACATCAGACTCTGTGCTGGGCATGGAACCTGCTTAAGATTCTCTCTCTCCCTCTCTATAAATAAATAAATAGATAAATAAATAAATAATCAATCTAAAATAATCCACACACCAAAGAGATACATTTTAGGGTGGCAAATTTCCCCCCTCCAGATATAGTCAATGGCTGCTTTTCCACTATAGTGACACAGTAGTTGTGACAGATCTTACAGTCCTTATAGTCCTCAAAGCCTAAAATATTTAACAGATGGCCCTTTACAGAAAAAAATAATTGCTGACTACTGTTCTAGAACTCAATAAAGTCAACACAAAGCACTGAAAATTTTTTGAGTGACATACTGAATTCTGCTCTCTGAGCAGATTACACAAAGGGTAACATTTTTATTCCTCCTTGTTAAGACTTAAAACTTTAAGATCAGTTGTCATTTTTTTTTAAAGATTTTATTTATTTATTTGAGAGAGAGAGAGTGAGAGACAGAGAGCATGAGAGGGGGGAGGGTCAGAGGGAGAAGCAGACTCCCTACCGAGCAGGGAGCCAGATGCGGGACTCGATCCCGGGACTCCAGGATCATGACCTGAGCCGAAGGCAGTCGCTTAACCAACTGAGCCACCCAGGCGCCCAAGATCAGTTGTCATTTTAACAAAGAGAAAACCAACTAAAAGAGTCACAGCTCCTTCTTTATAAATTATCTTGTGAATAAGCTCATCAACATTGAGCAAAATTTGTCAAAATGTTAATACATTTCAACTCTTCTTTTCAGTCCCATTATTTGTAGTTATATAAACCAAGACTAAATTTCCTTACTGCAAAAATTCCACAACTTTCGGGCGCCTGGGTGGCTCAGTTGGTTAAGCGACTGCCTTCGGCTCAAGTCATGGTCCTGGAGTCCCGGGATCGAGTCCCGCATCGGGCTCCCTGCTCAGCAGGGAGTCTGCTTCTCCCTCTGACCCTCCCCCCTCTCATGCTCTCTCTATCTCATTCTCTCTCTCAAATAAATAAATAAAATCTTTAAAAAAAAATTCCATAACTTTCTCTATGTATCCAGGTTTTATCTTTTGAAACACATACCTTATTTTACAAACTTCTTTCTTTCTTTCTTTCTTTTTTTGTTAAAACGCATCCCATTACCTTGCACACACCTCTGTGCTTTTCTTCTATTATTAATTTAATAGTCTCAGTTACCCATGGTAACTTTTAACCAACTTAACTTCTTTTTCACAAAGTAAACATCTATCATGCAAAATAATTAATAGATAATTAATAGATGAGCAAAACTCATGAGTCCATATAAGAATCTTGGAAAATTATGTGCAGACATCCATACTACTTTGTACATAATTACTATGAGAATTTTATCAGAATTATGAATATAGTTTTAAATTTTTCACAATTGTAATCAGTATATAGAAATAAATTTGCTATCTGATCAATAAGCCGATATAAAAAGTTTGTGAACTGGGGCGCCTGGGTGGCTCAGATGGTTAAGCGTCTGCCTTCGGCTCAGGTCATGATCCCAGGGTCCTGGGATCGAGCCCCGCATCGGGCTCCCTGCTCAGCGGGAAGCCTGCTTCTCCCTCTCCCACTCCCCCTGCTTGTGTTCCCTCTCTCGCTGTGGGTCTCTCTCTGTTAAATAAATAAATAAAATCTTAAAAAAAAAAAAAGTTTGTGAATTTCAGAATTATTAGTCTCTTCATGAAAAAACAAACAATATAATAAAAAATAAAATACATTGATTGTATTATATTTAACACATAAAATTTTGAGAAAAGTCATAAAATTGTTTTGAAACCAGTCTAATTTGTACAAAGATTCATTTTGAAAATGTGAACTTGGGTTCTTACATAAACATGCTCACAGTTTCTGTAGGAAAAATGTTTTTTGGGGCGCCTGGGTGGCTCAGTCATTAAGCATCTGCCTTTGGCCCAGGTCATGATCCCAGGGTCCTGGGATGGAGCCCCGCATCCGGCTCCCTGCTCTGTGGGAAGCCTGCTTCTCCCTCTCCCACTCCCCCTGCTTGTGTTCCCTCTCTCGCTGTGTCTCTCTCTGTCAAATAAAAAGAAAGAAAGAGGGGCGCCTGGGTGGCTCAGATGGTTAAGCGTCTGCCTTCGGCTCAGGTCATGATCCCAGGGTCCTGGGATCCAGCCTCACATCGACTCCCGGCTCAGCGGGAAGCCTGCTTCTCCCTCTCCCTCTGCCTCTCTCCCTGCTCATGCTCTCTCTCTCCCTCTCTGTATCTCTGTGTGTCAAATGAATAAATAAAATCTTTAAAAAAAAATAAAATAAATAAAAAAAAAGAAAGAAAGAAAGAAAAATGTTTTTCTCTTAAAAGACTAGCTTATTTAAAGTTTCAGCTTCTTTATTTCCTGTAAACGTTTAGAAATGCTAGATATAGAAACACATTTATAAATCTCTATAAACCAATTAAAATAAAGCTCCATTAATTTTGGAGACTCTATAACCTAATTCATTAATACCCTCTGGAGATAGGAAAATATTTCAGATTGCAAGAGGCTCTTCTCAAATGGACACCCCAGCAGTAAGAGAGCTTACAGCTTCATTTCTCTACTTCATGCATAAGTAAAAAATAAATGTAGAAACATAAAAATGTACCTCTTCAGACATCAAAAGACTATTTTTGGTGCTATGCTAAGTTGCAACAGGGTGACTTTGTGATGGTGAGACTAAGAAAGTAATTGTCAAACTTTCTTTTATAACATTCATGGAGTGGGACAAGCAGATGATAAAGAGATACCCACCACTGGATCCTGCAGTACTGGGGGCTGAGGATTCAAAACCTTGGCTGCATTCCAAGAAGAATAAGAGATAACATCCTTTGGGAAACCCCCTTACATTGGACTGAAATAGAGCAAAATATACCATCCCCAAATATGCCTCTTTGGCATATTGATTATTTTAAGCTAGTTATTTTTAAGAGGGAGCAGACACAGGTGAAGCTCTGAAAACTGAGTAGAACTTATTCTTTTATAAGATATATTTACATTTATAAGGGAAATCTCCATTTATAAGGGTCAAACTCTCTCTCTCTGTATCAGGAAGAGAAGATTAACTCTAAATCTCTAGAAACTCTGATTGATACAGAAGGCAGTGACTTAAATCTGTGTAACAACCTTACTCCTGTTTACTATCCTTTTCCTGGTAGCCTCTCATAATTGACTCCCCACCTACAACATCTTTTGTCTTTAGCTGGAGACAAGATTTAAGATGGTGGCTTGGTTGGGGGTGCCTGGGTGGCTCAGTCAGTTAAGCATCTGTCTTTGGCTCAGGTCATGATCCCAAGGTCCTGGGATAGAGCCCCACATCAGGCTCCCTGCTCAGCAGGGAGCCCGCTTCTCCCTCTGCCCCTCCCCGGGCTTGTGCTCTCATTATCTCTCTCTCTCTCAAACAAATAAATAAAATCTTAAAAAAAAAGATGGTGGCTTGGACCATTTGAAGGAGTTACTCAGTTTTTCTGGGTCTCTACCATGTATACATGAGGTATACATGTTATTAAACTTTTGTTTGTTTTTCTCCTGTTAATTTTTTTTATTACAGGAGGGTCTCAGCCAAGAACCTAGAAGGATAGAGGGAAAATTGTTTTTCCTTCCCCACAGGATGTTGAACATTCACTCAGAGGCAGCACGTATAATCTTTCCCATTGGTTTCCATTTTTATTCATCAGTGCTTCCCTGGTTGCTTTGAAAGTTTACTTCTACCTTCCTTCTGGTATGCTAGTTCTTAAAAACATAAGCCATACTAAGTGCATCTGAGTTGGAGAATCACAATGGACCTCTCTACAGGAAAAGACTACAGAGCTGAATGAGAAGGTAGTGTTCACACATACTTGTTTAAATTCACTAATGAGGATTCTGAAAAGGAAATGACTCTTGATCACTCCCAGACTGATTCAGAATCAAGACTTTAATACCAAGTTCAGCCTTTATTGTAATATTAAAAGACAGGTGTTGCTAGATTATTTCTCAAGAATGACTGGCTTCAAGAATGGGGGAGGGGCACCTGGGTGGCTCAGTCAGTTAAGCCTCGGACTCTTGATTTCAGCTCAGGTCATGATCTCACAGTTGTGAGATAGAGCCCCACACCAGGCTCCGTACTCATGGAGCCTACTTAAGATTCTCTCTATCCCTCTCCTCCTCCCCCACCCTGCTCAAACAGACATGCCCACATGCGTGCATGCTCTCTTTCAAAAAAAAAGAGTGGGGGAACATGAAGTTTATTAAACTTACCTTTAGATTTATTTTATGAGTCATTTATAAAGCTTTTCCTTAAAGGTAAGAAACTAAGGAATCTTTTGTTCAGGTTTCATAGCTGGTTTGTCTTAGGAAATTACTTTAGCTTCTTACCAGTTTCATAATATTTATTGTTAAAAAATATCCTTTATTACAAATTTAAAGATTATGAGACAATATTTCTTTTTTTAATTTAATTTTATTGTTATGTTAGTCACCATACAATACATCATTAGTTTTTGATGTAGTGTTCCATGATTCACTGTTTGCATATAACACCCAGTGCTCCATGCAGTACGTGCCCTCCTTAATAGCCATCACCTGGCTAACCCATCCCCCCACACCCCTCCCTTCTAAAACCCTCAGATTGTTTCCGGGAGTCTCTCATGGTTAGTCTCCCCCTCTGATTCCCCTCCTTCAGTTTTCCCTTCCTTCCCCTAATGTCCTCCATGCTATTCCTTATGTTCCACAAATAAGTGAAACAATATGATAATTGACTTTCTCTGCTTGAACTTATTTAACTTACCATAATCTCCTCCAGTCCCATCCATGTTGATGTAAAAGTTGGGTATTCATCCTTTCTGATGTCTGAGTAATATTCCATTATATATATGGACCACATCTTCTTTATCCATTCATCTGTTGAAGGGCATCTATGAGACAATATTTCATGTGTACTTTGATTGAAAGATTCATGGTTGGTCTGAAAACAGAATTGAACTGAAGGTTGACTACTATTAACTCTGCACAGAGCAATTGTTATATAAATGAACCATTTTTTTTCTTAAGCAAAATACAGATACATGTATATTCTACAGGTAATATCCAATAAGTTGACTGAATGGTATTTATCTCTCTTTTCAGTAGTAAATAACTAAATGTAACAGGATAATAATGAAATAGATGATAAAGCATATCAAACATAGCCACTGAAATGCTGCTTTCTCATATTATGTTTTACATATTACTTTGGTTGATTCCTTCTGATTTAGATTATGTAGGTTTTTTTTAAGATTTTTATTTTTTTATTTGACAGAGAGAGCGAGCACAAGCAGGGGGAGCCGCAGAGGGAGAGAGAGAAGCAGGCTCTCCACTGAGCAGGGAGTCCAATGTGGGGCTCCATCCCAGGACCCTGCCCTCATGACCTGAGCCAAAGGCAGATACTTAACTGACTGAGCCACCCAGACACCCCTAGCTTATGTAGTTTTATTACTACATTTTTAGCATCATATTTGGCAATGTATCAGAAAGGTCATAGATTACATTATTTTAAGCTCACCTAGGGGGAAAAAAAAAGCATGAGTCACATGGAATATGTTTGGCTAAGAAAATACAATGTTGAATAAATGCTTTTGTTTTTCTTAAAAAAATTAAATAATGATATTTATGTTCCTACTTTTGGGGCAATTAAGCCAATGAAAATTAGGAATTAAATTTAAATGGAATAAGCTAATGAAGAGCGACTTTTATGGCTATGTAAGGTGCCTAAGAAAAAAATCCAACAAAACTTGTGTGAAACATGTATGAGGAATATTATGAAAATTTACTGAAAGACCTAAATAAATAGAGGTAATGGATTGGAGGATTCAGTGTCAAATATTCAGTTGTCCGAAATGCAATTCAAACAAATATCTCAATTGTCTTTCATGGATCCCGAGATCTTGAGCTTGTGGTAATTGAAAATAAACTTATAGGAAATGGCAAAAGAAATAGCCAAGCCATTCTTAAAAGAGAAAACAAAAACAGGAGGGGGCACATATTCTGCTAGAAAATGAGATAATACCAATCAGTAGTCATTTAAAAGTGCTATACTAACACACAAGTGGAAATGGATGAAGCCATTTAATAATGTCAGATTTTACAAATTTGGGGGGTGGGTGGTGTCACAGGTGTTTATTTTATTATTATGTTTTATAATAATATATATGTTATATATATTCTTTATGGTATATTATTTATCTGTGGTGCACATTACCTCAAATCTTAGCTAGGCAGAAATTCAAGAGCAGCTTAGTGGGGTGGATCTGGCTTAGGATCTCTCATGATGTTCAGATGTTAGCCAGGGCTGCCATAACCTCACCCACAAGAAAAAATTTCACAGGGCTTATATGTAATATTTACTCACTGACTAACTTTTATAAAATAAATTTACCTAAAAGTATTGGGTACCTTGATAAAATAGGAAAAGCCTGATATCTTTACATGGCCATATGCTGGCATAATATGACAGACCATTTTCATTTTCAGTATTTTGTTTGAGGTTTGAACATATTTTTTTCTACGTAAAAATCAATCATTTTTAAAGAGCATTTTGGTCATTCCATCTATAATCTACATCTATACATTACAGTACATATGAGAAAATGATAGTATGACATTAAGTAAATTATCTTTATATCTAGACTCTAATAAATTTAACTTTAAGAAATATTACAATTAAAAATATGTTTATTATTGTGTATCAAGAGGATATGTTTAACTTCTTTCTATATTTATTTCAAAAACAGTAAAATTAATGTTCTTTCTCCTTTGAAATATGGATGTAAGTATTAAGTTAACAAAGTTAATGGAATCTTGCATACCCATATATATCCTGTTGATCAGATAAGCTATAGTAAAACTATAAAGTTCAGTAGTGTATTTGGAGCCAAAGTGCTTTTGTTTTCTCCTGTGTTATAACAGAAGAACTTTTCTATGTTGTTGTAGGAGAGTTTTCATCTTTTACTTGGATAATTACAAAACTAGTACGCAAGTCAAGTCTTAACAGACTTAACATTTGCTTATTGAAAGCAGTGTCATAAAGTCAAATAGATAGTCAATTAACTTATTGAATTAAAATTTGATATCAGGTTTGCCTTTGTGTAGTAGCAGTAGCAGCTTCCCTCTTCTGTTCTTGGAACCAGCAGTTCTCCCTCATGCTGAGTTGCTACAATGCCCCTGCCGGTAAGCTCCTAAGAGCATGAAACCATCATCACCCCTCCAACTCTCATCAGGGGATGAAAATGGTTGAAGCAGATCACCCAGGAAAGCTCTTCATTGGTGGCCTCAATACAAAAACAAATGAGAAAACCCTTGAGGCTGTATTTAACAAATATGGACAAATAGTGGAAGTTCTATTGGTGAAAGATCATGAAACTAACAAATCAAGAGGATTTGCTTTTGTCATGTTTAAAAGCCCAGCTGATGCTAAGGATACAGCCCATGAAAGTCCTTAGATGGAAAAGCCATTAAGGTAGAACAAGCCACCGAACCATCATTTGAAAGTGGTAGATATGGAGCACCTCCATCTCCAAGAAGCAGAGGCCCCTCAAGAGGTCTTAGAAGTGGAAGAGGAGGAAGTGGAAGAACCAGGAGACCTCCTTCATGCAAAGGGCACATGGATGATGGTGACTATTCCATGAATTTTAACATAAATTCTTCCAAGGGACCACTTCCAATAAAAAGGGGACCACCACCACGAAGTGGCTGTCCTCCTCCTAAAAGATCTGCCCTTTCAGGACCAGTTCACAGCAGCAATGGAATGGAAGGAAGAGCTCCCGTGCAACATGGAAGAGATAGTTATGGAGGCAAACCTTGAAAGGAACCCCTGCCCTCTCATAGAGATGTTTATTTGTCTCCAAGTGATGATGGGTATTCTAATAAAGACAGTTATTCAAGCAGAGATTACCCAAATTCTTGTGATACAAGAGATTAAGCACCACCACCAAAAGATTATACTTACCATGATTATGGTCATTCCAGTTCACATGATGATTACCCATCAAGAGGCTACAGTGATGGAAATGGCTTTGGTCCTGATCTTAACTATTCAGATCGTCCAAGCAGAGGTTCCTACAGAGATTCATATGAGAGTTATGGTAGCTCATATAGTGCTCTACCTATATGAGGGCCCCTGCCATCTTATGGTGTAAGCAGTTGCTGTGATAGTTACAGCAGCTCATATAATGGTTATGGTGGAAGTCAAGACATTTATTACTCAGGCAGTGGAAGTGATCTCTACTCAAGTGGTCATGATCTGGTTGGCAGACAAGAAAGAGGTTTTCCCCCTTCTGTGGAAAAGGAGGTATCCTCCTCCATGTGATTCCTATAATACTTCAAGCCACAGAGCACCTAGAGGTGGAGGCTGTGGGGGAAGTTGATCTGATGGAGGGGAGAGAGAGGCAGATATTAAAAACAAACAAAACTTTGGACCAAAATCCCAATTCAAAGAAACAAACAAAAAAATGGAACATTTCCTGTCAGAACCACCCAAGGACTACTAAAAGGAAAAATTGTATTACCTTTTAAAAATTTCCTATTAAGTTCCCCTACCATAATTTTTATGTTCTTGTAAGGGAAAAGAGTAAAACCTGTTTAACCGTACTTGACTTTATGACTTTGCTTTCGATAAGCAAATGTTAAATATGTTAAGACTTGACTTGTGTACTAGTGTTGTAATTTTCCAGGTAAAGGTGTCCCAAAAGGCCACTTCCTATATCTGATTTTTCCCTGTAAATGATGCAGGCAATTCTGAGACCTTCCACAAACATCTAGCCATAGAAAATGGAGAGGTAAATCCTTCTGCCTATACAAACAAGCTAGCTATTAGAGGGTGGTAGGGGTAGGATTTCAGAGTGTCTTCAAACTGAAATCTCAATGTTCTCAGTATGAAAAACCTGAGATCAGATGCTTATGTAAGGAAAGTGCTATTTGCCCAGTAAATCCAATAAAGCAAATGGATAATGATGGCCATATTTTGCCATTCTGACATTTCCTTGGAATCTTCAGGAACCTCACCTTTCCCCTCCCCCAATAAGACCATTTCACTGTGTGTTAAGCAACTATAGAATACTAAATAAAAATTTTGGCCAAAACCAAAAAATAAAAAATGTGATATGATTTCAGTCTTCTTAAATTTATTAAGACTTGTTTTGTGATTTATCATATGATCTATCCTTGAGAATATTCCATGTGCCCTTGAGATGTATATTCTGTGCTGTTGTATGGAATATTCTATATTATATCTGTTAGTTTTATTTAGTTTAAAGTATAGTTCAAGTCCTATGTCTCCTTACTGATTTTCTGTCTGGATGATCTATCCATTGCTGAAAGTGGGGTATTAAAGTCCCCTACTAGTATTATATTGTTGTCTATTTCTTTCTTCATATCTGTTAATATTTGCTTAATATATTCTGGCGCTCCTATGTTGGGTGCATATAAATTTACAATTGTTTTATCTTCTTGATGAATTGACCTCTTTATCATTATATAATGACCTTCTTTGTTTCTTGTTACGGTTTTTAGCTTAAAGTCTATTTTGACTGATGTAAGTATAATTTACCCTCCTCTCTTTGGTTTCTATTTTCTTGTAATATCTTTTTCCATCCCTTTTCTTTAAACCTGTGTGTGTCCTTAAAGCTGAAGTGAGTTTCTGGTGGACAATTTTATTATAATGTGTCTTGAAGAGGATCTCCTTAGGCAGATTTTTTTTGTTGACTATGAGCTTCATGAACTTAGATATCCAAATCTCTCCCCACATTTTGCAAGTTCTCAGCCATTATTCATTTAAATAACCTTTCTGCCCTCTTTTCCCTCTCTTCTCCTTCTGGAACTCTAATAATTTGCAAATTGGTACTTTTGATGGTATCCCACAGATCTTTTTTCTTTGTTCTCCTCTGAATGGATAATTTCAAAATTCCTTGTAATTCACAGATTCTTTCTTTGCTTTATTCATCCTGATCTTGATGGTCTATGTTGCATTTTTCATTTATTTCATTGTATTCTTCAGCTCCAGAATTTATATGATTTTTATCTCTTTGCTTAACTTCTCTTTTTGTGTATTGTTTTCCTGGTTTCCTTGCATTGTCTTTCTGTGTTTTCTTGTGGCTCGGTGAGTTTTCTTAAAACAGCTGTTTTTTTTAAGATTTTATTTATTTTTTGACAGAGACAGCGAGAGAAGGAACACAAGCAGGGGCAGTGGAAGAGGGAGAAGCAGGCTTCCCGCCGAACAGGGAGCCCAATGTGGGGCTCCATTCCAGGACCCTGGGATCATGACCTGAGCCGAAGGCAGACGCTTAATGACTGAGCCACCCAGGTGCCCCAAAACAGCTATTTTTGATACCAAATGTGTGTTTTCAGCTCCCCCCAGTTCACAGCTCTCTAATTTCCTGTGGGCAGGTACAAAGGACCCTTTTAAGTGTTTCTGGAGTTTGGAGAGAGGAATGGGAGACATAAAGCCTGTCCTTTCTGAATTCCAGGCTGGAGAGAGTAGGTTCAATGGACTCCTGGGCTCACCTCCTGTCAGCACTGGCCAAGCGCAGGCCTGGGGACCTAGGGGTTGGTGATTTGGGGGATGGTGCTACATCTGTTTCCACTGTTTGTTTTTCTTCCCCCAAAATGGATCCTTTTTTTCTAAGAGTCATAGAGAATGGGGAATCGTTCCTGTAAATATGTATTTTTTTTCTTTTTTTCTTTTTTTTTTTTAATTCTTATGTTAATCCCCATACATTACATCATTAGTTTTAGATGAAGTGTTCCATGATTCATTGTTTGTGCATAACACCCAGTGCTCCATGCAGAATGTGCCCTCCTCAATACCCACCACCAGGCTAACCCATCCTCCCACCCCCCTCCCCTCTAGAACCCT
>NC_058419.1:96583225-96838480 GCF_002201575.2 Neomonachus schauinslandi | reverse complement strand
AAGGATTGCCACCCCAGCTTTCTTTTGGTGTCCATTAGCATGGTAAATGGTTTTCCACCCCCTCACTTTCAATCTGGGGCTGTCTTTGGGTCGAAAATGAGTCTCTTGCAGACAGCATATCGATGGGTCTTGTTTTTTAATCCAGTCTGATAGCCTGTGTCTTTTGATTGGGGCATTGAGCCCATTTACATTCAGGGTAACTATTGAAAGATAGGAATTTAGTGCCATTGTATTGCCTGTAAGGTGACTGTTACCGTATATTGTCTGTGTTCCTTTCTGGTCTATGTTGCTTTTGGGGTCTCTCTTTGCTTAGAGGACTCCTTTCAAGATTTCCTGTAGGGCTGGTTTTGTGTTTGCAAATTCCTTTAGTTTTTGTTTGTCCTGGAAGCTTTTTATCTCTCCTTCAATTTTCAATGACAGCCTAGCTGGATAGAGTATTCTTGGCTGCATATTTTTCTCATTTAGTGCTCTGAATATATCCTGCCAGTCCTTTCTGGCCTGCCACATCTCTGTGGATAGGTCTGTTGCCAATCTAATGTTTCTACCCTTGTAGGTTACATATCTCTTCTCCCGAGCTGCTTTGAGGATTTTCTCTTTGTCTTTGAGACTCGTAAGTTTTACTATTAGATGTCGGGGTGTTGACCTATTTTTATTGATTTTGAGAGGGGTTCTCTGTGCTTCCTGGATTTTCATGCCTGTTTCCTTCCCCAAATTAGGGAAGTTCTCTGCTATAATTTGCTCCATTATACCTTCTGCCCCTCTCTCTCTTTCTTCTTCTTCTGGGATCCCAATTATTCTAATGTTGTTTCGTCTTATGGTATCGCTTATCTCTCGAATTCTGCCCTCGTGATCCAGTAGTTGTTTATCTCTCTTTTTCTCAGCTTCTTTATTTTCCATCATTTCATCTTCTATATTACTGATTCTTTCTTTTGCCTATATTACTGATTCTTTCTTTTGCCTCATTTATTCTAGCAGTTAGCACCCCCATTTTTGATTGCACCTCATTAATAGCCTTTTTGATTTCTACTTGGTTGGATTTTAGTTCTTTTACTTCTCCAGAAAGGGTTTCTCTAATAACTTCCATATTTTTTTCAAGCCCAGCTAGTATCTTTAAAGTGATGATTCTGAACTCTAGATCTGACATCGTACTAATGTCCGTATTGAGTAGGTCCCTGGCAGTCGGTACTACCTCTTGTTCTTTTTGTTGAGGTGATTTTTTCCGTCTTGTCATTTTGTGCAGAGGAGAATAGATTAATGAGAGAACAAAATGCTAGCAGAGTAACAACGTCCCCAGAAAATATACTCTAAACAAATCAGAAAAAACCTGAAGCAGTGGGAAAAGAAAGGAAAAGAGAGAAAAAAGAAAAAGAAAAAAAAGAAAAAGATAAAGATAAAAACAAAAACAAACAAAACAAAACAACAACAAAAAAACCAGAATGTGATGAAATATGATCAGGCTTGTATATAGATCAGTGCCACACACTAGATTTGGGGTGTATTTTGGTCTTTTAGGAGAAGGTGCCTCCCAAAATTTTAAAGAAAGAGAAACTTATATATGTACAAAAATAAGGGTTGATATGATGAAGGGATGGAATATGACTGTAAAGATGGAAATTATAAAAAATTTTATAAAAGGAATTGATAAAAAGTTGTTTGAAAAAAGAAAGAAGAGGATTTAAAAAAAGAAAAAAAAAGGGAGAGGATGTGATCAGGCAGGGGAATAGAAAACACCATATACTAGAGATTTAGGGTATATTTTGATCTGTTAGAAGAAACTATCTCAAAATTTTAAAGAGAGAACAACTTATATATATAAGCCAAAAATACGGGTAACTACTATGAAGGGATAGAATATGACTCTAAAAATGAAAAATAAAAATGTTTTTTTTTTTTAAAAAAGGGATTGATAAGATGTTGGTTGAAAAAGGGAAAAAGAAAAATTCAAAAAGAAAAAAAAAGAAAAAAAGACAGTTAAAAAAAAATTAACTTTGAAAGACTACAGAATCATGGTAAAAAAGCCATGAATTCTATGTGCAGTAGTCTCCTACAGCTGGAGTTCTGCTGTTCTCATTGATCGGTAAACTTGGTCTTGGCTGGCTGTTCTTCCTGATCTTCTGGGGAGGGGCCTGTTGCCGTGGTTTCCAAATGTCTTTGCCGGAGGCAGAATTGCCCCGCCCTTGCCCCCTCCCAGCTAAGTAATCTGCTCAGGTTTGCTCTCCGGGGCTTTTGTTCCCTGCGAGCTTTCCGTACAGCTTTGGAGGCGGAGAGTGAAAATGGCGGCCTCCCAATATCCGCCACGGAGGAGCCGAGAACTCGGGGCCCCGCTTCTCAGTGAGCCCCCAGAGAAAAGCCGTCAGTCACTCCCGTCTCCCCGGTCTCCAGCCGCACTCCGTGCTCACCCGTCCTGTGACCGCGCGTTTCTATCTCTGGCACCCGACCCCGGGTGGAGTCTCCAAACCCAGCAGATCCCTGCGGTGCACTCCCGCGCGGCTCCTCCCAGGGGAGGAAGGTGAGTCTCCCCGGATCTGCCGCTTGTTGGGTCCCTGCTGGAGGAGCAGTGGCCCGACTGTGCCGCGGATCACGGTTTATGGCCACCCCGGGCTGAGAGCCCGCACCTGGGCTCCGCCTCTGCAGCCGGCTTCCCTGCTCCGTTACCTGGGAGCTCTGCCACACTCAGGCACCCCCGGTCTTTCTGTGACCCCGAGGGTCCTGAGACCACACTGTCCCGGAGGGTTCCACCCCCCGCTTAGCCACCAAAGTGACGTCCCTCGGCGGAGCAGACTTTTAAAAGTTCCGATTTTGTGCTCCGCGGCTCTATCACTTGCCAGAAGCGGCCGCCGGAGGCCCCTCCCCCGCCGTCTATCCTCCCGAATATCGCCTCGGATTCACTTCTCCGCACGTCCTACCTTCCAGAAAGTGGTCGCTTTTCTGATGAGAGAGTTGTTGCTCTTCTTTTCTTCGATCTCCTGTTGAGTTTGTAGGTGTTCAGAATGGTTTGATCCCTATCCAGCTGAATTCCAGAGAGGAGACGAAATCCAGGTCTCCTACTCCTCCGCCATCTTGCTCCGCCCCCTAAATATGTATTTTTAAGGTGAAAAAAACCCCAGCTATTTTGGATTCTTTATCAAGTAAATTATAGTTCTTCATGTCTTTGGGTTCAGTTACTAGAATTTATTGTGATCTTAGGTGGTGTCATATTACCTTGATTTTTCATAATCCTTGAAGTTTTGTGTTACTCTTTGAAGTAACTGTCACCTCCTCAGGTCTTTACTATCTGCCTCTGGGAAAGAGATAACTTCTGTCAGCCCTTCTAGAGATTCTGGGGCTATCTCAGACTTTCTATGGGCACACCTGCTTCGTGCTTTTTGCTCCCTCTTGTGGCAGAATCCTTAAGCTTGTATGCTTTCTCGGGATTCTGTTAGGCACCAGGACAAGTGCTGACAGCCTCTCTTGTTTTCTCAAAGGTGGAGCTAAAGCTCACATTTATGGTCTCTCCCTGGCCTGCAGATTTGGGCCAGCTTTCAGCTTTTCCATCTGCCAAAGCTTGTTCTAAGCACCACCATCAGGAGCTTGCACAGAGAGCCAGTCACAGGATGGAGTGGTGTGTGCATGAGGTACACTGCACACTGGGGGTTCTCTGTGGGCCAGCTGGGGTGGGGGGTGGGGGGAATCTGCAAGTGAGGCATTCCTACCTGTCCATGGATGGGCTCCTTGATGAAATATGTGATGCATTTAGTAGGATCTGTGTACCTTAAATGTTTTCTGAGAGTCCTATTTACAGCTCTCACAGCCTCTTTCCACCTTCCAGTCATGTGGCTCACAATTTAGTACTCTGGATGGGGTGAGAGAGAAATGAGCTCCTTTGGCAGAATCCTGTAAAGCCAGGTGTTCATGCACACACTCTCCATTTCCTCTGCAGGAGAAATCATGGGCTAAGAGAACTTTCTTGGCCATAAGCTGTGCTGCCTTGGGGTAGGGGTGATGCAGGTAAAGTCAAGCCATTTCACTTACCCATTCCAGTGTGTCCAAATCTGTATGTTTTTCCTCCAGCAATGTGCTGGGACTTCTCTTCTGGAAACCTGAATTTCTGCAAAGGTTCTCTTGTCTAAGATTGTCTAAGAGTGTTTCCCACGGGCTCCTAGACTCTGGCTGACAGGGGCCGGTGCCAGTTCATGAGTCATTGCAAGTTCTACAGCTGTGACTGAGATCTGTCCGCCTATTACCCAACACACAAGTAGGCAGGCCTCCTCCCATGTTCCTTGGTGTATGGTGTTAAATCCCACAGCTCCCACACAAGGCACTTTGAATGGATGCTGAGGATGGATGCTGAAGTTTTATTTTTTGGGGGGAAGATAAATATAACGAATATCAGATACTCCGTGATGCTGACTTCATGATCTCGTTTTCTTTGGAGACCTGTTCGAAACTGTCATTACCCTGGTTTAACATAAGCTGCTTTCTAGAACTCTGCTTGGCACATGGGAGACACTCAAATGTTGCTAAAGATGAATCTGAATTTCAGAAGGTAGCAGAAGTTTTCAACTTACAAAATCAAATGCCAGTGTGCACATATATATTTTGCAATATATTAATGTGTAAGTTAATCTAAGTGTAGAAGTAAACCAAAATTGACATAGAGTTGAAGGGATTTTTATTTGTTCTTCTCTATTTTGTCCTTTTTTCCCTAAAATAATGTAAATTTCAAACATCTTTTCAATTTCCAAAATCATTGTTCTTTATAAATTAAGTATATGGGCATTTTTCCCTTTGCTTGGTAGATATTTCTCCAAATAATGAAAATGTTAAGCCTTTTTAAAGCTACTTCTTCAGGGATGCCTGGGTGGCTCAGTCAGTTAAGCGTCTGCCTTCGGCTCAGATCATGATCCCAGGGTCCCGGGATGGAGTCCACCTCAGGCTCCTTGCTCGGCAGGGAGCCTGCTTCTCCTTCTGCCCTGCCACTCCCCCTACTTGTGCTCTCTCTCTCTCTGAAAAATAAATAAATAAAATCTTTTTTTTTAAAGCCACTGCTTCAAATAAAATAAAAGAAATTATTTAGAACCATTATGTCTATTTGAGTAAATGAAAATATAATCCTCTCATATATCTCATGTAAATAAAAGATTTTAAAAAGACATACTGAAATTTTGAGAATGTGAATTGTATATTTATCATCTGTGTATATGTCATGGCTCTTGGCAGAGTTCTGCTTACATAGAATATGCATAACAAATTTCATAGAGAGAGAAAATAGAAGAAAAGCAGGACACATTAAAATGATGGAATAAAAGGAAGAAGTTTATTTTCCATAAAGATACTCAGTATTTAACCATTTTTTAGTATTCTTTCAAAACAAGATAAATATAATGAAATCTACTTAGCTTGTCCCATCTAATAAATGAAAAGAAAAAGTATTGTCTCTGTGGTAAGCATGCTCTGCATTGAAAAATATCATAAAACTTCTCTTGGGTTTGAGGGATTTGGCAGCTGATCAGAGGGAAAGGTATGACCACCAGGTGACAGTAGCACACAAGCTTTATGGGGCAATGCTTTGACAGGTTTGCTTTCAGAGAAGTCCCTCATAGTAGAAGACTATCCAAAGGCTACTGGCATTGTCCCTACTCAGAAGGGGCAGAAATCATGAGAACTCCCAGGAGAGAGGGGACTCAGAAAATGTGCCTAAGTGTCAAGGTGATGTCATTCAACAGCACAGCAGGAAATCCCTGGGTCAGAGAGCTCCAGTGGACAGCAGCAGCTTGGGATCTTTTAACCACAAGGCTTCCCTTATCTATGGCTGGCATATGTTGGGTGTGGTTTTATGAGATACTCAAAGCAAGCATGCTCTAAAAAACTGAAAATCTGCTTGTTTGGATTGTAATATGTAAATGTATTAAATTAACATGTCATATACCTCAAACATATGCAGTGTTATATGTCAATTATATCCCAATTAAAAAAAATAACTGGAATGTGGAAATATTTGAGGTGGGCTTCAGTGGGCCTTTAAGCTAATGGATCTCAACCTGCAGTGAAGAAATAAACAACGTATACAGAAGCCATCTTTGGCTCATTTATGTAACATGGATGTTCTACCTTACATTAGAAAAGCCATGCCACAGGAGATGCTAGCTACAGATGATCAGGTGGTATCCCATATCCTAAAGGCCTTTTTCATCTAGTAAAGTTATATATTTTTTTAAAGATTTTATTTGTCAGAGAGAGAGAGACAGAGAGAGAGCATAGCAGGGGGAGCGGCAGGCAGAGGGAAAAGCAGCCTTCCCGGTGAGCAGGGAGTCCAATGCGGGACTCGATCCCAGGACCCTGGGATCATGACCTGAGGTGAAGGCAAATGCTTAATCCACTGAGCCACCCAGGCATCCCTAGTAAAGCTATATTAAACTGACTAGAATTTTTTCAAGTTCATCATGTTTTATAAACTAGTTCATTTACTCTATGAAGTAAGAAAAATTACAATATACCCACAATGGTCAAATGATGAAACAGTAATTTGGAAGTAAAAATTCACTTGTATTTTCTTTTACAGAGAGGGAGAAAGGAAGGAAAGAGGGAATATTATCCTTAAAAACTTAGAAATAAGGGCACCTGGGTGGCTCAGTTGTTTAGCGTCTGCCTTCGGCTCAGGTCATGATCCCAGGGTCCTGTGATCGGGCCCCGCATCAGGCTCCCTGCTCCCGGGGAAGCCTGCTTCCCCCTCTACCACTCCCCCTGCTTGTGTTCCCTCTCTCGCTGTGCCTCTCTCTGTCAAATAAATAAATAAAATCTTTAAAAAAAAAACTTAGAAATATTCCTACTATCAAGATTTGCTTACAAACAGAACCGGGAGATATATTTTTAAAGGATGGTATTATAAACTTGGCTACATTAAAAATAGGTATCACCAAAGACTTAATTCAGTCAGAATAAGCAGGTACTAAGCTAGCTTATTTAAATTAGAAGCACAGATGTGTGTGGGTGGAGGATAAAGTCAAAAGATCTCAAAAGAGAGAGGAATGTTCCATCAAATATTTACTCTAGGGTGGCACTATACAGAACTTGCATTATACTAATAGGAGCACAGTTTAATGGACTCATTTCTCAGTGGGTTGTGTATACAGGCCAATCAGGACACTAACAGGAGTGGATAGTGAAAAACGATACAAAATAGTATAACAAAAATCAATCAATCAAAAATACTATAAATAAATACGGCAAAATGTCTCTTCTTTCTACAGAATTCAGTGACTCTACTAAGGCCTTAAATTACAATTCAAAAATAAGCAAGTTTATGAAAGTGCAGATGATGTGGTTTTTAATAACTGTTCTTCAGTGCACTCAAATGTGCCCTTAATGGACAAGAAATAGTTAATTCTACTTTCAAAAATAAGTCAGTCATTAGCAGAGTGTAGTTTAAGTGCACAGAGACAATCTAGCTCTAAAAGTATAGTAGGTTTAAAGAGTTCTAACTTACTCAAAATAACTCTGTGAGGGGAAATTACTACCAAGATCTTTCAAGTTGGATTTTTAAAAGGGTTATTTTTGCAGTATTCAGATGAGGATTACTTCATATTGGAGATAAGATCTGGGAGCATCTCTGAGGAAGATGAAGGGTTAAGATATGTATCCACTCATTTTATATGTGGAGTTGCCTGCAGTCAAATATGAGTGGGCTCACTTCCAAAGTGATTGGCTTTCTTGTAGGTAATATGTCTTCAAGCAACATTTCTAGTGCTTACTCTCCTGCTCATAGACTAAACGTAGCATCAACCATTTGATTTCATTGAGATCCAATTTTGTTTTAATTGAAATATATTATGTAAAAAGTTAATAATCCATTGAAGTTGCAATTTACTAAATGGTACCCTTGCGACTTGAAGAGCTTACATAGCTTCCTTAAGTATCTAATATACCACAAGGGAGTAGTTATGCCCCTGATGAAACCAATTGTGTATGTGGGTAAAAATCTAGATATTGTTTGCTTATGTAGTCTAATCAGTTTCTTGTAAAAGTTTCTTTAACAAAGAAATGAATCAAAATCTGAGACTTTTAAGTAAAGAGATATTTTTACCAATTTTTTAAAATGGGAAGGAAATATGCATTAATTTTCTCTCTGTATATGTAAATATACATACATATTATATATTATAATAAGAAAAATATTTGATCTTTCGTCCCATTTCCTGGCACATAGCTCCTAAAACCACTGGAATTTCCTGTCATAAAGGCGATAGGAATATCTTTTGTTCTAATGAGGCAAGTCTTGATGGGCCGCTAGTTAAACAGGATGAGGACTGGACCCAGACTGATCAAGCCTTGAAAAGAACCTTGGAAATTTCACCCCCACGCACAGCCTCTGGGGAGTGGAGAGGGGCTGGAGATTGAGTTAATCGCCAGTGGCCAAAATTATGCCTATGCAATGAATCCTCCATAACAACCCCTAAATGAAGGAGTTTGGGAAGCTTCTGAATTGGTGAATACATCCCTGTGCTGGGAGAATGGCATATCCCAACTTCAAAAGACAGAGGCTCCTGCACTCAGGATACCTCCAGGCCTTGCCCTGTGTACCTCTTATCTGGCTGTTCATTTGTATCCTTCATAACAAACAATAATAGTAAGTACAGCTTTTATTTGAGTTATGTGAGTCATTCAAGCAAATTGTCGAACTTGAGGGGGATGGTGAGAACCTCAAACTTAGTAGCTAAGTCTGACAGAAATGAGGGTAACCTGGGGACCTGATACTTGTGACTGGCATCTGAAGTGGAGGCAGTCTTGTGGGACTGAGCCCTCATACCTGTGAAGTCTGATACTAACATCAGATAGTGTCAGAATTGAGTTGAATTAGTATATTTAGTTGCCCTATATCTATATCAATAAATATATTAAAATATTTTAAAGCATGAAGATCTGAGACTTAAGACCAAAAAGCTGGGATTTGAGATTTAGTGGTCATAAAACTTGTGCTAAAATAATCAAATTGTTCTGTACTCCAATGTAGTTAATTTAGATATCTTGTTTTGGGATTAAATAGAATCAGCATATTAGCATTGGAAGAAACTTAGAAGGGCATTCAAAACAACCCAACTGTTTCACAGATGAAGGTACTGAAATCAAAAAGGTTAAGTGACTTGTTCAACTTCATAAAGCTAGAATCATCAGAACTGTAACTAGAACTGAATTAACTCAATCTGCATTTATTTTTCACCATTCTATGTTGCTTTCCATTAAGATATATATTTTAGAATAGTAAGATTTCATTACCTAATAACCATTTAAAAACAACTATAATATCCAAATCAGTGCACAAAATTAACCAAAAAGTCTTTCAGTGAAAATTACAGACCAAGTATCACTCTTTTCTCCTTTTCCTCCTAAAACCCCATTAAACAACGGTAAAGCAGTAAAGGAATAGAAAAATATAAAAACCCAAAACAACAGAGAGAATGGAAGAAAAGGGATTTCTACAAGTTTCCTGCAGGATAGGATGCTATGGGCTAGTGAAGCAAAGTGGAGGAAGCAAAAATCTAGAATATGCATGGAAGGTAATGTAGCCAAAGAGAGATTAATCTTCCAATCAAAACATGAAATAATTAACTCAAAAAGTGAAACTTTTACCTATACATGATAAAGTACCAACATTTGAAATGCCAGAAATATTAATTAGCAGAAAGATGAAAAAAATTCAAAGTCTTCTCTTATCCTTTGATGCCTCCCACATGGAGTATGGAAAAATACGTTAGGCAGATGTACAGATGCAAAAACTTTTGAGTGTCAAAAATAGTTAATTAAAATTGATACAAAACATTGACTACCTCAGAAAAGGGGTGATTACTCTACCAGGCTGTTCACTTACTTTCAGGAAGACATAGAGTAAACATGGAAAGAATTAACTAAGAATATACTACTGAATCCTTTGCACTGAGATAGTAATTTCTTTGCAATTAGGTAGATGTGACTAATTCATGAAGATGATTTTTGTCATTAAGTGGTTCTATAAAGGTTTAATTACTTTTCATTTAATTTTTAATTAACTAAAACCATCATTATTTCCTGTCTCTGTGTTAACCAATACTGGGACCAGGTATATGTTCTTTCCCTATATTAAATTATACCAATAGCAAGGAAAAATACCTTGGCTGTTGCACCAAGAAGTACCAATTCCTCAAAGGTAAAACTATGAACCAATTAATAAGCTTTTTTATGAAGACTAACATCTAAACTATTTCTAGCCCTTGCTTCACTGTGCCTACCAATTAATTGAAAGCTATTATGTTTTAAACTTTGCCCATTCCCGGTCAATTTCCCAAATTGCAAGACCTGCCTTAAAATCATCTATCCTAGGCCCCCAAACCCTATAAATATGTTTTCCTAATTTCCTCACTTTGAGATGCTGCTAACTTTCTGTCAAGATATTCTAATTGCAGTATATCTAGTAAACTTAGACTTGCTTGATCAACAGGTATTTCTGGTGGTCTTTTGGGAGTTGATCCTTGACAAAATGCTCAACCAAAGCCTTCTGACGTTGTATTAGTCACTGAATAAATGTCTCTTTTGTGCTTGGCATATGCTAGGGATGCTAGTGGGATTTGAGGAACTTGATCATAAATATGAGCTCTCAGTCTAGTATGAGCTGCATCTTAGAATCAATCATTTCCAGGGGCGCCTGGGTGGCTCAGTTGGTTAAGCGACTGCCTTCAGCTCAGGTCATGATCCCGGAGTCCCGGGATCGAGTCCCGCATCGGGCTCCCTGCTCGGCAGGGGATCTGCTTCTCCCTCTGCCCTCTTCCCTCTCGTGCTCTCTGTCTCTCATTCTCTCTCTCAAATAAATAAATAAAATCTTTAAAAAAAAAAAAGAATCAATCATTTCCAGACATGGAGATCTTATTAATCAAGTATTATCCTGCCTTTTTTTTTTTTTCTTGTGCTGGACCTGACTCTGACTTACAGGTGTAATTTAAAACTTGAAAATAATTGATATCAAAGGAAGTTTGGGAGATGGGATCGGCTTAAAGTTTATTAATTTATATTCAAATCCATTTGCTTCTCTCCAAATCAGAACATGATGATACTAATTCAGAAGAGTAGGGATTATATTTTAGACATTTTAATAGTCATGGAGATATTTTTTGCTGATTCATCCAGTTCAGTCTGATATACAATGCTGAGATGATTGGCTAAATTTCAGAATTAGCCTAAGGCTGTACTCCATTGGTCAATAACATAATTCAGTCTCATTACTATTAAGTTTCAACCAACTGGTCAAATCTTCCTAGATTAAGTTCACATTTCTGGCCTGTCTGAGCCCATGAATTTTCACTGTACTTCCAGAAATAGTTTGTAAAACAGAGCTAAGATGATTGACATGATAAAAAACAAAAACAAAAACAACAAAACCACTCCTCTCCCCTACACCAATGCTAATTTGCCCGATGCTAAAATGGAAACCAGATCTCAGTTTTTGGTTTAAAATTATTCCTGTGGCTCATTCTAACAAGAATAAGTACAGTAAATAGGTCCTTGAAAAGTACAGCCAAGTGTTGCTCCTATTGCTGTGATAGTGTTCTAAAGAAATTAATTCTTGTTTTAAAGCATTGAAGGCCCAGGGCGCCTGGGTGGCTCAGTCAGTTAAACGTCTGCCTTGGGCTCAGGTCATGATCCCAGGGTTCTGGGCCCCCGCATTGGTCTCCCTGCTCAGTGGGGAGCCTGCTTCTCCCTCTCCCTCTGCTGCTCCCCCTGCTTGTGCTCTCTTTCTCTCTCTGTCAAATAAGTAAATAAAATCTTAAAAAAAAAAAAGCATTGAAGGCCCTTGAGACACAACAGATTTTATCCCTCTCCTTGCCAAAAATAGTATCTGTCTAGGAATGTGTGATAATTGTTGGGGTAGGAAGGGAGGTTACTTAAATAAATTTTGAAAACTTTCATGTCATTCTCTGAAGACTTTATGTAAACCTACTGTAGGAGTTAAATGTTTCATTAAATTGTAACTTGAGGTGTCTTACATCTTGTTAACTGTATTCATATTCATTACAGAAATTTTTGTTGTTGAACCCCAAGATACTTTATTCCATTACCTTTTAATTACACTACTGGGTGTCTGGGTGGCTCACTTGGTCAAGCATCCAACTCTTGATTTCAGCTCAGGTCATGATCTCAGGGTCATGAGATGGAGTCATACGTCGGGCTCCACTCTCAACACAAAGTCTGCTTGAGATTCTTTCCCCCTCTGCTTTTTACCCTGCTCTCACTCTCTCTGTATCTCTCTCTTAATAAATAAATAAATAAATAAATAAATAAATAAATAAATAAAGTCTAAAAAAATTACAATACTTATGTCCATTATTTCAGTTTTTCTTTCCAATGCAGTAGTGCCACCCTATAAAAGGTCAATTTTGGATGTCCTGCCATTACTGCATATCCCATAAGCAGGCACACATTTGGTATAAATAAAGATATTTCATATGCTCTCATATAAAATGTAAAATGCAAATATTTGAATGCTTTTGGGCTCCAGGATGGTATTTTCAACCAAAAAATTACAATTATTGAAAGAAAGAGTGAACTAGAAGAAGAAATTATCCTCAAATATATTTTCCTTGCAGGTCTTTATCAGGTATTTGTTACCAGCCCTAATCTGCTCCTGGAATCTAGGAAACAAAAGGAGCTGGCAGAGAAAAACAGAATCTGTCTGTCAAGCTTAAATGATGTTGATGTGAGTTAAATACATCAAAAAATGTTGAATCTGATCAATAAACCTTCTGAACTAGATTAGCTCAAAAACAGACACAGAAGACATCAGTGGGAGCTAAGGAGTAAAATGTTTCTCTGCACTAAATTTGGTCTTCACTATATCTGTCCTTATGCTTACCAGCCTTTTATAGAGAACATGTTCCCCTCCCCCAGAAGGAAAATAGGTCTCATGCATGGATTAAGCAATGAGATTCTATGGTAATAATACTGCTAAAAAAATGCACTGCATTTATAAAGAAAGAAATTTGGAGTTCTCAAACACAAATTCTGTGTGTGGGCATATGAATGAAGGTGGCTGCCGAGGAGTCTGGGAGGCAGGAAAGGAGGAAAAGAGAAAGAAAAAATGAAGAAAGAGAAATAACAGACAATCCCCAACTTAAAATGGTTCAATTTCAGATTTTTCAACCAATGGTATGAAAATGATATGCGTTCAGTAGAACCCTTACTTCAGATTTTCAATTTTAATCCTTTCCTGGGGCTAGAGTATTGTACAATATTCTCCCATTATGCTGGGCAGTGGTAGTGAGCCCCAGCTCTCAGTCAGCCACATGATCACAAGGGTAAACAACTGATAGACTTAAACCATTCTGTTTTTCACTTTCAGTCCAGTGATCAATCAATTACATGAGTTATTCAACACTTTATTATAAATTAGACTTCCTGTTAGATGATTTTGCTCAATTGTAGGCTAATGCAAGTGTTCTGAGCAGGTTTAAGGTAGGCTAAGCTAAGCTATTAGTGGGTTCGTGTATTAGACGCATTTTCAACTTACGTTATTTTCAATTTAGAATGGGTTTATCAGGATGTAACCCCATCATAAGTCAAGGAAGATATGTATTGAAAAGGGTGGATAGGCTTAGAAAGTTTTTATAATTTGCCTAAGTCATTCAGTTTGTCAGTGGTAGAGTCAAATCTGAATTCAAGTCTGATGCCAAATCACTAACCCATACTGCCTCTAGAATTTCTATCACTGGTATCATTTCCACAGCAAATTATTCCTTCTATTGCTCTCTCTCCATGAAGTTATACTTTTCCTTAGGTTTCTGCATTTCTATGCATTCTGAAAAGTGATTATTATAATCAAATATTTATCTACATGTTAGATAAGTAGACTTTGGTTGTTTTACATGAGTTCCATGTCCTTAAACTTTGAATGTCTTAACAGATCCCTAAAATCTCATACTTCTGAATTCTTTTTGTTATTCACATGCTTTGCTATTAATATGCCATATTCTATAAGGCTTCCAATCATTACACATGCTTAAAATCATTGATAATCTACTAAATGCTTATTGAAATCCAATTAGTAATTTAAATAATGCTTCACCAGTTTGCAGAGATTAATTTTCTCATCCATTATGACATTAAGATGTGTCTTACATTGTAATTAACATTGATAAAGTAAGGAGTGAGCCTTTTCATCTATTATGAGGAAAATGACATGAATTTTAATATCAGTGAAATGCAAATGTTAATATCTTAAGTCTGTTCATGATGTTTATTAAATGTACCCAACACTAAAGTTATTGTATATATTCAATTTTGTTGGTAATTCCCTGCCAGATTTTAGATATAGTATATTATTTAAAACATGGTCATCTGTACTTAGAAGATACATATATTCATTTATTGTCCATTAATTCAACACCTATTTAGTATACTTCTTTGTACTGTATCTCTTCTTGGTGCTGAGTTTACAGTGATAAATCAAACAGAACAAGATCATGCCCTTTTGGTGCTAAATGAATAAATAAGTAGGTAAGTATCTTTTGGTAAGTGCCATGAAGAAAAACAAAGAAGTGCATGGGAGTTTGGGTACTATTCAATATCTTTAACAATTCATTGACAAATCAGATTAGACAAATGAACAACAGACTTTGTTTTGGAGCAGCATCTTCGAGGTGACCTGCTGGGCAGTTTCTTGATCATGGAAAGGTTTAAGGGGTCCCAGGAGTGAAGTTCAGAAGTCTGGGCAGCCAAGGTCCACTCAGGGAGCTTAGAATAGAGGCTCTTTAGTAATCTTAATGGGATTTCCTTAAAACTGCACTATAACATGCTATGAGGTATCCAAAATTTTAATCACATAAAATGTGGGGTCACTGTATTGTGAGTTTAAGAAAAGAGTATGTTTTTCAAACAGCCTGAGGTGTGAAAAGCAGAAAAGCAAAGAGAATGAAGCTTATACTTTACATAACTGACTGTACACTGAAGTCAGAAACTCCCAAAGAATCCAGTAGTTATCACTTCCTAATCCTCTCACTCCCTCCCATTCCCAATACAAGAACTTTTCCGAGTTACATTTAAGAACAGGTTGTGGACAAAAGACAGAGATCAGGGACAGCAGTCACCAATCATGCTATATCCAGTGCACATGATCATTGAGTTTTACCCCTATTTCAATATTTTACCATCTGAAATACACTTTAACATATGACATACACTCATGTTGAACCAAAGATTACCTTCTTATGACTTCTCTTTTTTTATAACATTGTTATTGGGAGCAACACATTGTAAAGACAGTTATAATGTATTTTCTTAGTCTTCCTTTGTCCAGATTAACTGCTGTCTGTTCTTTCCAACAAATTTCCTACCTGGTTTTCTCCTATGTCAGCTCTCTGCTCTTTCTTATATATTCTCCTTAGTATTAATAATGTCAAGTATTTATATAAAGCTGTCAATCCAGATATTGTTCTAAAAAGTTTATATTATTTAATCTCACATAATCCTATAAATAAATTAAGTTATATTGTTATCCCCACTTTTTATTGTTATCCCCACTGAGCAGGGAGCCCGAGAGGCATAGAGAGGTTAAGTAAATTGCTCAAGGCAACACAATTAGTACAGTCAGAACTAGAAAACAAACCCACATAGACCAGCTTCATAGTCTGTGCTTTGAAAAAATGTCCAGAATCACTTTACAAAATATAAAGTCTTTATTATTGTTAAGTTATATTGTCATGGCAGCCTAACCAGAGAACGATCTGGTATGTAAGCAATGTGCTAGCACAAGTCTGCTCTTGTTTTTGTTTAGCTGCTCTTGAGAAATAGGTCTCAAAGATGTGTGGCTGTCAGAAACGAACAGAAAATTTAATCATTATTACCAACCAGCCTAGCTCAGTGGTTCTCAAATTTAAGTATACATCAGAATCCCCTGAAGAGCTCGTAACACAGAGATTCCTGGTCTCCATTCCTGAGAGTTTCTCCTTCAATAGGTCTGGAGTGGGGCCAAAAAAAATCGCATTTCTAAAAAGTTGCCAGGTGCTGATGTTGCTGTCTGGGAGCCACACTTTGAGAATAACTGCCCTAGAAGATTTGGGATTACAGTCCTTATATGTGTGCTTCAAATAACTGCAGGCCTGCACGTGCCTAGACAATATGAGTGTGCAGTTCTGATGCACTTCACTGATGAAGAACTGCACATTATAAAATAATTGTGGAAGAACAGAAAACTGTTCTATAACTTGTATGGTTCATAGGATCTTGCAGGGGGTAAAATACCTGACACTGGATGACGTATAGTCAAAGGGCAGTGACCGTAATGTGCGTCATGGCAAGCAGGACTTGGGAGAGAAAGTGGATTTACTTCTCTGGACTATACTATGAAGAAGGCACACACTGCCGTGGTAGTCATATTAATATTACATATTAAAGTTGTTTTTAGTTCAAGTGTGTCCATGAATCTAGCTTTTCATGGTTGGCCTGGGTCATAGTGACCTTAGTTAGTGAACACACACACACAAAGTATCCATGAGTGAGACAGATCTGGGCATGAGGAGACCAAATAAATGCATTACATCAATGCAACACACTATGCATTAAACATTAATCGGCCTTATTTATAAAATGTCCTTCACCCTATCACTACCACAGAATTTTGATTGGTTACCTCACTCCACCTAGTCCTTAGCTTCCTACTATTTTCTGAGAAGACATACACACACACATGCACATATTTGCCTTATTAGCAAGTAAAACAGTAAATCTATTTTGTTTTCATGGGTGATGCTAACATCAGGGCCCTTATCATAATGTTTTCCTAAAATAGGATAATTGATTTTAAGAGAAATCTGGGGTTGGCTATTCAGAGTATAATTTTTTCACTGACACACATTATATTCATGCTGCAAATACATACCATATTGCTCCCCTTCCTAAATTATTTGAGAAATATCCAATTTTGATTCCACCAATTTGACTTCTTTGTATAGTTCAAAATAATTCCATGATTCACATTTCCTGAATGGTCTCTCTTTTCCCCGTTTTCTCAACCTCTTTTCTTTTTGAATAGCTTTTCTTTGTGTTCTTCTATTGAGTGTTATTGAGAAAAGCCCCCATTACTACATTCTTTTATATATTTTTCCAAGAAAAGAAGGTTATAACAGTAATCACCAAGTTGTCATCATCAGAATGTCTGCATCTTTCTAAGGAGCAGGGAATTTGTTGACTGATTGCTCTCAAGTTCAATGCTAGAAAAGAAATTTGAGCTTGACTGGGGCAGAAACAATTTTCTCATTTCTCCATTACTGCTAGCAGATCTACTTCTGTTATTAGCAAGTAATATTTAAATATATGTCAGCAGTGTAGCTTTGAAGATTTTGCCAAAAAAAGATCATGCGGCCTCTAACTAATATTTAAAAAAATATTTTGTAAGATAAATACAACAAACATACAGAAAATAGAAAACATAAATGACTGAACCAAGTATAACATGACCAGTTTCCCAGAAGCTCCCTTATCAATCTCATACTTCATTGTTTTTTTTTAAAGTTTGATCATATATTCCTAGAAAATATACTTCTCTTTTTTACCTACTTTTGAAGTTCATATAAGCAAAAAACATATAACTCATATTCTTTTATATTTGGTTTCTTTCTCTTAATATAAATTTTGGTGAATGCAGCTGTAAATTGTTTGATTTTATTGTTGATGATGTTCTCTCATATGAATAGCCTACAATTTATCCATTTTATTTTTGGTGTACATTTGCATTACTTTCAGTTTCAGACTATTATACAAACACTGAAATAAATATTGTACAGAGGTCCTGGTGCTTATGTGCACATTTTTCTAAAGTGTTTGGCATGTAATTGCAAAACCATCAGGTACATGCATCTTCAAAATTACTAGATGATGACAAACTATGTTCTAAAATGGTTTAACAATTTAAATTCCACACAGCAGTTTATGAGAGTTTTCATTGTTTTATATCATTCCCATCACTTGGGTATGTCATAGTTTTGTTTCGACAAACTGTGCAATATGGAAATATGTTGTAAGTTTACCATTTCTCTAGCAACTCTTTCATTAACTCCTGTTCAATGTTTTTCCCATCTTTTCTTCTATCAAGATGTCTGTCTTTTTCTAATTAATTTTTAAGAGTTCTTTAAGTCACTTGCCAGTTGTATATATGATAAGTCTATTTTCCTATTCTGTAGGGTATCTTTTTGCTCTGTTTGTCTTTTAATAAACAAAAGTTCTTAATTTGGGGCGCCTGGGTGGCTCAGTTGGTTAAGCGCGTGCCTTCGGCTCAGGTCATGATCCTGGAGTCCCGGGATCGAGTCCCGCATCGGGCTCCCTGCTTGACAGGGAGTCTCCTCCCTCTGACCCTCCTCCCTCTCATGCTCTCTCTCTTTCATTCTCTCTCTCTCTCTCAAATGAATAAAATCTTTTTGAAAAAGTTCTTAATTTTAACATTTTCAAATTTACCAGTCCTATTTCTGAATCATTGGTGCAACTGTGTCTTATTTAAGATATATGTCCTTCCCAGAATTCTGAAAAATATCCTACTATATTATCTTTTAAAAGCTTTATTGTTTTACACTTCATATTTTAGAGCACTAATCTATATGGAATTGATTTTTGTGTATTACTTGAAGTAGAAATCCAATTTGCTTTTATTTAATAAAGGATAACCAAGTTTCCCAAAACCATTTATTTAAATGACCATTTTTTGCCATTTTTATGCAAGAACTATGTCTGTCATGAGTTAAGTGGCCATTTGACATACAAGAGTCATTTTGGGTCTTTCTAGTCTGTTCCCTTGGTCTGTTAATATATCATTGTGTCCAAAAGACTTAATTAACTTTATTTCCAAAATCACTTATCTGTATATGTCCCTTTTTATTCCAGGTACATTACAGAAACAGCTTATGAAATTCCATAAAAATTCTTTACGGATTTTGACTGGAATTACATTGAGTCTATAAATAAATTTGGGGACAATTGGTATCTTTATATTACTGAACTTTCCAATCCATAAAGATGGTATACCTCTCCATTTATGTCTGTTCCCTTAATGAGTTTTGAAACTATGTGGTTTTACATGTAGACATATTAGATACCTTTTGCTTAGATATATTCCTAGGTGATTGTAATTTTATATTTAAATGAAGTTTTATTTAATTTTTTCAAATTTTTGGCATAAAGTTATTCAAATATTCTCTTTTATTATTTATCTTCAAATATTATTAAAAAATAATTACAGACTTTGTTGAGATACATCCTTTTTCATTTCTGTGATTAATTATTTGTGTTGTCTCACATATGGAATTTACTAGTCTTCACTAAATTTTTTCAAATTGTGTTAGTTATTTCAAAGTGTCAACTTTTGGCTTGTTCATGATCTTTGATATATATATATTTTATATTTATTCATATATGATTTTATCATTACTATTTACTGTCTTCTGAATCATTTAGGCTTATTTTGCTAATTTTTGCCCCACAATATTGATGTGGTTATTTAGTTTATTAGTTTTTAACCTTTCTTTTTTGATACATGCTTTTAAGTTTCTAAATTTCCATCTAACTACAGCTTTAACAACATTCTAAAGGTTTTGATATGCAGTAGATTTTTTCAGCACTTTGATGATATTATTATATTCTTTTCCAACTTTAATTACTGTTGAAAAATCAGCTGTAAGTGCAACTGGTGTTCATTTGAAGACAAACTTTCATTCTACTTTTTTTTTTTTTTTTTTTTACTATATTTGCCTTTGTAATTCTGAAGTTTCACTATGATGTTACTATGCATGGGGTTTTTAAAATTTTATCTTGTTTGAGATTCATTGGATTTATTGAATTTATGGATTATGATCTTTCATGAATTCTGCACAATTCTTAGACATACTCCCATGAAATAATGCTTTGGTCACCTTATTTCTCCTAAACTTTTGGGACTCCAAATAAAGATATATTAGACTCTCTAATTGTATCTTCTATGATTTTTACTCTTTTTTCCATCTTCTTTTTTGCTTTTCCATGCTAAATTCTTGATATAATCTGCTGGACTAAGTTTCAGTTCACTCATTCCTCAATTGCTTCTAATATACTTATAGTATTTCATTGTCAGTGAGATTTAATCTCATTTAATCTTTCTAATAATGTTTGATGTTGTTTCTAGGATTATCTCTACTATATATATGCGGAAACCATGGCTTTCAATGGTTATGGGATTTGCCCACATTCACATAGCTAGTAAATAGTCAAACCAGCATTTTCATTGGCTGGTAAGATTCCAGAAACGCACTTGGAAAGAAACAAGTAAAGTACTGATGGTTGCCAGAGGGGAGGGGCTGGCATTTGGGCGAAACGGACGAAGGAGATTCAGGCTTTCACTTATGGAATGAATAAGTCATGAGAATAAAAGGCACAACATAAGGAATATAGTCAATGATATTGTAATAGTGATGTAATGGGACAGATAGGAGCTACACTTGTGAACATAGCATAATGTGTAAACTTGTCAAATCACTAAGTTGTACATCTGAAACTAAGGTAACATTTTGTGTCAACTGTACTCAAATTTTTAAATAAAGAAAACAAAACTTCGGACCATTGTCCCTCGTGGGAAAAAAAGGTGACTAAATGCCAATGGAAGTATAAAGAAAAGCTTAGGTCATGACTTTGCTAATTCTTTCTTCCTTGATGAAAATATTGCCAATGATATAACCAAATAATACTATAATATATGACACTAACATATAAAATATCAGTGTTTGATATGGGGAAGTTGCCAAAGTTTATGCTAAAATTATATTGGCTTTATTTTAGCTAAAATTTCATCTACCATTAATCCAAAAGGGAAAGAAAACCCACTAAAATCCAGAACTTGATATACATGTACTTTTGAAGAGAAGAAGAGGAGGAAGAGGAGGAGAGAGGGAGGAAGGGAAAGAAACAAACTAGAAAACTATGTAAAAACAAACAAAAAGTTTGTGTGAATTTCCTCTTTTTCCACCTTGTAGATAGACCAGTAATTTAATATTCTTCATGATATAATGGATGAGAAAAGAGATGCAGGCACATCTAAAATCAGAAGAGGGAAAGAATTTATAAGTCCTTACATATCTATAGCTCACTGAATTAGCAAATATTGACACTTCAGCTGAAACATGCTAAATAATGGATAAGCAAAGCACTTCTGAGAATATAACACATCCCCATATTTGCTTTTCTGAAGCTCACTGTAGATGTGTATTTTCAGAACTCTCTCATAAGCATTTTTTTCAGCAGAGTAAAATCTTGCTATAAAGCACTTTATTAAAGTATCAATTTTACCTTTTCAGAGCCTATGTCCTACATTCTTAGCAATGTTTAGTGAGCTCTGACTATAATAGACAAAGCCTGTAAGTAGGAATATTTGTCCTTATTTTCCAATATCCAAATTAGGTCAGAGTTGTATAGAACAGTAATTGTTTAGTGAGTGCTGCTATCTCTTAGTAGGTAATTTTACCCTTGCTCCCACCAAAACCATAAAGGAAATGTCATTTTGAAGAGAACATTACTGCACATTTATAATAACTGATTATAAAATCTTATATTAAGCAGTGTTGTTTGGTTCCTGTTTAAAAATCAACATTTATTGCTTACAAGTGAATATGATCTTAATAAGAATCAATTATGAATAGATTGCACGTACAAAAGAACTTATATTGGGGCGCCTGGGTGGCTCAGTCGTTAAGCGTCTGCCTTCGGCTCGGGTCATGATCCCAGGGTCTTGGGATCGAGCCCCGCATCGGGCTCCCTGCCCCGCGGGAAGCCTGCTTCTCCCTCTCCCACTCCCCCTGCTTGTGTTTCCTCTCTCGCTGTGTCTCTCTCTGTCAAATAAATAAATAAAATCTTAAAAAAAAAAAAAAGAACTTAATAGAAAATTTTAGAATTACAAATGTTTATTAAAATTTTGAATAAACAAAAGTTTGCAATATTGGAAAATTGTATAGTTCTCCTAATCAAAGGGTGGATGTACCTTCAAAAAGAAGGGAAGAAAGAAAAACATAAAGTGGGGCATTAATAAAATATTAAAAATCAATATCAATAAGTATGTTTTCAACATTATTAATAAAAAATAGTAAATGAATGAGAATAACATTCTTGTGAATAGTTGGAAAAAGTCCTGCATTGTGACTTTATAAAATGAAAATTGATCAAGTTCATATCCATAGTTTATGCCAGTATTTTTTAACTGATTTTAATATGACATGTATTTATCTTGGTAGTCTCCTCCTTCCCTCCTTTCATGCTACCAATGAATTTGAAAACAAAATTTTCGATATAAATGAGCATATATTTCAAATTTGATATTGGTCATCTTTTCAGATTAAACTCTAATATTAATAAAAATGTGAGATCAACTTATGAAAATATAGTTAAAAATGTAGAAACAAACTGAGGGTTCTAGAGGGGAGGGGGGCGGGGGGATGGGTTAGCCTGGTGATGGGTATTAAAAAGGGCACATATTGAATGGAGCACTGGGTGTTATATGCCAACAATGAATCATGGAACACTACATCAAAAGCTAATGATGTAATGTATGGTGATTAACGTAACATAATAAAATTTTTAAAAATCTCCAAAAAATGTAGAAAAATTCAAGTGACTCTGTGCACAAGTCCAAATAAAGCATGTGATTTTAGTTTTCTAAGTGTAAAAGTTTGGGACCTATAGTTTATTTGCAGTAAAAGTGAAAATGATCCCTCCATCATCGACTCAAAGGACATCATATAAAAATGGACATATACATTACTGTAGTTGGAATGGGAGGTAGATTTTTCATTTCCCATCACGATTGTTTATGGACAGAGAGACTGGAGAAAAAAAGTGCTATTTTAAGGGAAAATAGTTATGCCACATGTCATGAAAACATCCAACTGCCTGAATGTCTACGATTTCCTGACATTTTCCATTTGTGAACACTGCATATGTATACTCCATAGTCACACTTTACCTGTTGTAACTTGTTGGGGCTTCACACTTAGATATGGCATAAAGGAAAGCTTAGTTTTAAACTCTTTGGAGATAACTAATGAATTTAAACATAAAAATTTTGAGGAACAAAAAAGAGAGCTGTACAAACCTTTTAAAAGAGAGATGAAGAGAGAGAGGGTGAGAAACATAGATTCGTTTATGAAGCAGCATCTGGATAAAAGTCATGAGAAATTCTGTAGGTTTTTAAAAATTCATTTAAAAACTACCCACTCAGAAAGCTAGGGAATCCTCTCTGTTTTCTCTGATTTATTAGCAATGCCTAGGCCAGTATACACAGGTCACTTTGAACCAATAGTAGAATATAGTCAATCAATCACTTACATATTGTTTTAAAACTATTGGTTAGAGAGATTTATCTCATTTTTGATTTTCCAAGAGTTGTATATGAGTAGGACAGCTAACAAATAACTTAAAAGTGTTTCATTCTGATGTCAGAATTTATTTTGATTGCATTCTGTTTGATTTTAATAGCCTGCGGCTGTGTGAGTATAAGGGCAGCCTTCTCCTTTCCCCCAAAAAACAAACTCTACATGGCAGAAAATAATTTCCTCTAGTCTCACTTGGAACCACCAAGTAAGAATATAAAATCATAGCATTTAGCCCCAACTTCCCTCCACTCTCTCAGTTCCATAGCAACAATAAATTTACCAGAGAAATAGTATAAAAAAAAATTATGTAAATCTCTAAGGTGGATTACTGAGGTTACCGTGGCAACTGTTTCTTTAAAAAGCATTGCAATACAATTTAACCTGAAAGGAAATACTTGAGATGCTAGAGCCCATTGATTGCTTTGGGGCTATTATACTTTAGCTACCTCTTTTGGGCCATTTCTTATGATTGTGAAGTCACACCTAAGAGTGGCAACCTTAGATATACATTTAGGCTAAGCATCCAGCAGTTTAAATAGTATATGTGCTGTGTAGGAAAAAGATTGGAAAATGAAATCTAAGTTTTAAAAAACTGGTTTAAACTTTGATATAAACTTACGTTAACTGTGCTTTTTGGCTCATTCTCCCCAGCTTCTGTTTTGACTGTTGAAAAAATTTTTCTTGATACTAAACATCTTCCTTTTTTCTGCTTTGCCTTCCTTGTCATGTTGTGGAAATCGTTTCTATAAGAATTAACTCCCAAGATTATAAAGTAATTAGTAGGTTAGCCAAAAATGACTTTGAGCAAGATTCATTTTTTTTTCTTTCCGCATGGCTAACTATATTACCTTAGGTAAATGATTTAATCTCTGTATTCTTTATTTCCCAACTTACTAATGGTAGTAGTTCAGAAAGCAAGTGTGAAAATAAAACATACTTTAAACACTGGTTAAGCATGTAATAAAGTAGAATTTTTGCTACATATCCTCTCTCAAATCTCTCCAAAAGGAAAATATAAAGAACAAATTGGAGAATAAACAATACAACAAATAATTTCCTCAACCCCATATGACCAAGAGTGAGAAGTCAGAACTGAAACAATGATGAAGGTTACCAGTGCCACAATAGACCTATTAAAAGTTAAGGACTAATATCCTCAAAGGTATTGCCAATGTGCCTTTGGTTAGAACACATTGAGATGTCACAGGAAAGGTTGAAGAGGTCCCTGCAGAGTATGATAATACAGAACCACAGGGGAAGGGAGCTAAAGGAAAACATGTGTGCCTACAGGCCATAAGCCATTTTTCTTAGAAGGGGAACAGAATTTGCCACTATAAAATATGTCTCTCTGGCATAAGGACTATCTTGAACTGGTTATTTTTTTTAAGAAACAGCAGACACTGAAGAAACTCTGAAAACCAAGTGGAAATTATCCTTTTGTAAGGGACATTTACATTTATAAGGGAGATCCTTATTTGTAAGGGTGTCTCCCTTTCTGTACCAGAAAGAGAAGAACGACTCTAAGTCTCTAGAAACTTTGATAATGGAGAGGGCATGGACTTAATACTGCATAATATCCTTACCCTTCATTATTGTGCTTTGCCTGATAATCTCTCATAACTAGCTGCCTCCCCCCAAACATCTTGTTTTGTGTTTAGCTGGAGATGGTATTTAAGGTAGTAGCTTGGGCCATTTTGGGGAGTTACTCAGTTTTCCTGGGTCTCTCTCATGTTTAATATGTTATTAAACTTCTGTTTGTTTGTTTTTTTTCCTTTTAATCTATTTTTTATTATAAGGGATCTCAACCAAAAACCTAGAAAGGGAAAGGGAAAATTGTTTTTCTCCCCCACATAGCATATAAGATCAAACTATGAAAATAAATTGTACTTCTATATATTAGCAATGATTGCTCCAAATATGAAATGAAGAAGCAATTTAATTCACAATAGTATCAAACAGGATAAAAAACTTAGAAGTAAATTTACCAAAAGCAGTATAAGATTTGTATATTGAAAACTATAAAATATTTCTGAGATAAATTAAAGAACAAATTAATGGAGACAGTCATAAATCAGAAGACTCAATATTGTCAAGATGGTAATTCTCCCCAAATTGATCTATTAATTTCTGGCAATTCTTCTTGTGAAATTGAATAAAGAAAACCTTATTTAAAATGGAGTTGAGAGGCCAGAATGGGGAGCTCTTACCCCCTACCACTCATCATCAATTGCAGACACCAACAGAAAGAAGCCTACTTTACTCCTCCAGGGGGAGGAAGGAAGAGTTTCTCCTTGCCCAGCAATAAGCTCAGCCGATAAGAAAATACCACAAGTCAGCCAATGAGAAAACATCACCACCTTGAACTCTTGCTTTCCTCCAATGGACTTTCTTTCAAAGCAGCACCTCCCAACTTTTCCTTTTCTCTATAAAGTAATGTTCCTTCCTCTCCTTTGATCTCTGGACTTGCCAGAGGTTTTCAATAGCTTACATGTCCCAAATTGTAATTCCTCTGCTATTCCGAAATAATTCCATTATGCTGGTAAAATAGCTGGCTCTTTTACTTTTTAGATTAATAGTCTCAAAATTCTAGCAGGCTTTAATGTAGGAACTGGCAAGCTGATTCTAAAATTTATGTGGAAAAGCAAAAGATCTAGAATAGCCAAAACAATTGAAAAAGAATAAAACACTATTCAATTACAAACTTATGTAAAGCCATAGTAATCAAGGCAGTGTGGTATTACTTCATGGATAAGCATATAGTTCAATGAAAAAGAATTAACAGTCTAGAAATAAAGCTTTACATTTATGGTCAATTGATTTTCAACAAAGGTGGCAATGAAAGCAATGAGGAAAGGTTAGTCTTTTTAGGAAATGATACTGACCTGAAACTAATATAATGTTATATGTCAATTATACTTTTTTTTGATATTTGAGTATACTTGACACACATAGTTACGTTATTTTTAGTTATACAACATAGTGATTCAACAACTGTATATGTTATGCTCTGCTCACACACATGTACCTACCATCTGTTACCGTACAACACTATTATAATAATATTGACCATATTCCCTGTGCTGTACCTTTTATTCCCATGACTTCTTCATTCTGTGACTGGAAGCCTGTATCTCCCACTCCCTTTTACCCGTTTTACCCATACCCCTCTCCTGTGGCAACCATCAGTTTTTTCTCTATAGGTCTAACTCTGATTTTTGTTTGTTTGTTTATTCATTTGTTTTGTTTTTTAGATTTCACATATAAGTGAAAGCATATGGCATTTGTCTTTGTCTAACTAACTTATATCACTTAGCATAATATCCTCTAGGTTCGTCCATGTGGCCACAAATGGCATGATCTCATCCTGTTTTATGGCTGAGTAATATTCCATTGTGTGTTTGTGTGTGTGTGTGTGTGTGTGTGTGTGTGTACCACATCTCTTTATCCATTCATCTGGCCATGGACATTTGGGCTACTCTGATATTTTGGCTATTGTAAATAATTCTGCAAAAGATATAGGAGTGCATATATCTTTTTGAATTGGCAACTTTGCTTTTGGGTGGTAAATACACAGTAGTGGAATTATACTTTAATTTTTAAAAAGAGGAAAAAAAAAAAAGAAAGAAATGATGTTGGGATGATGGGATATCCACAAGTGAAAAAAGAAAAAAAGAAGTTAGGCTCTTATCTCACACCATACACAAAAATTAACTCAAAGTGAATCATAGATTTAAGTGTATGTGATAAAACTAAAATTTTTAGTGTTTATTTTTTTTTAAGATTTTATTTATTTATTTGAGAGAGAATGAGATAGAGAGAGAGAGCATGAGAGGGGGGAGGGTCAGAGGGAGAAGCAGACTCCCTGCTGAGCAAGGAGCCCGATGCGGGACTCGATCCCGGGACTCCAGGATCATGACCTGAGCCGAAGGCAGTCGCTTAACCAACTGAGCCACCCAGGCGCCCTAGTGTTTATTTTTTATTGTGGTGAAAAAAAGACTGTATAACATGAGATCTATCCTCTTAACAAATTCTTAACTGTACAGTAAACTATAAGTGCAATGTTGTACAATAGATCTCTAGAACTTTTTCATGTTGTATAACTGAAATTTTATACCCATTGAACAGCAACCCTCATTTCCTCTCCCCTTAGTTCCTGGCAACCACCATTCTACTTTCTGCTTCTTTGAGTTTGGCTACTTTAGATACCTCATATGAGTGGAATTGTGTAGCATTTGTCCTTCTATAACTGATTTATTACACTTACTATATGTTTTAATACTGATGCAAACTTCCTAAAAAGACATAATCTTTTCTCTCCCTCCAATTCTCTCTATAGATTTTTTTTAAGTAGGTTCCATGCCCAGTGTGGAGCCGAACTCAAACTCACAACCCTGAGACCAAGACCTGAGCTGAGATGAAGACTCCGATGCTTAACTGACTGAGCCACCCACAGGAACCCCTCTATAGAAATCTTTTAGACGTATCATCTCCTTATAGTGAAAAACACATCATCTTAAATTTAACAATTATTCCAACCTACTTTTTAGTCCCTCCTCCTCCATTAAATTCAAGTAAATTAAATTTAAGGTTGTATTAATTAGAAATGTTTTCCTGATTAAGAAAGGTTCTTTGTGGGGCACCTGGGTGGCTCAGTCATTAAGCATCTGCCTTCGGCTCAGGTCATGATCCCAGGGTCCTGGGATCGAGCCCCTCATCGGGCTCCCTGCTCAGCGGGGAGCCTGCTTCCCCCTCTCCCTCTCCCTCTGCCACTCCCCCTGCTTGTGCTCTTTCTCTCTCGTTCTGTCAAATAAAATAAATAAAAAATCTTTTAAAAAAATCTTTAAAAAAAAAAAAGGTTCTTTGTTTTCTTACCCGGAAGTCTGGCTATAAGGAGTTAGTTACAGGAGTTGTTAGCCAACCAACCACATTACCACAGAAAATGGCTTTTTCATCCTTCCAGTCTAACACCTTCACCATATGCAGATTTGCCACTTTACAGTCACATATGGCTGTTGCAACTCTAGGCATCATAGTTTTATAACAGCATCCCAAGCATAAAGTAATGCAGAAGTGTAAAAAGCCTTCTCTGAGAAAACAAAAATTTTACCCAGCAGAAAAAAATCTTTTTCAGAGGCTCATAGAAATATTGTCTTGGATTTCATTATCCAAAAGATTATTCTAGTAAAGGGACAGTAGAAAATTAGTATCTAGCATTCTTTGAGTCTAGTTGCAAAAAAGCACCAGGTTTTTTAAAAAAAATTTAAATTCAATTTAATTAACATATACTATATTATTAGTTTCAGAGGTAGAATTCATTTATTCATCAGTTGCATACAACACCCAGTGCGCATTACTTCAAGTGCCCTCCTTAACACCCATCACCCAGTTACCTCCTCCCCCCACCCAACCTCCCCTCCAGCAACCCTCAGTTTGTTCCCTGTAGTTAAGAGTCTTTTACAGTTTGCCTCCCTCTCTGTTTTCCTCTTATTTTATTTTTCCTTCCCTTCCCCTATGTTCATCTGTTTTGTTTCTTAAATTGCACATGTGAGTGAAATCATATGGTACTTGTCTTTCTCTGACTGACTTATTTCACTTAGCATAATGCCCTCTACTTCCATCCACATCATTGCAAATGGCAAGATTTCATTCTTTTTGATGACTGAGAAATATTCCATAGTGTGTGTGTGTGTGTGTGTGTGTGTCTATACCACATCTTTATCCATTCATCTGTCAATGGACATCTGGGCTCTTTCCATAGTTTGGCTATTGTGGACATTGCTGCTATAAACATTGGGGTGCAGGTGCCCCTTCAAATCAATATGTTTGTATCCTTTGATAAATACCTAGTAGTGTAATTGTGGGTCATAGGGTAGCTCTATTTTTAACTTTTTGAGGAACCTCTATACTCTTTTCCAGAGTGGCTACACCAGTTTGCATTCCCACCAACAGTGTAAGGCGGTTCCCCCTTCTCCACATTCTCACTGACATCTGTTGTTTCCCAAGTTGTTAATTTTAGCCATTCTGATGGGTGTGAAATGGTAGCTCAATGTGGTTTTGATTTGTACTTCCCTGATGCTGAGTGATGTTGAGCATTTTTCATGTGTCTTTTGGCCTTTGTATATCTTCTTTGGAGAAATGTTTGTTCATGTCTTCTTCCCATTTCTTGACCAGATTTTTTTGTTTTTTGGGTGTTGAGTTTAAGTTCTTTATAGATTTTGGATACTAGCCCTTTATCTGATATGACATTTGCAACTATCTTCTCCCATTCTGTAGGTTGCCTTTTAGATTTGTCGACTGTTTCCTTTGCTATGCAGAAGCTTTTTATCTTGATGAAGTCCCAATAGTTCATTTTTGCTTTTGTTTCCATTCCCTCTGGAAATGTTTCTAGGAAGAAGTTGCTGCAGCCAAGATCAAAGAGGTTGCCTGCCTACTTTCTCCAATAGGAGTTTGATGGATTCCTGTCTCATATTTAGGTCTTTCATCCATTTTGAATTTGCTTTTGTATATGGTGTAAGAAAGTGGTCCAGTTTCATTCTTCTGCATGTGGCTGTCCAATTTTCCCAACACCATTTGTTGAAGAGATTGTCTTTTTTCCATTGGCTATTCTTTCCTTTTTTGAAGATTAGTTGACCATATTGTTGAGGGTCCATTTCTAGGTTCTCTATTCTGTTCCATTGATCTATGTGTCTGTTTTTATGCCAGTACCATACTGTCTTGATGATTACAGCTTTGCAGTATACCTTGGAGTCCAGAATTGTGATGCTTCCAGCTTTGCTTTGCTTTTTCAAGGTTGCTTTGGCTATTCAGGGTCTTTTGTGGTTCCATATAAATTTTATTGTTTGTTCCAGCTTTGTGAAAAATGTTGATGGTATTTTGATAGGGATTGCATTGAATGTGTAGATTGCTTTGGGTAGTATATACATTTTAACAATATTTGTTCTTCCAATCCATGAGCATGAAATGATTTTCCATTTCTTTTTGTCTTCCTCAATTTCTTTCATAAGTGTTCTATAGTTTTCAGAGTACAGATCCTTTCCCTCTTTGGCTAGGGTTATTCCTAGATACCTTATAGTTTTGGTACAATTGTAAATGGGATCAATTCTTTGATATCTCTTTCTTCTGCCTCATTGCTAGTGTATAGAAATGCAACTGTCTTCTGTGGATTGATTTTATATCCTGTGACTTTGCTGAATTCCTATATCAGCTCTAGCAATTTTTTGGTGGAGTCTTTTGGGTTTTCTACATTGAGTATCATGTCATCTGTAAAGAGTGAAAGTTTGACTTCTTCTTTGCTGATTTGAAAGTCTTTTATTTCTTTTTGTTGTCTGATTGCTGAGGCTAGGACTTCCAGTACTATGTTGAACAACAGTGGTGAAAGTGGACATCCCTGTCGTGTTCCTGACCTTAGGGGAAAAGCTCTGCTTTTCCCTGTTGCAGATGAAATTAGCTGTAGGTTTTTTGTATGTGGCTTTTATGAAATTGAGCTATGTTCCTTCTGTCACTACTTTCTTGAGGTTTTTTTATCGAGAAAGGATGCTGTATTTTGTCAAATGCTTTTTTGGCATCTATTGAGAGGATCATATGGTTCTTGTCCTTTCTTTTATTAATATGGTGGATCACGTGGATGGATTTGCAGATGTTGAATCACCCTTGCAGCCCAGGAATAAATCCCACTTGGTCATGGTAAATAATCCTTTCAATGTACTGTTGGAACCTATTAGCTAGTATCTTGGTGAAAATTTTTGCATCCATGTTCATCAGGGATATTGGTCTCTAATTCTCCTTTTTGGTGGGGTCTTCGTCTGGTTTTGGTATCAAGAAGTAATAAAAGGTGAAAAGATGTTAGGCAGTTAAAAATGTCTTGCAGAAATGCTTTTAACTAAAAACAGCAATTTTAAAAAGATTTTTAAATTTTATTATTTATTTGTCAGAGCACAAGCAGGAGGAGTGGCAGGCAGAGAGAGAAGCAGGCTCCCTGCTGAGCAAGAAGCTTGATGCAGGACTTGATCCCAGGACCCTGGGATCATGACCTGAGCTGAAGGCAGACACTTAACCGACTGAACCTCCCAGGCATCCTTAAAAACAGCATTTTTAAATTATCCAATATTTCTAAAGTTATGTCTATCTAAATTTTTACCAAAATTCACATAGAAATACAAGCTATGATATTTACCAAATGCTGGTAATGTTTATTTCTGAATGGTTGAATTTGGGTTTGTATTTCTTTTTTCATCTTCATCTGATATTTGAATCATTATTGAGCATGTGTCAATTTTATAATATTAGTAAACCAATTGTTCTTTAAAAAGCATTTACACTAATTCCTGTGAATCAAGATGTTTTCAATGACAGTCTTGTTACTAGGGATTCTACTGAATCAGAAACTTGTGTTTGTAATTTTCCGAAAGCCTTTTCTTATAATTTTTCCTTTCTCCTCATACATTTTCTTGCCAGTGGTTCTGGAGAGTGTTACTTGTGTTCATGATAGTACTTAGCACTAAGGCTCTATTTTTACCTCTTTGGTTATGATGTATACCAGTTTACCATTTCACACATCCAGAGAAGAAGAAATCAAGAGATTTCCTCAAAATAATAATGTTTATTTACATTGGAGTCCAGACCTCTAAATATCCAAGGTCTATCTTGCCCTCTAAAAGTACATGATTCTGGAGATGACACTTTGTTTCCACATCTTAATCACTGCTCTCCTTTCTCCTAAAAAGGGGATTGTGGATGCAAGGAGAGAGGAAATTAAAAATGAAAGAAAAATCGATGGTTCTCACAAATGAGAATACCTATTGTTACATACATAAAATTTTCATTTCCGTTTTGTTTTTTAAGTATTGAAAAAAGCTATTTGAACTATTTGGAAACTATTTGAATTTGAAAAAGATATTTGAAATTCTTTCAACTTGAGCTTCAAGGTCACTGGATTAAGCTGTATTCTTCATTGTTTCTACTAAAGCAAATATGAGTGTGCTGTCTTTGCAGCCATATATGTTTATCAGCTCATTAGTATCACTCATTTTTTTGCTTTCTCTTTATTCTTTCATATACATTTTTTTTCTCTCAAGCTACTTTCTTAAAGTGTGAAAGACAAATCTTGGCATCTAAGTGGAAAGCCAGTTTATAAAATTCCATTCTCTGTACTTATATGACACATAAGTCATTCCCTATTTTCCTGGAGACATATACTGTTTCCAGTTAAATTAACAGTTTCTCTGGAAGATTCTTATCTTTACTAAAACTATGTTAGTTTTTCCCTTCTTAAACTATTCATATTTAAATTCTCATTTCTAGGCCTTCAATTTATTGAAAAACTTGATTTGGATTAAAAAGTGATGCCAAATATATTTCAAAATTAAGGTTTTGAAATCTGTAAGTTTTGAAAGAAAAAAAGCACTAAATGAAATATCTTGTTCTTGTTAACAAACAAAATTCTCAAGTTATTTTTATGCTTTAAAAGAATCTAGCTACAATAGTCACCTATTATTATATAATAAATTACTCTAGCTAATTTAGTACCTATATTTAGCAGCTAAAAACAACAAAATTTATAATCTCATAGTTTCTGTGGGGCAGGAATACAGAAAGAATTTCACCAGTTGCCTCTGGCTTTAGTTTTCTTAAGAGGCTACAGTTAAGCTTTTGGTTCGAGCTGCTCATCTGCATTGTTAAATGGTGTGAGGGCTGGGATGTATATCCAAATCCCCTCATGTAGATATTGGTAAGCCTTAGTTCCTTTCCAGGTAGGTCTCCCCATGGGACTTCCTCACAACATGGTAGCTGGCTTCCTCAAGGGTAAGCAAGTGAGATAGAGAGAAAGTGAGATATAGCACCAAGAGAGAAAGTGAGATAGAGCACCAAGACAAAAGCTGCCATCTTTTTATAACCTAATACCAGAAGTCACATTTTATCACTTCTTCCACACTCTATTTATTAGAAGTGTGTCAATAAGTCCAGCAAGTCTCAAGGAGAGAGGATTACACAAGAGAGTAAATATCAGGAGGCAGGAATTTTGGGGAACCAATTTATTTTTTTTTTTAAAGATTTTATTTATTTGACAGAGAGACACAGCGAGAGAGGGAATACAAGCAGGGGGAGTGGGAGAGGGAGAAGCAGGCTCGATGTGGGGCTGGATCCCAGGACCCTGGGATCATGACCTGAGCCGAAGACAGACGTTTAACAACTGAGCCACCCAGGCACCCCATTGGGGAACAAATTTAGAGGCTACTCACCACACTAACATACTAACACTTTCCTCTCCAGATTCACAAAATTTGCTAATAAACTAGGAATAATATATTTTTCTTCATAAACTCTGAATTTGCATTGTTGGGAAATTATGTACATAATTTGATATCACTGAGCTGTAACTAAGAAAAAGGTGCTACCAAATTCCATCTACATTTTTAAAGCATGAAGACTGGAATTTTAGGAAGAGATATTTAGGAAGAAATTTTAGAGATAGAGACAATAAAGGCAGAGATACAGAAAGACAGAGATAGACATGTAGTATGTATATAGTGATGAACACATATATAGATATCAAGATAGATAATATATTACTCTATCATTAAGGTACAGCAGGAAACAGATTGTATACTCAAAAACATTTAACTGGAAAATAGATTTTAGAAGAGTCTATTTATGGAGATGTGGACAAAATTAAGGGATCTAACAAGGACTAGTGACAACAGAAAGCCATTATGGCTCCTGGGCCAGAAGAGGCAAGAGGAGGAAAAGTGCTATCTTGGTGAAATCTGGAGCCTTGGAAGAGGGGGTGCCCTTTATAAGCATATAAAACACCTAGAGATTCTATTTAAATGCAGATTCTGATTCAGTAAGCTTGGAGTAAGCCAGAGATTCTTCGTTTTCTAACAAGTTCCCAGGTGATGCTGATGCTGATGGTCTACTGGAAATAACAAGGGCCTCGCTACTCAATCACCACAGAACCTCAAGGAGGCAGGGGAGAAATGGAAAGAATGAACACACCAGTCTCTCTCTCTCCTCTGCCCACCTTCTAGAAGTTACTCCTATTGTTTAAATACAACCAAAGCCAAGGGCAAAGAAGACTAGGTAATATAGTATGTGAGGAGAATCTCTCTAGGGCCCAGATCAGAGCAAAGAGAGCAACATAATATATAGGGCCTTGTATAGTTTCTTCACACATGTGCACATCAGTCTTCAGCTAAATAGTTGAGAAGGCCGCTCTCTGAATCTCCAGGCTTCTCTCTGTTCAACTCTCCTCTTGGGTAATCTGTCCTATGAACTCTAGCTGCTTTGGTTTCCCCAGATTCTTATCTTTGTCTCTTCATCTCAGGGAGTCTTCTGGGCTCTACCTAGGTTCCCCTCTCTACACTATGTTTTCATTATTTCCAGGTTTTTAAAACTATTTCCAAGATTTTCCATTTTTAGATGCTTCCAATAAATTGGATATTTCTAATATAATTGCCTGTTTTATCATTTTTTTTCAGACAGGATGGTAAGTCTAATCTTTGTTACTCCATCTTGGTTGGAAGTAAAAGTCTTTCACATGAATTATTGTTAATGATTTATTGCTTAATAAATGGGTTAGCCCAGTGATGGGTATTAAGGAGGGCACGTACTGCATGGAGCACTGGGTGGTATACACAAACAATGAATCATGGAACACTACATCAAAAACTAATGATGTAATGTATGGTGACTAACATAACATAATAAAATAAAAAAAATTAAACGATTCATGAATTGGGCAGCAACCCATCTAACAAATAGAAAGGAGCTCAGTTGAGTTGCAGGAAAGGAAAGATTTTTAAAGTCAGAGGGGGGAATAGAGAAAAGGAAATTATTAGCAAGAGTGCATTATTTTAGGGAAGGTCATTTTTCTTAGGGGAATGGAATGGGTCTATCAGTAAATTTCCTAGTGCTGACCAGGAAATTCCTGATTGACAGGCTAAAGGTTACATGCTTAGGGGAGTTGAAACTATAATTAGGTTAGGTATTAAGTCTTGATTTACTGACATGGGGCTCTTAACATAAGTGACTCCATTTTTGACCTGTGGTTTTCTTTTGAACAAGTGTATCAATAATTAACTCCCAAGTTCTTACATTTTCATTCCAGTCTCACTTCCTGAGTAGTTTTGCAAATTACTTAACACTTGTGTAAGGATATTTGATGACCCATCTTGGTCCAAGTTAAGAATTCAAGATGTCTTTTAGGTATAAATAAAGTAAGTCAAGAAAATGTAATTTACAGGTAGGTAAAGAAAAACAAAGGCAAAACAAAAACAAGAATAATTCATGTAGTATGACATGTCTTATAAAAATGTAGCATTATATAACAGTTACCGTATGTGAAGTACTTTTGGGAAAGGAGGCAATATTCTGGGGTGCTGAAAAGATTCTTTTGAACTAGGTGGTGAATTCATGTGCATAAAAACTCACACAACATAAAAATTCCTCCACCTAGGGGCGCCTGGGTGGCTCAGATGGTTAAGCCTCTGCCTTCGGCTCAGGTCATGATCTCAGGGTCCTGGGATTGAGCCCTGCATCGTGCTCCCTGCTCAGCGGGGAGCCTGCTTCTCCCTCACCCTCTACTGTTCCCCCTGCTTGTTCTCTTGCTCTCTCTGTCAAATAAATAAATAAAATCTTTAAAAAAAAATTCCTCCATCTATACACTTAAGATTTATGGCCTTTATTGTATGGAAGTTATATCTCAATAAAAGAGTAATTAAAAATCATTGACTCCTGTGTATTTGCCACAGATCAAACTGAAATCTACCTCTGAGCTTCCCAACACAAAAAAAGAACATCTATGTAATTTCACAAATCACAGTATAGAAAAGATAAAAAGAAACATACCATAATTAGCTATAACCTACTTCTTCAGAATATTTAGCAGTCTATAAAGAATTGCACAGAAATACCTGCTTTTAGTAACAGTTCAGGGCGATGGAGGGAGAAGGATGGAGGTATTGGGTGTAGGTTGAGTTACATAAATAATTTATAAAGTTAATTAACCAAACTTGCTTAATAGTATTTCTTACACCTTTCTTAGGCACATTCTAAAACTATGTCCTATTATGTTACAGGAAATAAAGGTCATAGTTGTCCCAGGAGCAAACAGGAAATGATTCATCCAGCTATTGTGGAATGTACTGAACATTCCACAAAAATTCCTTTCCCCTTTCTGAGACAAATACCTTGGATCATGAGTCTCATGAACAGCTGTGTAAGGCTTCCTGCAATTTCCTGTGATATTGTATACTGTGTTACACATTCATGAAAATTTCCTTATCATTTATAACCTAATAAGGTAGAGAAAGTATTGTTAAATAATCAGAAATGTGTTGGCCTCTGTCAACAGTGGCCACCTATCCACTCACAAAGGCAGGAGGAATGGCTCGAAAATCAAAAAGCATAATTAAAATAGGCTGGCCTGGAGGATTTATAGAGCTATAAAAAACTATGATCTCTTGGAATAAATGTGAAAATCTGTATGTGTTTGTCAACATTAAAAACACAATTCTCAAAGAAATATTAATCCGGCACCAAGGAAAAATGATGTCAAAACTGTTTCTTACTCACTCATTTTCTCCTCAGAGTTGAGATGATAAAATAAGTTTTAAACTAAGCCATTTAACTAGTTTTAGACGTTCAAAGCAACAAGGGGTTGGTTTCCCATTAGCAAATATTGTGGGATGGGGTAGCAAGAAGCAGGTGAAAACCAAAAGGAAATTAAATTTCTTCTAGCACTTTCCTTTTCCCTAAGATAATTTTGCTGTTCCATAACCTCTGGAACTGAAGTTTCATTAATTTGTAATAAATTCATAAGGCAGGAGACCTTTCTACTGTGTTCCTAAAATAATAAACAATACTAATTATTTTAAAAGAAGAAAGTAATTTTTTACAAAAATGAAACTTATAATTTTCATAATAATTAAAAGCAAAGGGATTCAGCTTTCCATTTTGCAGTTAGCAAAAAGCCACTGCTTTTAATATAATAACATTTACTGTCAGTGTGATTTTTTTCCTTTTCCTTCCAAAGAGTATTTTAACAAAACTACTCAAAATAATTGCGATCATTGGGATGTTTTACCTTAGAGCAAAATTTATGACATGCAGAGATGCAACCATATAATAATTAAAGGCATTGCAGTACATTATTTTAGGCTAAATTGCTAAATTCTTCCTGTGGAATTACAAACTCTATCTCAAGAAGTGAATCATCCTTTTGTTCCATTGGCATTTAGTATCATACTGTAACAAGGCTGAAATAGTCTGTGGTTTGCCATGTAGCGTAACCTCAATCTCTGCAAAAATTACAATTTAGGTAATATCCTGAGATTCATGGGCCCAATTTTAACATAAATTAGAAGAGTAGTTGGGATCATTTGTTCCTAAGTTTTTCCTGCTTAATGAAATATATTTTATACCATCAATTATAGCCAAAAGATACCTTTTTTAGAATTGAATGGATCTTAACAAGCCCTTTTATTTGACCTCCCATTATATTTCTTTTTTGCTCTGAGAGAGGTTAAATGCCTCTTTTCTTTTGAAGACAGTCTAATATATTTGTAAGTTATATTATGTAAGGTTGGGTTTTTTTTCCTTTAAAAGAGGATGATAAATGGTCATGAATGTATGCAGGTTTATTCATTCTTTGAGAATAATTTTTCCTGTGTTTTTCATATATAATCCCATTTAGCTCTAATTGGAGTTTTGCACATGTACCAGATAGGGAGTTTTCCCTTCTAAAGGTAGGAACAAGAGTGTTTTAAACAGCTAGGTAGATGGTCACTGCTTACCATGCTTTTGTAAAATAAGTGCTGCTGACCAGAAGTGCATAAACAGAAACTTCATTTCTAATAAATGATTTGGTTGCTCTGATATCCCCACTTCTTTTTTTTTTTAAGAGAACTATCTGGATAATCCTGGGCAATTTATAGGATATAATAGTTTGGGACTATATAGACAAGTGATTCAATTGGAAGAAGCAAATGAAAGATACCTGCCTGAGTACAACAGGTCAGCTATTGTCTCTGTGTCACAGGTCAGAAAATATCTTAGGGACACAATCTTGATTGGAAAATATGTTTGCCTCATCACTTGCCTTTAAGTTTTTGTTGGAAGTGTTTGCTAGTTACATCATCACTAGCCTACTATCCGATTTTCCTTCCTCCAATTTCTACTATTATATACACCTCTTTAATTATCTCAAAAACATCACTTTTATATTTTTACTAAGTTGCTTAAAAGCCTTCTTGCTCTCTTACCACTCATTGTTAGAAGTTTAAGTCCTTTCAAATGACAAAATAAACAACTTAGTAACAAGTTTGATGCCCCTTATTTAAGGGGAAAAACCCATGGTTTGATGAAGTACAGTGTCTCACAAGCAGTGAAGCACTGTTTCTGAGGGATTTAGGGCAAGACCGAGTTTTATAGAGCATTAGAAGAGATAGCACAGAAAAAGGGCACAACTGGCCAGGAGGTCAGGGATTTCCTTCTAAGGCTAACAGGTCCTATTTTCTAGGAGACGGTAAGCTAACTAAAGCTGAGCTGGAAGATTGTGATTTGTATAGATTTGGGTTCCTCGACAGGTGTTTCTTGTAAATGCAGGCTGATTTAGGTTTAGATTTGTGATATAGGCCAGGCCAATGGGGGCACCGCCATCTTGTGGGTCCTGATATACAAATTAATTTTATCAGTCTAAAGTCCTAAAACTATATTTCAAGTCCTCTGGCAACCTAATTTCCAGCCTTTTTCTCTCACTACTTACCTGCAGTGGCAACCCTTAGCTGCATCTATCCCAATGTTCTCCTCATACCTTTTCTATTCCTTTGTAAGAGTCATTAGCTTTAAAACATCTGACATTTGAATTCTCTTTCTTTTTTTGGTCTCTCCACCCTTTAGTGTTTTTGTAACACTTCTAAGAACATATATGCTGAATATTTATTTAGTATCTAATTTCACACCATTTGTAATAGATTAATATTATACTGCAGTGCCAATCGTGTATCAGATTTCTTACTTTTATGTTACCATGATCTGTTAAATTCTTTTTTATTATCATTTCATTTCCTCATTTTTTTCCACATAGAGAATAAATCATTAGATTCCTTGAGAGTAAGCAATAGAACTTGTGTGGTATTCAAACCATTTAACCAAAATGCAATGAACAAGAAACATACAATTCATGTTCTATGAATTTTATATTCCAGTGGGAGAATGGTTAAAAGTATACAATTATCTCCACAATTATTATTTAATTGCAATTGTAATGGATGCTCTGGAGCATAAAAGTGCAATATGAGTATTCTTTCAATCAACATGTTTTTATTGTAAGGGAGGAAAAACGATTTTCCCTTTACTGCTCTAGGTTCTTGGCCGAGACCCCCGGTTATAAAAGACATATTAACAGAAAAAACAAACAAAAATTTAATAACATGTATACCTCCCATATAGATGGGGGAGACCCAGGAAAACTGAATAACTCTCCAAAATGACCCAAGCCACCACCTTAAATACCATCTCCAGCTAAAGACAAAAGATGTTGAGGGATGGGGGAGACAATTATGGGAGGCTACAGGAAAAGCACAGTAAACAAGAGTATGGTTGTTTTGCAGATTTAGGTTTTGTCTTCTCCATTGGTAAGAATTTCTAGAGATTTAGAGTCATTCTTCTCTTCTTGGTAAAGAAAAGGAGACAGCCATCACATGGAGATTCCCCTATAAATGTAAATATCCCCTACAAAAGAGTAACTTCTACTTGGTTTTCAGAGCTTCTCCCATGTCTGCTGTTTCTTTAAAAAAAAAAAAATAAATAACCAGTTCAAGATAATCTATATGTCAAAGAGACATATTTTGGGGTGGCAAATTCTGCTCCCCTTTATTATTAAATTACAATTATGTACCAGTCACTATTCTAAATGCTGGAGGCATAACCTCAAAAAATTTACCTTCCTGCAGCCAGCATTCTATTAAGGAAGGCTTACAATAATTAATTAACAAATAAATATTTGTTAAATAAATAACCCTTTTATGATGTGACAGATGGTATGAAGAAATTTTAACAAAGATTAGGAGTGGGAAGGGAGAAAGAGTGGGATCTTTCTGGTAAGGAATTAAACAAAGGCCTTTCTAAGAAGAGGACATTTGAGCAGAGACCCAAGTGATGAGAAGGAAGGATAAGGACTCAGATTGGGAAAGAGCATTCCAGGATGAGCAAACAGCAATAGTCTATACAGCAACAAGTGGATTTTTATGCATGTTAGGCAGGCAGTAAGTAAGTAATTATTATGCAGATGTACACTTCTTTAAGAGGATGAATCTATAAAATATTCTCAGGCAATAAGTGAAAAAATTCATGAGCTCCTTAGAAACAGAGTTCTGCAACTAACTGAAGGATTCTTGAAGAAAGCCCTGAAATACTTAATTCCCAGTGAATCTAAAATGTTAGATCAACTTCAACAGCATGGATGTATACCCTAAGTTTTATTTCATTCATTTATCTAACTCTGGAAACAGCAAATGAAGGAAACTTAGCCAAGGAAAAAAACTTCTTGGCCTTGCTCTACATCTTACTAATGGTATGACTTTAAACCAGTCATTTCCCCTTTTGGATTCTTAGTTTCCTATTATGTGAGAAAATGAATATTAATTCCTACTCAGTTTACCAGGTGGCTATGAAGATTAAATGCAATAATAAATGTGCAATTTATTTATTCAACAAAAGGCAATATTGAAAAAAAAAACTTTATTTGAAACAAAATGGCATCTCATAAAATTTGTAAGTAATTGTTACTGATCTATCATAGCTCCTAACTCTGGAAACGAATAGGTGAGCCCTGGCACACTGCCACAGCCAACTGCTCCATTCCAGAGAATCCTGAGGGGGCTGGACAAATCAAAAGCATAGCTCCTGGCTCGGTTTGCCAATACTGTTGCCAAACAAACTCAGATAAACTCATGTCAGGAGAAGCCAATAACTCGATGAGTTTGGAAAAGAGAAAGGGAGAAATTTATTTTAGGTGCCAGCAGCTAGAGGAGCTGGCAGGCTCAAGCTTTACTAACTGACCTCTCTGCCAGCAAGATGGACAACCTAGAATTTTAAAGGGAGAGTTTCAGGGGGGTACAGGCAAGGGAGCAGGCAGAGAGTGTATGATCATAGGTAGGGATCGGTATGTGTTCAGCACAGGCATGTTCATCATGGGCAGGGAAGGGGATGTGTGGAGTGTGGTCTTCTAGGCATTCTCTTGCTATCAGGGCTTTTCTGGCCTGGTGGTTGGAATGTTCTGGTCATTGCAAAACATCTTCATCAGTGCCTCAAGAAAGTACAATAAGAAATAAGCACAATGGTTTTCAGTTAGAGCATGAGTTAAGCAGTCTTCTCTGTTTCTGGTTTCAACTGTTGGGGTCTATAGTTGAGCAAAAGGCTTATTGACCTAATTAGATGAACAGAAATAATATTTATTGAGCAACTACTAAGCAACAGGACTGTTCTTTGTACTCCGTACATACAACAACACATGAAAAGGGCAAAATTCTTGCCCTTATGGGGCTTACCTTCTAGTGGTAAAGTCAAACAAGAAAAAGTAAACAAGATAATAATAAGAGAGTGATAAGTACTACAGAGAAAAAGTAGAGTAAAAGGATAAAATATACTCAGCCAGGAGTGAGTTTTTCAATTTTAGATAGATTGGCCTGGGAAGAGTACACAGAAGGAAGATGAGGGAGGGAACTTTGTGGATAGCTGGAGGATGAATAGGCCAGGCAGAGGAGACATTGAAAGGCCAAAACCTTGAGGTAAGAATTTGCCTGGCATACTTAAAAAACATTGCTGAGATCAGTGGGACTATATTGGAATGAATTCTGAGGAGAGTAGTAGGAGATGAGATCAAAAGTAATTACTGGCCAGAAATTAGAGAATGTTATTAGCCCCTATAAAAATTTGGGTTTTACTGATTAAAATGGAAGCCCATTGAAGGGTTTGAGAAGATGAGTTGAAATAATCTGACTTAATTTTTTAATTAATTAATTTATTTTCTTAAGATTTTATTTAAATTCAAGATAGTTAAAATATAGTGTATTATTAGTTTCAGAGTTAAAATTTAGTGATTCATCACTTGCATATAACACCCAGTGGTCATTACATCAAGTGCCCTCCTTAATGCCCATCACCCAATTACCCCTTCCTCCCACCTACCTCCCTGACTTAATTTTAAATGAATCATTCAATTTATATATTATTATTATTTTATTCTATATATTATTGCTACCATTCTAAATCCTTTGTGAAATAAAGCAGAATACATAAAAATAGAATATACTAATAGTTAACATAAGTAGAGTATTTACTAGGGTCCTAGGGATGTAGTACATGTATACATTTTTTAAAAAAATTTACTTAGAAACTCATGGAGTAGATTTTAGATGTTATCCCCATTTTATAGATGGAGAAACTGAGATCCATAATTGGCCCCAAATCATACATCTGTTAAACTGCAGAGCCAGGATTTAAACCAAGATCATCTGACTGCATAGCCAATCCTTAGACCACTAAAACAAATTATAGTCCATATGAAAAAACAGATACAATGTACAAATGATCTTTCTGTATTTTTAATAATGTTTATTGAAAGTCTATACATACTTCCAGTTTTCCAAAGTACATATTTTCATTAATATTTATACTGCTCACTAAAGAGGGAAGGAAAAACAATTTTCCCTCTACTCTTCTAGGTTCTTGCTGAGATTCCCTCCCACAGTCCCATAAAAGACAAATTAACAGAAGAAAACAGAAGTTTAATAACATGTATACCTCATGTAAATATGGGAGAGACCCAGGAAAACTGAGTAACTCCCTGCAATGGCCCTAGTCACCACCTTAAATACTATCTCCAGCTAAAGACAAAAGAAGATGTTGGGGGGTGGGGTGCCAGTTATGGGAGGTTACCATGAAAAGCCTCTTTAACAAGGGTAGGGTTATGGAGATTTATGTTTTGCCTTTTTTATTGATCAGAATTTCAAGAGATTTACTTATTCTCCTATTCCTGCAGCAGAGAGGAAGACACCCTTACAAACAGATTTCCCTTGTAAATATAAGTGTCTCTTACAAAAGGGTAGCTTCTACTCTGTTTTCAGAGCTTCTCCTTTGTCTGCCATTTCTTAAAAATAACCAGCTCAAGGGGTGCCTGGGTAGCACTGTCAATTAAGCATCCGACTCTTGGTTTTGGCTCAGGTCATGATCTCAGGGTTGTGAGATCGAGCCCCCTGTTGGCCTCTGTGCTCAGCACAGTCTGCTTGGGACTCTCTCTCCCTCTCCCTCTGTGCCTCCCTCTCCCAAATAAATAAATAAATCTTTTACAAAAATAACCAGCTCAAGGTAATCCTTATGCCAAAAAGGCATATTTTAGGGTGGCAAATTCTGCTCTCCTTCACTAACAATCTAATATTTTCTCTAAAGATGAAAAAGATATTTTTAGATGAAAACCTAAGGAGTACAGTGATAGTCTCTTATTTTATTCTTAAATCCTAGTCATTCTTCTAATCCAGTTGTGAGCCTCAATTCCCCCTGGAGTCTTTTCCATAAATGTCAAACTTTAATGATCTTCCTCTTTTATAAACTATTAAACTTAGAGTGGTACCATACAGATTTTTGCTTAACAGTTCTCTAATACAATTATTTCCATTTAGTGTATCTTCCCAAATAAGAACCAAGTTTCCTAAAAGTCAAAACTATATCTTCTGTTTATTTTGCACTGTATACAACACTTAAAGAAATTTGGGGTCTGATAAATATCTGTTGCTAAGTATTCTTGGTAGTGTAAGAAATTATTCAGATGACTTGTAAAAATTGATGGTTCTTGAGGACACAATTCAATAAAGTACCTAAGCATTGCAGTACAATTTCACATAACACTTTTCCAAGCATTCCAAGAATAATCTTGGTGATATTTTAACTTTGTTAAAAATACTGTTTAAATTACAAAGCTTTCTCAATGTGTAAAGAATATTTTAGGGCTTTTCGATATAAATTAGAAATTCATGAACTTCTGATGTTCATGATTTAGGTTTTGCCATTCTACTTGCAAAGGGAAGTAATTTTCAAAATAGCAGGGAAGGCTATCTTTGCTGGAACCAAATGAAAAAATATTGATTTGAAGACCCTTAAAGAAAATTTTCAAAGCAGTGTGTGAACAGTATTGGAAACTTGTCAGAGCCATTTGTCAAGTTTATACTAAAAAACAAACACCATTTCCTACACCACAGTGAGGAGCTGAATAAAAGTTTTGTGTGTTGTACATCATTTTTATTTTGGAATAAGTTAAGTGCATAAAAGTACTGTAAAATATCAAACCTGGTTTTTAATTATATTCTTTCAACTTTAAATACAAAGGAATGAGTTGAGACAAAAACTCCCATGTTTAATAACCATTCTTTTGATGCCTTTATTATGTCTGAAGTATAGGTGTCAAGGAGCATATGATATTTTACAGGTGAGTCTTTATGCAGGTTTTACTTAACCAAGCAATGAGAAATGACAGGCCTCACTGGACTTGATATTCAAATTATCTTTTTAAAATTCCCAGTGTCTTCTGCCAGCTATTATGTGCAGAAAATTATATTGAATTGGTTGGCAAGTGACTGACGTATCAGTTATCCCAAATAAAATAAAACAAATGCTTAGTTCATGTATTTAATACTAAAGTCTTAGATAAATAATGATTATGAGGTCCTAATTTTAATTTGTCAAATTAGACATTTTAATCTGAAAATAATTGAAACATATTAAGTGGGGAGTTGTATTTCTAAAAAAATTACCAGTGGGAAAACCATAACTGATTACTCATTTCAAATAAGTTGAGCAATGATTTTTAGCATCACAGAACAAAATTTGATGTCCAAAATGTGTACATTCTAACTTTGAAATCAAAAACTTCTAATCTTTCCTAATTGGCTTACAATGGCTGGTGCACATCTAAGTATCTATCAACTGTTTAACTGAACATCTTTAAAGTTGCGGTTTTCTACTGTGGAAAAAGCATTTGGTTTTCCTTCTTTGCTGGGGGAGAAGTTTCCGCACCCAGTAGTGCCTTTGGTGACACTGAAAATCTACGTAGTCATTCACTAAATGGAAGCCAACCGATTACACATGGATTTGTCTTGCCAAGATGAAGAGTTAATCATTTAGTTTTTGAGATGAATGAGGAAACTAAGCATTCTGTAGCTGATTGGTGTGTCAGGGTTTCTGTAAATGTATGCTGTAATCATCCTTTCTTCTTAATCTTTCAGAAGAAGGGAACACAAAAGTTTGACTACATCAAAAAAGTCACAGAACCTATGCAAATCTGGTGTATGACAGAATAACAGAAACAACAACAGCAGCTATAACACCAACACTAGTGACAGTTAACACTTACTGAGCACTTACTATATGCCAGGCACTGGGATTTGAATTTTCTGTGCATTAACTCATAGACTCTTCATGGCACCCTACAGGGTGGGCACTCTGTTTTTTTTCATGAAGGTAAGCAACTTGCTTGAAGTCACATAAATAAGCAGCTGAGTGTGTATTAAAACCTAAATTCTAAATCCTAAGTTCCTAATGACTATGATTAATAATCAGAACACTGCTGAGTGCCTGAAACACAGTAGGGACTTTAGAATATTAAGTGAGAATGATTAAATGCTACTTTTATGAATTAGTACATTAAAAAAGAAAGAACATCTTAGTCTCTTGGGTAGCTTCCTGTTATATGCAGATAGGCTGGGTAATTTAAATCACTCCTGTCCTTTTTTTTTAATGGGTCAAGGATTCTCTTGTTGTTATTGTTAAATTTGAGACAGATGGGAGAAAATGGAGAAAGGCCAGCATGCATTTTGGAAATGGGTTCACTTGTTAAAAAAAAAAAATATTTTAAACACTGTCTTAAGTACTATATTAGATGCTAGTGATGTAACCTGTTTAATTCAGGAAGGGTCCTTCCCTTCTCAGAGTTGACAGTGGAGCTCTTCTCCTACAAGAAAATAGTCTACCAAATCCCTTCCAGTAGAGTCTGTCTCCTTTGCTTAAAATGCCCTTCATTTCTTTTTATTCTAGTGGATACCTACTCATTCATTCACCCTTCAAGAATTTGCTTAAGTGTTAATTTCTCTAGTGAGACTTGCTAATGATAACCACTCCCTTCTTAGTAGTATCATTTTATATGTTGGCTGTGTTATAGCATAAAATATTGTGATCATTCAATTACATCTTTGAAGGCAAGAGTTACTGTTATTGCTTCACATCATGACTTAGACTTAGCAGGTGCTTTTCTTACATTTAGAAAAAGACTCTGAGACAAGGAATCCTGTGTAAATGATTTATTAAGGTAGTGTGTCTGACTCAGAGGAAACTGCTAGGGGAGTGGGGCAAGCAGGACAGGCAAAGGGAGGAAGTCAAGCAAGGATATGATTTCAGGGAAATTCCTGTGGAAAGGAAAACTTCACCTGATCCCGTAGGGTAACTCGAGTGAGAGTTAAGTCTCATGCTTATCTTGATCCAAGAGAAGGAATTGCCCTGCCAGTCAAACAGATTGTAAATCCCCAGGTATTTCCAGCTCTATGTGTGAACTAAAGCAAAGAGGCACCAGTAGCCCAAGGGCAATCCTGTGGAAAGGACCCAAAGTTGCTGGCTGTTGGAAGCAAAAGCACATCAAAGTGTGCAAAGGTACATATGTATCTGGTAAAACAGAATCAGAGGGATTTGGACACAGCAATGATATTATCAGCTATGGTACCCAATATTTGTTTCATGAATTAAAGGATGAATGATCCATTCTTGACTCGGGCCAAGGCGGTGCACTTGGAATAGGTTGAATGAAGAACCAATGGGCTAGAAGTCAGGGTTTAGATATGGATGAGAAACAAGCAATGCCAATTAGACTATGGACATTGATCTCTCTCAATCTGCTGCTTCCTTATTCAATTTCCATTACATAATCAGCAGTTCTCTCTGCTGTCCACTATTGACTAGGCTAGAACAGGTGTTGCAAAGGAGCAGGTACAGAAGAAGGAATAGTACTTGGCACAAGCATTTCCTCATCTAGAGAGCTGAGAGTCACAATCTGGGTCCAGGGCCAAGTATTCTCAGATTCTTTTTATCCAAAAGAAGTGAAAAGAGCTGAATGTAATATGAATTAGAGTCATTTATTTCTTCTCTGTTTTCTATTTTGTTGTACAGTCTTCCAGATTTATGTTAGCCATAGAACTCCCCATTCAAGAAGATATATACCCAAATTGTGACTCTGCCAACAGGTTTTATTCTCTAGGGGCTATGCATAACAATGGGAACAGTATGCATAAAATGTTATACTCACAAAGCCTCTTATACCTCTCAATTCCTTCCTACCATAAAGCAAACTCCAAATATTATACCTCTTTCCCCATACTGAGTAAACCTGCATAACAGTAATTTATCAACTAAGATTTTAACTGTGGGTAAATAGCGATAGTTTAGAATATGACAGGTCTGGGCCTGAATTTTTCCTCCGCCGTGCATTGCAAGGAACATCTCACAGAAGTCATTTCACCTAAGCTTTAGTTTCTTCATGTATAAAATAAAAATAGTCATAATATCTAACTGGCAACGTTATATGAGCATTAAATGAGACAATCTGTATAAACTCCTACCTGCAGTGCTTAACAAACAGAAAATAGCCCATAGATGGCAGCACGTTACCAGCACTCAAGCCTCTTTTTTTCTCTTTTTTTTAAACAGGAGGAACTTTATCCTTCAAGCCATAGTAATCTAGGCATAAAGGTCTACATATTTTGGTACAAAACAGGGTACTGATCAGATTTCCCAGTTCATCTAGTGTGAAAATTCAGAACCTCCTGGAAGTAGGTGTGAAGATGGAGTAAGAAGTATAAGAGATTTATTGGGATGTGACAAAGACTCTTCTTGACTAAACTTTAGATAGGCTCCTCTGAATCCACTTTTCATCTAGACCTCATCCTTGGGCCTTGACTTTGGCCTGCCCATCCCAGTTTTAGTAAGAATCCTGCTAAGACAGTTTAGTGAGAACCCCCACCTCCCCACCTTGATATCTGATCACCCTGGCCTGCCTTCAGCAAGAATCCCATTAAGTCAATTTAGCAAGAAACCTCCTAGCCTTGATGTCTCGTCTTAGTAATTTGCATCCACTGACTTCCCTCGTTGTATTCATTGGCTCTAATTGACAGCTGTCTTTGCTGTATTAAAAGTTGAGCCTGAGCTCTCTCCCCTATTAGGATAGTGTTGACATCTATCACAAAGGTCCTAAATAAAGTCTTCCTTACCATTGTAACAAGTGTCAGACTAATTTTTGTTACACAGTGAAACCTATATAAGGGCTAAGAGAGCAGGAATAGGCAGGGAAAGCCTTCAGACCATGATACAGGTCTGACACCTGTGAAGGGAGAGGGGAGGCTAGGGGGAGGAGATTGGAAAAGCCTCAGACCACAGTGCAGCTCTGAGAAAACCTCAGCATTCCAACAGGGAGCCCCAGAATGAAGATTAGCCATAGAGGAGACGTTGCATTGGGCGGAAATGGCCAGACCCAAATACTCTTATCATGCTCAGTCATTGGCAGGTGGTGGGGGGTGGGGTGCTTCTTGGGGAGAGTATATCCTAGGCTTAAATGCCTTCAGCAAATCCAGAATCCTGAAAGCACTGCACCTGGCCGCTCTTTATTGTAGTCCCCATAGCTGCCACACCTAGCCAGGTACTCCGGCGACAGTGTAATATAATTGAAAGCAATGCATTATAAGCCTGTCCCTTACTAGCTGTGTGACCACAAGAAAGCAACTGAAAGCCTCTGAGCTTAGAGAAAATATATGACAGTGGCTGTTCGGGATAGTCATGAGAGCTCTGATCGCTACAGTCCCAGGCCATGGATTCTCACAATGGGGTTATCACCAAGGATTTCTTTCCTCCTTTCTCCATTTCCAAGGCCTGACTTTTTCAGCTGCTTATAAAACCTTGATATACCCTTTATGAAAGCAATTGCTTTTTTTGTTATTCTTCTTCTTTTCCTGTGTACTCATATTTAGTTTTTGTTAATACTAATGGCTAATAACTTGTATCAGTCAGGATGGTTTAGATTATGTTGCAGTGACAAACACTGACTATTTCAGTGGCTCAGTTATTCCACATGCCCATCCAGGGTTAGATGCAGCTCTGCTCGACACTGAGGGAGCAGCCTTAGCCTGGAATAGTGTTGGTCATTGTGGCAGAGGGAAGGACATATGGTGAACCACATATTCAGTCTTAAACTTTGTGCTAAAAAGTGACACACTGCATTTGGCCAAAGCTTATGACTAACCTTATGTCGACAGAGCAGAATACATAATCCTTTTCTAGGATTATTCAGTAATAAAATCTACTATATAGCCCCAGTTTCACACCTTTAACCTCGAATCTGAATGTCATTTTTTCCTTACAACGTGTATTCTGGTATTAGTAGTTTGGTTTATACAGTCAACAGAAACTAAGAAATTAACTGCATGTGTCTTTGTTAAGAACTCCTTCTGAAGCTCCTTACTTGAGCTCTATCATTTGTTTGCCTTCTTATCACTGCAGCCCCTTAGCAAATATATCCTAAGGATATTGTGGGGTTTGTATGAAATGCATTAATCATTCATGCCATTTTGATTGGCTTCTCTTCTTTTTGCAGTATATAGCCGCCAAACAAGGTCACTACTGTAAGATTTATTACAAAGTATCTTACTGACAATTGATTTTTCTCCTTCTAAAATCTTACTGTGATACATTAGCCTATGAGTTTTTACTGCTCTTTTTTTTAGGAGGAAAAAAAATAGTACTCTATCCGCCCTAATTCTGTGACAATCAGCCATTGTAAAAGGAAATCCAGAGGGGATGAATTTTTTATGTTCTAATATCTCCCTAGGCATAAATGTGAGTTAAGTTGATAAGGCCAATGGATTCAGAACATTGACCGGTCCCAGCAATTATTGCCACAGGTACTGGTACTGTTTTAGTTAGAAGTGTACTAAAATTTCAAATCTATATTAATACGAGGTTGTATCTATCTCTTCTTGGACGGGCCTCTCTGCATTTTTCATGACAATGAGTTTGTAATTCCATGGTAATATTGAATATAGAATGCTAACCTTATTGAAGTGGTTTTTAAAATTCCAAAGATTAATTTATACCTTATAATGTACTTTTTTCCTTTAATGTGTTTTGGGGGAAAAGGTATGTAAATAAAAAATTTGTTATACAAATCAAATATTTAACTTTTTAAGAAACTATTGAAAGACTTATATGGTAACTTCCTGTTTTTAATACTACCTGTCACCTCCTCACATTTTTAATTTGGAAACCTGGCTTTCCAATTCTGACTTTTACTTTGTCTTCTTTTAAAACTGTCACTGCAGTTTGCAAACTGTGTACGAAGGTACCCTAGGACAGTAAGAGATGTTTTAAATTTTCAAAAAAAAGTCCAGCAACATTTATCAGACATGGTATGCACTACTAGGGCAAAGTAGTTCACAGTTTCACCATTGGATCATATGAAATTCCCTTTGATTAGATTGTATCTTTGTGAGGCTAGATTTTGGCAGTTACCATGATAAAAAGCAAGCACTGTACGCAAATCAATATAGAACAAGAAGTGAGGGTGATGGTATCCAAACTGATTCCAAGGTTTGAGACGTGCTGTGCCCAACAGGCAAATGCATATTGTGGTTATTTAAGAATGAAATAAAAGTTACATTTTTTCTTTCAATTTATATGTATTATTTTTTTCCAAATGGTTACTAAATCATTAGTACAGAAATACCTGTTAAGTTGTTTGGATCTAACAATTCAATAAACAGAACTCTTACATATTTATTTTGGCCTAGGCTCCCACATGAAAATATTACTAAAACACTAAGAACATCTTGATGCGAGAAAGTTCATATATATGTATGAACTATATATATTATTTCCAGTGTAATATTTGAATAAGACAAGGGATGTTATAGTGGAAAATTTTTTTCAATTTACTAAAAAATATAGATAATGTGGATATATAAATGTATATAAGATAGTATTGTGCTGGATACCTTACATTCTTCATGAATTGAAAAGGAAAAATTTTGTTGCATCTCAATCCCATCTAATATTATAACCATACATGTTGGTTAACAAAAATATTTATATACATTCATGAATTCTGACTTATTAATGCTTATTTGATCAATTGTTTAATTATGTTATTTTGAGCAGTGTAGTAGACATTGATGATTACTTTCTCTGGAATCTACCTGCTTACCATCACACACACACACACACACACACACACACAGGAGGCAACCTTGTCATCTGAGCGAGGCTGGCCATCCCCACCCCACCCTGCCTATCCCCCTAGTTCCAGTTCTGGGCCTACCCAAACCAATCAACACAACCCCATCCCTTGTGGACCAATTATTGGTTAAGGATGAGCATGTGGTGTGACCTGGTTGGTCTAAGTAAAGTGTTAACAAGGACTCTGTTTTATGATTGGAAGAAGAGAATTTTATACACGCTCACTGACTAGGAACTAGGAAGCCTGTGGCACAGCTTGTGTTGGAAACCATCTTGAATGAGCTAGGGGAGCTAGCCCCAGGAACAGGCCAACCCCATGAAAGACAGAGCAGAGAGAGATTTGCTTTTGGTGACACTTTTATTTTGCTGAATTAATTCTAACTTGAAGCCATCCACACCAACCTACAGTATAAACACCTTTGGAATTTTCAGAAAATTGAGCCAATAAATGTCATCTTTGTCAAAGATTTTTTGTTACTTGCAACCAAAAATATTCTGATACAGATGTCTTACTCTTTATAACTGCAAATAAGAAAATCTTTTAGAAAAGACTGCTAAAACTCAAATCAGGATTTTTTCTTTGTGGGAAAACAATTGGTTGTCATTCAAATAATAATAGAAAGTGAGGGGTGCCTGGGTGGCTCTCTCTGTGGAGCAGCAGACTCTTGGTTTTGGCTCAGGTCATGATCTCATGGGTCGTGAGATTGAGCCCCTCATGGGGCTCCACGCTTAGCAGGGGTGGAGGGGTGGTCTGCTTGAGATTCTCTCCCTCTGCCCCTCCTCCCACTCATGCATACATGCGTGCTCTCTTTCTCTGTCCAAAATAAATAAATTTTTTTTAAAAGTAGAAAGTAAGATTGATTCCATATTTCCATGAAAATATTGTCACACTTATTTAGTGTCCTATAACTACCATGTATGTTTGTTTGTGTATGTGAACATATTTATAAATACATAGATTCATTGGAAAAACAAAAAAGAAACTAACATTTATTGAGTTTATATCGTATATTTATATACCAAACAAGATGATCATATTTTAAATATGTTTTAGCATAGTATTGCTCTACTAAATACCCTCAGACTGTGCAAAGGCTCTTTAAGTAGAGAAAAATAGGGTTTTTTTTAAAGATTTATTTATTTATTTTAGAGAGCAAGAGAGTACAGGGGTGGGGGGGGAGGGACAGAGGGAGAGGGGAGAGAGTCCCAAGCAGACTCTGTTTAGCACAGAGGAGGACCTGAGCTGAAACCAGGAGTCGGATGCTTAACTGACTGCACCCCCCAGGTGCCCCAAGAAAAATAGTTTTAAACAGTTAAATATTATCAATTTGAAATTTGCCTATCACAAGTATATGCTAGAAAAAAGTTATGATCATTTAAATCAGTGATTCTCAACCATGGCTGCACATGCCCATGACCACCTCTGGATATATGGATTTATTTTTCTGTATCAAGGTCCAGACATTACTAACAATGTTAGTGATTCTAAATGTGGAGTTTGGATTGAGTAACTCTATTTTATGTGCTGTAACTCAGAGAGTCTAACTTTGTTCCCACTACCTATGTTTTCTTTAACCTTCTCTGCCAGCTTTCTGACCTAGGAATAGTAAGCTAGATGCTGTTACTCTTTTTTGACTCATTGTATAGAAAGTCAGCCTGCAGCTATATGTTGGACTTTGTCGAGAACTGATGCTAGGGGTGACCGGCTGACTTAGTCGGTAGAACTGGGGGTTGTGAGTTCAAGCCCCACGTTGGGCATAGAGTTAGTTAAAAAAAGAAACTGATGCTAAAATATTAACCCTATTTTTTCTTTCTACATCTTCTTTCAATAATTCACCAGCTGTCAAGCAACTCTTGTGGATTTTCTGGCTCTTTATAGTCAGTGCTTAACAAAAACACCGGGTTACTTCCTTAGCTGGGTTGAAGGGCCTCACTAAGAAATCTGTTGGGAGGTGTGAGAACAGACTTGGGCATAGACCTTAATTTAAGTAATTTTCCTGGCTATGTCCATGAAGTAACAGTGATTGGAGGATTGCTTTTTCCCGTGTTTCCTCCCAAGCTCTTAAAATGCTAAGCATTACTAATGAAAAGCAGGTAAATTAGTTTCAGTGAAACTGCGCTGTTTATTCTCAAACACATTACCCCAGAAGGTCTGTTGCAAATGTAACATCTGCTTTTCACTAAAAGAGAAGGTAGGAGAACCATGACTGTTTATAGCTCAAATCATTGCCATGTTGTTTTGTTTTTGTCTTAATAATGCTTTCTTACTAGCTTTCCCAAATTGCAGGGATCTCTAGAAATGAAATAAATTTCAGTCATAAGTATTATATCTCATTACAATAAGGAGAAACAAAAAGCCCTCAAAATAATTTGATTCCCAGTTTTGTGAGATTCAATAGAGATTTTTCTGGATAAGGAGGAAACAGGATATACTCTCATTTTCTTGTGATCTGAAGCATATACAATAGTACCAGCTGCTTCCGTTTTCTTACACTGAACAATGTCTTCACACATTGTCAATAGAGAACAGCACTCTCGGGCATGTTAAACTCATTTGTAAATTGTTGGAGGTAAAGATCACAGTTGAATGTACATTTCCCAGAATGTATTGTCATTAGGAGTTGGACTTATTAAGTCACTTCCTGTTACATCAATGAGATTCCTGGGTCTTGTATATGAATATTGTGAAAACATAACATAACAAAATACTGAACCATATTCTTCCTGGCTCCTTCAATAATTGGCAGAACAAGCCCTTTAGCCAGAACTGTAAAATGTAAATATAGTGTAGAATTTTATAGAACCAATATCTAGAATATTGGCTAAATTTATTTAGTTCTTGATGAAATCATAAAAATCCAGCTAAAACTCTACTTTATGTGACATAAAGTGCTGCTAGATCCCATTTAGAACTCTTCCCTATTATTTTGTGGCATTAATGCAGCCATCTGAAATAAGCAGAGATGGGGGGGAAAAAAAGCTTTCTCTCATCATTTTCTACCTTCTGAAAGGGGTTATCTGATTTGATGAGAAAAGCGTGTCTTAGAGAGAGAGCTATAGACAAATAGAAGAATCTATACTTGAAAGACAAAAGTTAAAATGGCATCTGCAGCCAGCAAACTTGTTCTTCCCATCTGACAATCAGAATTCAACTCTTTTCATCAGCATTCAGTTTTAATGCATTTGCAGCAATGCAAACAACAATAAACAAATGGAAAAGCAAAGGAAACATATCACTTAGAACCAGACATCTGATTCAATTATCATGTAATCAGAGGAATCAAAAGCCAATTTCACTCAATAAAGAAAAAGTGGATATGTAACTTTTATAGCCTATGATTCTTTCACTGGAGAAGGAAAAAGGTGGTTAATGTGATTATACATATGAAGGTTTACTACTCTCTCTAACACAGGCTTGCAATATTTTCAGTGCTGAGAGAAAATACTAAAGAAAAAGACTCATTTTCTTCTTTAATAAAAAAATCAGTAGCACCTTCATATAGCAATAAACTGAGGATGACTATAAGTTATACTTTCTGTCAAGGATTTAGAAGGCCCTCTAAATTGGCCTCTGGGTATTTCTGTTGTAATAGGTTACAGGACAAACATGTAACACATGCAAAGTTCAAAGGATTTTGAATATGCAAATGAATTGCCGATACTATTGAGATTCCAATTAAGAGGATTCACATATTATGTTCTTAAATTGGTACCAAAGGTATCATGAAAATTTTGAGCTAAGGTAGATCAACTTCCTTCATTTGATAAAGAAACCCAACTGAGAGAGGTCAAATGACCTTCCTAATACATCCAGCAGTCAGCAGAAGAATCAGAATGAGAACTCAGGTCTCTCAGTTGAGTGATAGGTTTGCACTACAGCACACCTCACAGAGAAGAAACTGAAATGCCACACACTATTGTCATATACAAAACAAAATACAGTGCCTTGAAACAAACACAACCTCATCTTAAATATTGAGGATTCTCTCATTAGACAAATATATTAAATGCAGGAAAGCATAAAAGTGAAAATATAGAAACCACCCTGTCACCAGTATGATTATTTTGTTGTATTTCCTTGCATATTTTTTCCTTTGAGTACAACTTCCCTTTACCTTTTTTAAATAAGCTTTATTGAGGTATAATTTAGACACAATAGACTACATTAATTTTATGTAAACAGTGCGATATATTTGTCCAATATATACATGCATGTAACCACCAGCCACTCCAGATAGAGAGTATTTCCATCACATCCACCTCGTTTCTTTATGTACATTTACAATTGCCACAGCTACTCCTGCCTCAGGCAATGCTCATCTACTTTCTATCTCCATAAACTATCTCCTCTTCTCAAATTTCATATAAATGGACTTATACAGTGTGTACTCTTTTATGTCTGACTTCTTTTACTCAGCAAAATACTTTTTAGATTCATCCACATTGTTGAATATATCAGCAGTTTGTTCTTTTCTTTATCACTGAGTAGTATTCCTTTTGTATGGCTATACCACACTCTTTATGCATTCACTGTTGAACATTTCAGTTATATCCAGTTAAGGGCTGTTATGAATAAGATGTTATGAAGTTCATGTCCATGCATCTTTTTATATGAATTCTTCCTTACCTGGGGTTCGTCTGATATTCCTCATGATTAGGTTCCAAATTGCAGCCTTCACAGGATATCATATCTTATCCATCTGCCCTACATTGGGAATGTTAATTTTGATCACTCTGTAAAAGGTTTATCAATTTTTTCAGTGTGTAATTACTATTTTTCTTACCTTAAAACTCACAAGCACTCTGTGAGTAGGCACTTGAAGGCCGTGAAGATATCCTGTACCTCATTAAAACTTCACCCTGGATTTAGCATCTATTAATGATTCTTAAATGACCCAATTTTTATCATTATGGTTGCAAAATAATGATTTTCCAACTCTAGTAATTCCCTTCACATTTACCAGTCAATCCTCAGAATTCTACTATAAGGGACACCTGGGTGGCTCAGTTGGTTTAGCGTCTGCCTTCGGCTCAAGTCATGATCCCAGGGTCCTGGGATCAAGCCCTATGTCTGGCTCCTTGCTCAGTGGGGAGCCTGCTTCTCCCTCTGCCTGCCGCTCCCCCTGCTTGTGCTCTCTCTCTGTCTCTCCCCGTGGCAAATAAATCAACAAAATCTTAAAAAAAAGAATTCTACTCTAAGCAAGGCCTCTCCTGCCCCACCTCATACCCATTCATTTATTTATCTATTTATTATGACTGTGGACTCTTGAATTTCTATTTTATCAGTGGTTCATTATGGGTCTTAATTATTTTGATGCTCAAATTGTCCTCGATTTGGCCAGTAGGAGCCCTGTCAAGTTAGTTCCTATGCCCTTATGAACTGACCTATCATTTTTTTCTTTACTCTTTTTTTTTTTTAAAGATTTTATTTATTTATTCATGAGAGACAGAGAGAGAGAGAGGCAGAGGGAGAAGCAGGCTCCCAAGGAGCAGGGAGCCCGATGCGGAACTCGATCCCAGGACCCTGGGATCATGACCTGAGCTGAAGGCAGACGCTTAACGACTGAGCCACCCAGGCGTCCCTCTTTACTCTTTCTTACTTTCAGACAGAACAAGATGCTCCAGGCTTATTTTATATCTACCCTGCCTCATTCCTGGAATCAACCATTTCTCCAAGGAGTCCTGACTCTTCCATGAGAAATGGTATGGGAGACGTAGATCTGGGTGTCATATGTGCTCATTGCTCCTGGGGTAACTTTGCTCTGTGGCCCTCTTACAGGATAGAGCTAGGAAAATATGCCTATGTATACACATGTATCTAAATATACAACCAAACATGCATATACACATACATATGCACATGCACATAAATTAGCACACACACATATATGATTTTTAGAAATCATGAATTCTCAGTGACACTTCCAAATCTAATCTATTTCCACAGAGTTTTCTGTTCCTTTTCCACATTTTATGCTTTTTTCCCTCACATTCTATACTTTTATGTACCTTCTTCCACAGTGAGAACACTTGGTTCCCAACATCATCAGTTTTGCTCATACGCTCAATTCTTTTTTTTTTTTTTTTTTTGCATACAAGGGGGGCTAGGGCAGAGGGAGAGGGAGAAGCATTTGTGTGTATAGAAAGATGGAGAGATAAGAAAGCATGCATATGTCTGCTTATCTTTGCAAAAAGAAACACAGAAAACAATGAATCATTACACATATGGAGGAATAGGTTGGGAAAAATACAGAAGGGAATGAATGACACTTCTTTGAATGTATCTTTTTTAATATTTTTGACTTTTGAACATATGCTAATGTTTTACATATTCAAAAAATGAAATTAAATCAATAAGAATGAGGAAGGAAAAAATCTAAAATTGAAAGCAAATGGAAATAAATGAAATTAATTTTATTTCAAATGATTATCATATCCACATTGAAGAGAAAGGAAGAAAGGACCAATTCAATTGATTTAGGAATGAGGCATTTGATTATATATTCTCAGTCTTGGGCAGGGTTGTGGGGAGGAGAGGAGATTTGTAAAAATACATATGCACATGCTCGCTGTCTTGCGTGCACTGTCTCTCTCTCTCAAATAAATAAATAAGATCTTTTAAAAAATATTATGCCACCATCAAAAGGAATGAGATCTTGCCATTTGCAACGACGTGGATGGAACGGGAGGGTGTTATGCTGAGCAAAATAAGTCAATCAGAGAAAGACATGTATCATATGACCTCACTGATATGAGGAATTCTTAATCTCAGGAAACAAAGTGAGGGTTGCTGGAGGGGGGGGGGGGGTGGGAGGGATGGGGTGGCTGGGTGATAGACACTGGGGAGGGTATGTGCTATGGTGAGCACTGTGAATTGTGCAAGACTGTTGAATCACAGATCTGTACCTCTGAAACAAATAATGCAATATATGTTAAGAAAAAAAAAGAAAATAGTAGGAGGGGAAGAATGAAGGGGGGGAAATCGGAGTGGGAGACGAACCATGAGAGACGATGGACTCTGAAAAACAAACTGAGGGTTCTAGAGGGGAGGGGGATGGGGGGATGGGTTAGCCTGGTGATGGGTATTAAGGAGGGAACGTTCTGCATGGAGCACTGGGTATTATACGCAAACAGTGAATCATGGAACACTACATCAAAAACTAATGATGTAATGTGTGGTGACTAACATAACAATAAAAAAAGTAAAAAAAAATTAACATGATGCTGTTAACATAATATTCTTTCCTAATTTAAAAAAAATCACACTGTATCACAGGTACTTTCACATGCCACTAGAGCCCTTTGTGAATGTGATTCTATACAATTGCATGATAATGCATTGAACAACTATACCATAACTAATTTGGTTTTGGATATTTAGATTTTTTCTAAATACTAATATTTTATATTAAGTGACAATGGACATTTTTAGTGTATAATCATTTGTCCATGTGTAGGATTATGTCACTAGAATAGATTTCTGATTTTTCTCTCAGTATCCTCATTTTACATATGAAGGGCACTGAAGCTTGGAGAGATAGCAAAAACTTTGCCCACATGTTTGAGAAGTTCATGCATCCTATGAGACTACTTTAGCAGAAATATTTTGCTAAGACCAAATCATTTACACCAATCTGTGGGCAATAACGTATTTGTCAAGTATAGTCATTAATGCAGTGGAGAAGAGAGGAAAACTTTAAAAGTATCAACTGAAGCAACAATCCCTGTGCCCTCCACGAATAATTCAAAATGACTTTTTTTTTTTCATCTTCAGTGAGGGGTTTAGTGAGCTTTAGGGTTTTAATAAAGAGCTTCAGAATGATTGCCAAGTACTTCAAGTGCTCTCAGAGTGCACTTGGTGTTTGCAAGGATTTTCATTTCATAGATTACTTTGTGCAGTAATTTGAGAAACTAAGTGCTTTCCTTTAAGCATCCAAAGTTATGATAAAATCTACATTGAAAATGTGTGGCCTTGTATGGCCTTCCTCTCTTAGCATTGGTCACTCTTCTGAGAAGCAAGTTGAATTTTTAATAGAATTTGCCTTTTCTTTAGGAACAGTGCTGGCAGGCCTGCTTCCATTAAAACTGCAACACAACTGTTGGGATTAGAGGTTTTCCCGTGGACACAATCATCTTATAAGCTACAAAATACTGGTATTTACACTGACAATGTTATATCAGTCCTGTTCAATGACAGGACTGTCCTTCCCTTTGCTGACTGACACATGAGGCCTCCAGCTTCCCTTTGTGTCACACTCACTAAGGCACGCCTCACTTCAAACCTGCTGGTGTTTCTGCCTCAAACCTTGCCTTGCTGCCTGGCTACCACCTTTGCCTTGGATTTTGCAGGTCTTTAGCTCAGGTTTGTTTGACAAAGCACCTGCCATCTTCAGCTTTGGCTGCTTCAAGAATCTTACCCCAAATTGCATATTTCTTGGTATAGGGCACATCCACGTCATGTCTCTGACCTGTTTGTATTGGGCCACGTCTGAGTCTAGATCAGGCAGTTTCCATCAATCACTCACTGCCATGAGATGGAGGTACTCACATGTCAAAGTGCAGACTGCGTCCTGCTGGCAACAACATTTATAACCTCCGGCTCCAGAACTTCAGAGCCACGGTCCCAAATCAATATTATAGGTTCAAATGTTGACCTGAAGAGGTTTTGTCAAGGTTTTATGCCCAGCCCACTGTTTTTCCTAAATTAAATGAGTTGGGTTCTCCTAAAAGGCAAGTTAGTATCTCACCAAGACAGAGAACGTGTTCCTACCTCCCCAAACCCCCAACACTCTCCCTTTCTTTTTCCTCTCTCTCACACAAGAACACATAATTGCACTATAATTTAATTATATTCACATAATTTGTTAATGCGTCCTTCTCTCATCCTAAGCTGTGTACTCCTAATGGGTTAAAAATGAGTCTTATGCATGTTTGTGCTCTGCCCCCTTGGGTCTAGCACATGACCTAGAATAAAGTGGTTTTTCCTGATTATTCTCTTTGAGTGACTAAAGCCATAAATACAAGTGTTAATTCCTTTGAAATATTCGTTACCAGGGTCAAACAGGTGTTCAAGAATTATTTCCAAGCTCAAACAATTTTTCAAAGTCTAAAGCAGGAGGAAGACAAATATCAACAAATTCTGGAGATCCTTTTAGCAGGATTTCAACCTAATAGCAAATAAGTACATTCTTTCCATTGATACTTATGAACTGGAGAATGATCCCAATTGGCCAGTTTTATGCAGGTCTGAATATACACATTTGAGTTGAATTTGAGCGAGAGAAGATAGCTGAGGTGTTCAATCATACTACCTGTGAGTGGATCTATAGTAAGGACCTTTAATTGTTCCAGCATTAGAGAGATAAACTTAAGAATTATTACTGTGAGAAATGGGTGAGGGTTTCAATTGGGGATAATAGAAGGTAATACTGAGCAACAATGAGGTTTGAAATCATGCATTTATTATGGAGTTATCAGCCTACGACTCTGGAAATCTTGATATATTTGAGTTTTAACAACAATTTGTAAAAACTTGTATTTTCTGTCCTGTTTTCTCCTTCAGTATAAGCCTTCAATAGGGAATGAATAAGTCACAGGGATGAAAGGTACGTCATAGGGAATATAGTCAATGGTATTGTAATAACATTGTATGGTGACAGAAGGTAGCTGCACTTGTGGTGAGCACAGCATAATGTGTAGAGTTGTTGAATCACTATGTTGTACACCTGAAACTAATATAACATGGTGTGTCAAGCTACTTCAATTAAAAAAAGAAAATGAAATAAGCTAATTTTAAAATATATATGTATATATGTATATGTATGTATATATATATTACCCTACAAAATTATAAGCTAGTTAAGGGTTGGGACCATGTATTTGCCTCTTTAATAATAAGCACACTCTCATAGTAGGTATCTAAAAATATATTGTTGATTGCTTCATACATGGATGGGAGAAATAAGACTAACAATACTAAACATGCTAGAATTCTCCATGTAACCATTATACAGTAACTGGTATCAGACTTACCCTCTTATCATGAAGTACTATAACATTTCACAAATTATTTGAGGTAACTGTGTCTGGATATTTAGCATAGATAGCTCAAAACTTTGATACTTAAGAGAAGAGAAACACATGAGGTGAGTCGCTATTCAATCTGGCTTTTTGTCTCGGGCCCCTTTCAGGAGGTAGAACAGGGAGTTGGAACCTAAGTAGACTACAGGGAGGAAACAATACAAATGGTGATTGACCTCTCACCAAAAGCAATGTATGCCATAACATTATGGAACAACATCTTTAAAATGCTGGAAGAGGGGTACCTGGCTGGCTCAGTTGGTAGAGAATGTGACTCTTAATCTCAGGGTCATGAGTTTGAGCCCCAAGTCAGAGTAGAGTTTACTCAAAAAATAAGTAAATAAAATATGAAATAAAATGCTGGAAGAAAAAGAGAAGAAAGAAACCCTGTAAATTCAGAATTCTATATCCATTGACAATATCCTTCAAAAAAGAGGGGGATAGAAGAACACATAAGAAAAATATTTGTGACTCTGAATAGGCAAAGATTTCTCAGATATAACACCAAAGGCATGGTACAAAACAGAGAAAACTGTTAAGTTGAACTTTATCAAAATTACGAATGGCTGCTTTTTTTTTTTTTTTTTTTGGAATGAGAACAATAGTTTATTACTATCACATGCACTCACAGGCAAGGGGAGGAGGATTTTTTATGCTATACAGAGTCACAAAGAGGTTGCATTTGCAAATAGAGTGAGAAACCAGAAGCTGTGGGAGACAGGCTTTGTATTATCAAAAGGATGGACAGCCCCTTGGTTGCCATTGACTTGTTTGAATAATTCTGCCACTTGGCAGGGAACTGAACCTTATTACTGAAATAAATGGGAACTGCACTTGATCCATCTGATAGGGGGTGCTATTTCCATGGGAGCAGAGTGGGAAAGAGAACTCAACAGTCAGGCCATTTGAGGCTCTCCAACTTTCACCTTATGTCAGGGTAGTGCATAATATTGGAATGAGTTCATGTAAGTATCCACTTCAAAATTTTTTTAACTGCACACACTTTCTCTACCTCTCTTTATACCTCTCTTTTTTATATATGATAATTTAAATATTTATAAGAAGTGGTGCTGAAGGAAGAGCATTGAATTTGTTTCGATTAGCAATTTAAGTGAAACTTTAGATTAGGTATCTTCAGAAACAAAGATGGTGTGTGTGTGTGTGTGTGTGTGTGTGTGTGTGTGTGTGTGTGGTGTTGTTATTGGAATGTCTGCTCTTCAGAAGACACTGTTGAGGCAATGAAATGGCAAACCAAAGACTGGGAAAAATATATGCAAGTCACATATTCGAGAAAGAACTTATGTCCAGAATATATTAACCGAAATCAATAGTATGGAAAAACATTTTAAACAGACACTTCACCAAAGAAAATATACAGATGGCAAATCAGTACATGAAAAGATGCTCAATATTATTAATCATTAGGGAAATCTATATTAAAATCATGATGAGATATCACTACTCCTCTGTTAGAATGGCAAAGAATCCTGATAAGTACTGGCAATGATGTGAAACAGCTGGAAATACATCACTAGTGTGAATGCTAAATGTTACAGCCACTTTGGAAAACAGTTTAGTGGTTTCTTATACAGTTAAATGTACAAGCCAGGTATTTACACAAACGAAATGAAAATATATGTTCACACAAAAATCTGTTCACATATGTTTATAGTGGCTTTCTGCATGCATAATCACCAAAATTTGAAATAACACAAATGTTCCTCAAATGCAGAATGGATAAACAAATTGTGGTATGTCCACATGATGAAATACTACTCAGCATAAAAAGAATGAATTATTGATATAGGCAATGACTTGGATATATCACAAATGTATTATGCTATGTGAAAGAAGCTAGCCTCAAATAGCTACATAGAGCATGATTTCATTTATATGATCTTCTGGAAAAGGCATAACTATAGGGACAGAAAGTAGTCCCTACTTCAATGGTTGCTTGTGACTGGTAGTAGGTGGATGGGTTGACTTTAAAGGGTCACATGGGAATATGTCTTGGGTAATGACAATGTTCTATATCTTGATTAAGGAGATATTTGATTATATGAGTTTGTCAAAGCTAGCAGAACTGTATGTGAAAAAAAGATTTGGGGCGCCTGGGTGGCTAGTTGCTTGGGCACCCAACTCTTGGTTTCAGCTCAGGTAGTGATCTCAGGGTTGTGGGATTAGGCTCTGTGCTCAGCATGGAGTCTGCTTGGGATTCTCCCTCTCCCTCTGCCCTCCCCCCCCCCCGCTCTCTCTCTCTCTCAAAATAAATAAATCTTTAAAAAAAAAGATTAATTTTACCGTATATAATTTGTACCTTTAAAAGTGAAAAATAATAGGGTATAATGGCCATTTTCAGATAAACAAAAGCTGAGGAAATTTGTTGCCAGCAGACCTGACCTCTGAAAGATGATAAAGAAAGTTCTTCAGGCTAAAGAGAAATGGTACTAGAAGAAAACTCAAATCTACAACAACAACAAAAAATGAAAAGTAATGGAAATGGTAAATATGTGGCTGAATATAAAGGCTCCTTTTCTTTTAGCTTCTATATTTCTTTAAGAAAAAACTTATATTTAAAGCATAAATAATATATTTTGGTATTTTTAACATATGTAGAAGTTAAATATATAACAAAATAGCACAAAGTTTAGGAGGGAAAATAAAATCATACTCTTTTATTTTATTTATTTATTTATTTTATTTATTTATTTTTTAATTTATTTTTTTTAAAGACTTTATTTATTTGAGAGAGAGAGTGAGAGAGAGAGAGAGAGCACAAGAGGGGGGAGCGGGAGAGGGAGAAGCAGACTCCCTGCCGAGCAGGGAGCCCAATGCGGGACTCGATCCAGGGACTCCAGGATCATGACCTGAGCCGAAGGCAGTCGCTTAACCAACTGAGCCACCCAGGCGCCCTATTTTATTTATTTTTTTTTAAGGGAGGAATGGGGGAGGGGCAGAGGGAGAGGGAGAGAGAGAATCTTAAGCAGGCTCCATGCCCCCAGCAGGGAGCCCAACACAGGGCTCAGTCTCACAACCCTGAGATCATGACATGAGCCGAAATCAAGAGTTAGACACTTAACCAACTGAGCCACCCAGGCACCCTGTGAATCATACTCTTTTAAATGTTTCGAGTTTTACATGAAGTGGTATAATATTAATTCTAAGTAAACTGATAAATTAGGTATACACACTATAATCCCAAGAAGAAGTAGTAAAAGTAGGACAAATATAGCAATCAAAATCCAATAGAGGACATAAAAAAAAATTACAAATATTCAAATAACACAAAAGAAGCAGTAAATGAGGACTAAAAAAAAAAAAACAATGTATGGGACAAATAGAAAAGAAATAGCTTAGAAGGTAGATTTAAATTAAACCATATAAAAACCTGTCAATTCACTAGGAAGACATCACGATCCTAAAAGTGAATGGACCAAATAACAGAACCATAAAATAGATGAAGTAAAAACTGACAGAACTAAAATAAGAAACACGAAAGGCCACATAGTAGGCAATTTCATTACCCCTCTCTCAGTAATTGATAAAACAAGTAGACAAAAGATCATAGGGCTGTAGACTATTTGAACAACACTATCAGCCAACTCAACCTTATTGACATTTATAGATCACCTCAACAATTACTGAACATACTTTTCATGTGCACATAAAATTTCTATCAAGATAGACCATATATTGGGCAGTAAATATGTACCAATAAATTTGAAAAGACTAAACACTCACAGAGTATGTTCTTTGAACTCAACAGAAATATATTAGAAATCAGTAATAGTAAGATATTTAGAAGATGCCCCAAACTTTGGAAATTAATCAACACTTTGAAATAATACATGGGTAAAAGAATACATTACAAAGGAAATTAGAAAATATATCAAACTAAGTTCAAATGAAAACAGCATGCCAAAGTTTGTGGGGTGCTACTAAAGTGATACACAGAGGGAAATTAATACCTTAACATGCTTATTTTAGAAATAAGATTTAAAATCAATGACTAAATTTCTATTTTAAAGGCCTTAGACTACCTAATTTCAGGGCTCTCTATAATGTCACAATTTTGAGATATTGTGGTATTATAAATAGATGTACAAATACCTCAGAGGAACAGAATACATCAACCAGAAGAAGACTAACACTTACACACTCAAATGATTTTCAAGAAAGAGCTCAATGCAATTCAAAGGAGAAAGGAAAATATCTTCAACAAGTTGGGTTTAATAACCATATGGGGAAAAAATTAACTTTGACTCCTTCCTTACATGGCACACAAAAATTAATTTGAGGCAGATTAAGATCTAAATGTAAAAGTTAAAACCATAAAAGCCTTAAAAAAAGATTGCAGAATATCTTTGCAAGTATGGAGTCAGCAAAGATTTCTTAGAGCAGCCACACAAAAAACATTGAACTTAAAAAGATAAATTGGACTTTGAAATAAAAAAGAATTCTGTTTTTCAATAGTTGTCTTTATGAAAACAAAAATGCAGGCAACGAAGAGGTTGAAAATATTAGCAACACACATATCTAAGGACTCGTGTCCAGAATATATAAAAATCTCTCAAAAATGCCTGATAAAAAATGGACAAAATACTTAAATACTACAGGAAAGAAGATATGTGAATAGCCAATAAGTACATGTAAAGATTCTCAATGTCATTAGGCATCATGAAAATGAAAATTAAAACCACAGTGGTACAACCACTTGGAAAACTGGTTGGCAATTTCTTAAACAATTAAATATATACCACCCTTATAATCCAGTGATTCCACTCCTTGGTATTTTTTTTCCCACTCCTTGGTATTTAGTTAAAGGCAATTAAGAATTTTGGCCACACAAAGGCTTATATGAGAATGTTTATAGTAGTCTTATTCATAATAACTAAAAACTGGAAATAACCCCAAAGTCTATTAACAAGATAGTAAAGTAGTATGTTCATATAATGAAATAATATTTAGCAATAAAAAATAAGGCACGTATACAATCAAATGTCATTGAAACATATACAATGCATTTGCATTAATGCTTATTTTATTATATATAAATTTAATTCAGCAATTTAAAAAATTTATAAGTTAATTCTTTGAGAAAAGATATTTAGGCTGAATAATACAAGGGGACATTGGCTCATCATGTAATTGTTTTTCTTTTCTGATCCAGTTTGTTTGACCTACAAATATTTTATATTTTCCCTTGGAACCTCAGTCAAAACAATCTTTTGTTCTGTGGCTCTATTCTTAAAAGTTATTCAAGGTCACCAAAGCACATTTATTGACTCCACAGTCAACATTAGTTGTTTTTTTTTTTTTTTTTAAGGTAGGCTCCATGCCCAGCGTGGAGCCCGACACAGGGCTTGAACTCACAACTCTGAGATCAAGACCTGAGCTAATATCAAGAGTCAGATGCTTAACTGCCTGAGCCACCCAGGAACCCTGTCAACATTAGCTTTTAACTCAAATCTACATAAACCATATAACTACTGTTATTTCTGTGAATTTAAGTTATCAGCTTTGGCAGGGGGTCAGGGGAGATTAATTTATTTTACTCAGGGATATTGGAGAATACATCAGGCAGATTATTGAATAAATGCTCCCTAAAATACCTTGTAATCTGAAGTGTTGGATAAAAATTAGAGAAAAATCCCAAACTACATTAGTGGTCTGGATAAAATGAATTCAAACTTACTTTTAAATTCCTTGGAGTAGAATTATCCCACTTTCCTGCTTATCACATCTCCCTTAAGAGTTGTGTTAATTTGCAAATGGGGCTGTTTCTGGAGGAAATATCAACTATTTGCAACTATTTGCAGCACTTAGATGCAGCAGACCAGAGGACTCTTGACCCAAATAATATGATTAGGCATGACATCAGTAATTCACCATGGCAAGTTGCTGAAAATTTAAGGGGATACCCTTTTTTGTCCTGATTAGAATGCCATCATTCATCTGTTCTAGCTAATCTCAACAAGAAAAAGTATGAGGACACTTACATGTCTGCAGCTTTCAGAAATTGGTTCATCTGTTGCCAGGCTAAGTGAATTATTTATCAATGACTCAGCACACCTGGTGTTTGAAGACATATTGCACAAATTTAAAAGAAGTTTTTATTTATTTCTGCAGCCAGGAAACACACCCAATTAAAATAAACAATTTGGAAAGATTTTTGTTTCTGAAAGTTATGAATAATTTCTTCAATATAAAAATTCGGTGTCTGCATTTTGTGAGCCACTTTGTACTTAGACTCCAGTGCAATTTCAGTACCCACCTTTTCACACGTTAAATGGCATGAATGGCTGTTAAATGCCTTTGTGTTATAAATAAAATCTCAGGAGATATTAGAATAGAAAATAAAGCAAAATGGAAAATAGCTGAAGCCACCCTTAACTCCTTCCTAACAGAAACTCAGTTTTGTTTAGGTATGTACTCCATTTCCTGCTCCAGAGGAAGTTCCAATTTGCCAAAGGAGTAAGAGCATAGAATTTCTTCTGGTTATTCTTGCTCCATAAAGGTCATGTGACCTAAGTTACACTAATTAGAATAAATTTTATTCCATGTTTTGAAGAGAAGTTATTCTATTTGTTTTACTAAACAAGAAAGTAAGTACCCCCAGTTTCTGTTGGCATTTTTTTTTTTTTAAGATTTTATTTATTTTTTAGAGAGCGAGCGAGAGAGAAACAGCATGAGAGGGGAGAGGGTCAGAGGGAGAAGCAGGCTCCCCACCGAGCCGGGAGCCCGATGTGGGACTCGATCCCAGGACCCTGGGATCATGACCTGAGCCGAAGGCAGACGCTTAACCATCTGAGCCACCCAGGCGCCCCTCTGTTGGCATTTTCTTGAAAAGAAGTTGTTAAGCAAAGAGATGGGTATTTTATTTTATTTTATTTTATTTTTTTAAAGATTTTATTTATTTGACAGAGAGAGATACAGCGAGAGGAGGAACACAAGCAGGGGGAGCGGGAGAGGGAGAGCAGGCTTCCCGCAGAGCAAGGAGCCCGATGCGGGGCTAGATCCCAGGACCCTGGGACCATGACTTGAGCCGAAGGCAGACGCTTAACAACTGAGCCACCCAGGCGCCCTGAGATGGGTATTTTAGTGAATTGTTGAATCACTGATGTTTCTATACTTGACTCTGCACTACCTCTAGTCTTCCTGGTATGCAAGAAAATATACTTCCTTATTGTTTAGGAGAGTTTAATTTAGTATTTCTTATCGAAAACTATTCTAAACAACATAGAAGTATGTCATTATCTCTACTCTGGCTTTGATACATAGTAAAATTTTTTGTTGTTGGACTGTTAGGCTAAAATGGTTCTTGTCTACATTGTAAGCAACAGAAAATAAGTGAATACATTTTGGTTCATATAGTGTAATCCAATTTAGAAGGGGTTTACCAAACCATCTCTAGGAATATCAGAATATAGCATTGTTGGTAGCTGAGAGACTGACTCCAAAATCCTCTAAATTATGGAACACCTCAGAACTGAAAAGAAAAAAGCCTCAAGTATTAAATTGTCACACACACACACACACACACACACACACACAACACAGAGGCAAACAATTATGAACCAAAGGGAATTGGACAGAAGTATATTAATTTTAGAATATTGAGATTCAAGGAGAAGTAATTTCTGTTATATCTACTCTATGACTATTGAATGATCGTAGATGGCAATGGCTTTGCTGAAGTTAACTGCACTGTTAGGGGATTGTGATTCAATTTCATTGCAGAGCATGAGATCCTGATGAAAAACAGAATGGAGATTATTTCTCTTAAGTGTGAGAAATAGGAAAAATATGACCTGTGCTTAAACTATCATCAATACAAAGATAATTTTACAATGTGAACTTAACTTTCACAAGTTAGGAAAACGATAATCATTGGTAAATCATTAAAGAGTCAGACTACTGTGAGATGATCAGAAGAAAGGAAGATGGAAAAGAAACAGAATCTAAAAAAAAAAAAAAAAAAAAAAGCACAATCTTTGTCATCCATGTAGCAAAATACCAAGATTACTCTTGAAGCCATAAGAAGGATTCCAGTATGAGATGGTGACATAGGAGGCTCCTGAATTCACCTCCTCTAATGAACACACAGAATCTACAGCTACACACAGAGCAATTCTCTCTAAAAGAAATCTGGAAACTGGCTGAGCAACTCCTACACACTAGGTGAACAAGAAAATACCCACATCACAGAATCAGCTCTTTTCTTCACTTCTTTTGTCACATCTATGTCCCTCTCACACCCAGATTCTTGAAATGCCTACCTACGGGGTCCTTTGCTGTATTCTGCCTTCCAGTTCTTCTCTTTCCACTATTTTACATTGTTTTATTTGAACACTCTCCTAGCACAATAATCATCTATTCTTTCATCCTTTCTACATTTAAGTTGTTGTTGTTGTTGTTGTTGTTGTTTTGCCTTCACCCGTTATCTTCTCTCCAATCCAGAAATAACCTACTATTTCCCTGCAGGCCAGGCCTATCTTGAGACTTGGTCCACATAATGCTTTAAGATGAATAGAACATAATACTACTAAGCAACTCAAAGCAACAAACCACCGATAAATATAACAACATGGATGAATCTCAAAAACATTATATTGAGCAAAAAGAGCCAAACCTAATTTGGCTGTGTCATTCCATTTATATTAAGTACTTGAAAAGGCCTATCTAAGTTATGGTGATAGAAATCAAAACTGTTCTTACCTGTAGGGTGGGCAATTGACTGGAACTGAGAATAAGGGAATCTTTTTTGGGTAATGGAAACATTCTATAACTTGTTTGGGGTGAAGGCTACATGAGTATATGCATTTATCAAAATTTATCATAGTACATATTTAAAATCTCTGTAATTTTATGTAAATTATATCTAAAAATTTGGAGGAATGATGACTCTAAGTTAAAAAACTAACAAATTTTGGGGTGTCTGGCTGTCTCAGTTGGGAGTGTGCGACTCTTGATCTCAGGGTCGTGAGGTCAAGACCCACGATGGGTGTGGATCCTACTTTAAAAAAAAAAAAGAGTCTGGGCGCCTGGGTGGCTCAGTTGGTTAAGCGACTGCCTTCGGCTCAGGTCATGATCCTGGAGTCCCGGGATCGAGTCCCACATCGGGCTCCCTGCTCGGCGGGGAGCCTGCTTCTCCCTCTGACCCTCCCCCATCTCGTGCTCTCTCTCTCCGTCTCATTCTCTCTCTCAAATAAATAAATAAAATCTTTAAAAAAAAAAACAGTCTTAAGAGTTCTATCAAACAAGTGCAGATTGTGGACCTTATTTGGATTCTGAATCAAACTACCAAAATGAAAAGAATAAAATTTGAAGGAAAAAAAAACAAACAAAAGTTATTATAAATTAATGTTTAATTTTTTTTTAAGATTTTATTTATTTGACAGAGAGGAGACACAGTGAGAGAGGGAACACAAGCAGGGGGAGTGGGAGAGGGAGAAGCAGGCCTCCCGTGGAGCAGGGAGCGCGATGTGGGGCTCGATCCCAGGACCCTGGGATCATGACCTGAGCTGAAGGCAGAGGCTTAATCATCTGAGCCACCCAGGTACCCCTGTTTAAGTAATTTTTTTAAATGGCTGCCAACATTTTCAACTTAGAAGTCTGTGTTTCTGGGGCGCCTGGGTGGCTCAATCGGTTAAGCATCTGCCTTTGGCTCAAGTCATGATCCCAGGCTCTTGGGACCAAGTCCCGCGTCAGGCTCCCTGCTCAGCGAGGAGCCTGCTTCTCCCTCTCCCTCTCCCACTCTCCCTGCTTGTGCTCTCTCTCTCAAATAAATAAATAAAATCTTAAAAAAAAAAAGGAATCTGTTTTTGACTTTTTATAGAAAATGGGAAGACCTGGAAACATTGAACCCACATTTTCAAATAAGCCTAGCAGTTGGGCTTAGGACCAAATAAATTCTGACAGTCTCAGTGGCACAGAGACCCTGCCACTTTCCAATGTGTCTTTCATACAACCAGTCTCATTCATTTATGTTATTTTGGCAGGCACATAAGTACTTGAGTTCATGACTCTGGTCATATCCCTTTCATCCATTTACGACTTTTTGTTTGGTTGGTCCTTTGGTCCAAATTCTAGTTCTTACACCTGATATGACCAATTTCATTGTATTTGGGCAAACTGGAGTATCTTAAGATTACACATGTATTTCTTTTTTTTTTTTAGAAGATTTTATTTATTTATTTGACAGAGAGAGACACAGTGAGAGAGGGAACACAAGCAGGGGGAGTGGGAGAGGGAGAAGCGGGCTCTCTGCCGAGCCGGGAGCCCGATGCGGGGCTCCATCCCAGGACCCTGGGACCATGACCTGAGCCAAAGGCAGACGCTGCACCAACTGAGCAACCCAGGCACCCAAGATTACACATACATTTCAACAGCATACTCGCAGCCTCACTGAAATGACAGGCCCAAAAGTTTACCCAATACAATAGGCAGTGAACCTAAGCAGAGACAGGTCATTACCATTGACCCAGAAACCCTAGAACTAAGCACCTTTTATAAGTGTACAAAGATGTAATAAAATAATAAAAAATATAGAATGCCTACACAGAATGAAGACACTATTTTATGACTGATTAACCTTTCCCGTATTTTTCCTGAGGTTCAATTTATTAAGATATCAAATCCTAAAATTTCTGTCATTGAAATCTCTGAGTATATCTCATTCCACAGTAATATTTTTTCCAAAGAGCTTGTAATTAAACACAGAACACGTGAGTGATTTTATTAATGAAATTTCCTGCTAGTTTAAAGTTATTCCATCTTTAAGGCTGCCTGAACATTTTCCAGGTCACAAAAATATTTTTAAAGATTTTTTAATGGAAAAGTGACTGAAATAGGTTGGATCAAAATAAGCTTCTCCTTCCATCAGAGACTAGGCATGAAATATTTCCATTCAGATGGAGGATTTTTTTGGCTTATATTCACCTGATGAGTGAGATATGAAAATCAGATTTCTAGCTTAGCGAGGGAATTTTATGTAGGAGACCATATTCCTCTCATTTCTATTCAGTGGCACGTACAGTGAAAACAGAAACACTGCAATTAAGTTATCATCCAGTTTCCTCATAAAAACACATTATGTTTCAGATGATATCAAGAGGACATGATACGCAGTCCATAGGTCTTAGAAATATAGCATACCAGCAAAATGTTTTGAAACCCATTGTCAACAATATGTACTAGGCATGGGAAAAGAGGGTGGGTGATAAGAAACACCATAATGGCTGGAAAGGTCTGTTAGCAAACACCTGTAGATTGCAATTGGAAATTAAATTTTCTTGTCATTAAAGAGAAATGAATTTTAAGTAAGCATGTCATTTGCTTCCCTGTAAACATCTCCACTGATTCACTCATCTGGGTTGCTAGCCAACAGGGTCTCAGTTGCATTGTGCATTGTATCATCTACAAGGCAGAATATAATAATTTGCATTACTAAATTAGGGAGAAAATACAAATTAAGTTGAATTTCTGCATCTCACACTAGGAGTAAACAGAGAGAGGTCTGGTTTGAAATATGACATTTGGGTTTGGCCAAGTATTCTAAGCCCAAAGGGAGGTAAGTGACTAACAATGATACACTTTTCTTAAACACACTTGGAAGGTTCAGATAAATTTAACCTTTGAGTCATGTTGGGGAAATGAAGTAGGGTAAGGAGGGAAAAGAGAGAACAGGGTGACACTGCAATCAGTCGTGCAATGGTGTTTACAAATGTTGGCCTGGATTTAGAGCTTTCGGGAACAGAGTTAAATTATACCAGGTCAGTGTCCTGAATGGCTTTGTGCAGTGAGGCACTTGTCAAGTTCCAGAATGATGCTTCCAAAGCATTCATGCTCTTTCCCACCAAACTAGGTCAGTGGTGTTTAGATATTAAGTTGGTGTCTTCATGGATATTAAACCTAATAAAATAATATTTGATTTCTCTCTATATGACATAGTCAAGGGAGTAATATATTTGAGATCTGAATTGTCTAGATTATTGTCTGACCTTTCGGAATTTAATAGAATACAGTCAGATACATTTTTAAAACTTTATCTCTAATGCAATTAAAGGTAGTGATTTGAAACCCCCAAATAATGAGCATCTACTATACTTTGTGCTTTATATTAATTATCTGATATAATCCTCATTATGTCTCTATGAGATAAGGTTTATTTCTATTATAATTCTTATTCTACAAAATGAGGAATCTGAGAGTTTAATTTGTTCACAGTCACCATGTGAGTAAGTGGATGATTTGGGATTTAAATTCTGGTCTGTCCTACTTCCAAGTATTTTAAAACATGTGTTGTGACACATTCCTGCTGGGATACTGACCAACCATTTTTTTAAAAATTTTTTAAAATTACAGTAGAAACAAGGCAGAGTAGAAAATATTAGACAGCAACACAGGTAGCAAGAGTTCATGAAACTTTTCTTTCAGATGTGTATGTATGTGTGCAGAATGTGCATAATGATCTAAAATAAAAATGCATTTCTTGCTGTATCACAGTAAAAAAGAAGTTTAAAAAACACTGCAGTCTACATTCTCAAATCAAAATAATCTGTGGTAATTATAATATGCAAAAAAAGAATCCCCCTAAAATAAAGTACCATAACGGGAAGATTTGATGGGTAACTTCCTCAGTTTTAGAGGCTGTGTGGGCTGTTTTTCATCTTCTCCTTTACTAGATGTATCAGCATCTACCTCTCAGATGACTCTCTGGATTCTGCAGCTCAGAGCTTGACCAACTACTGCGTGGCACTTAAGTGTGCACAAGATCTCATTTGATGCCAAGTAACACTGTGAGTTAGAGCTTATACAAATATTAGAGAGGGAATATAGAACTTAAATGTCTTTCCCATAGTCACTCAACCCGTACAAGACAGAAATAGGAATCAACTAAAGACCCTGTGATGTCATGTCCCCTTCTCACACTTCCTTTAGATGGCATCTGGCACACCCACACGTTTTTAGGGCCCCAGGCAGAAAACAGGATGCTTCAGAAGTGAGAGTCTTTAGTGCACCACTAGTCCTGATAAGATGCTGTGGCTGTTCACACTGGTAATAAATATATGTCCTTCTTGATCTGACAACACCAACAAAATAAATCCGTTGCAATCATTTAATTTAAAAAGCATTAAGTAACAGAATTCTGGAGTCTCGAAATTACCAGTTTTTCAGAGAATGAAGAATCCTTCCATGATCCTGACCCTAGTGGGAGTAGAAAGGGGGGAATGAAATTAGATTTATTGTAAATAAGATACTAACTGACAGATAAGGAAACTTAATTCAGCAGCAATATATGGTAATGAGGAACTTTAATAGCTTATTGCGCTTTACAAATATTCTCTCCTTCTGAGCTATATGAAACATGATTTGTAAATGTAAGAATAATTTGATTTGGAGGTTCATTTAATTGACTCATCCAAATCCACACATAGGGACATCAATTGTATTGTAACTATATGTCTGTTTACTAATCTAAGGCAATTTGTTGAGTAGAGGCCATGTGAAAGACAGTACACAGAACATCTCTAGAAACATTGTGATGCATAGTTTTGTTTGTTTTAAGATTTTATTTATTTACTTGACACAGAGAGAGAGAGAGCACAAGCAGGGGGAGCAGCAGAGGGAGAGGGAGAAGCAGACTCCCCGCTGAGCTGGGAGCCTGACATGGGGCTCGATCCCAGGACCTGGAGATCATGATCTGAGCCAAAGGCAGATGCTTAACCAACAGCCACCCAGGAGCACCTGTGATGCATAGTTTAATGCTAAATATGTATTAGGCACATATGTAAAAATAATCCAAATATATATTTATACAGAATGTATCTGTTTAACTGGCTTAAATATAATTAGATATACAAACAAGAAATAAATGTGAAAAAAATACCATAGCCAGCATGTTTAGGAAAATACAAGTGAAATAAGCATGAAATAATGTGTTTAGCTATAACTCAGAAATTCTCAACTGCTTTTGAGGTGGCTTTTCTGAGAGTACCAATATAGCATTTAGCTACTATCAACTTCATTTCTATTTCTAGGAGCTAGTAACCAGGAGATGGAATGCTACAGGGTTAGTGTTGGCAAAAGAGCAGGTGTTTCAGATGTCTGTACTCACTGGCAGGGCATAAGTTTTATGAGGATAAAGAGCTGGGAAATTAGCTTCTTCGCTGAGAAAACACCAAATGGCGAATGACGCCGGTGCTTCAGGGGCCCTGGAATGGGAGGCTGCCAGGGCTTCAGTGGAGGATTAGGCAGCAGCATCCCAGAGCTGGTCCTGGCCGTGGTCGGGGGCCAGGGTGGGGGGGTGCCTCTCGGAGGCAAGGCCAAGACCAAGGAGTGGATCACCAAGCTGGGCCGCCTGGTCAAGGGCATGACGATCAAGTCCCCGAAGAGAGATCTATCTTTTCTCCCTGCCCATCAAGGACTCTGAGATCATTGACTTTTTCCTGGGCGCCATCCCTCCAGGATGAGGTTTCGAAGGTTATGCCTGTGCAAAAGCAAACCCGTACTGGCCAGCGGACCAGGTTCAAGGCATTTGTTGCCATGGGAGATTATAATCGACACACTGGTCTGGGTGTTAAGTAGTCCAAAGGAGGTAGCCACTGCCACCCGTGGGGCCATCCTCCTGGCCAAGCTTTCCGTCGTCCCTGTGGGGCAAAGCTACTGGGGGAACAAGATCAGCAAGCCCCGTACCATCCCATACAAGGTGACTAGCCACTGTGGCTCTGTGCTGGTGCGCCTCATCCCTGCCCCCAGACTTCACCAAGGCCACTTTTGATGCCATTTCCAAGACCTATGGCTATCTCACCTAAGACCTCTGGAAAGAGACTGTGTTCACCAAGTCTCCCTATCAGGAATTCACTGACCATCTTGCAAAGACCCACACCAGAGTCTCCGTGCAGAGAACCCAGGCTCCAGATGCGGCCACCACATAGTTTTATACAAGAAAAATAAAGTGAATTAAAACCTGTTAAAAAATAAAAAAGAGTTGGAAAATTATGACTCTTTGTTATATATAAAGTCATGTCATACTTACAATCATTTATCTATCACCAAGCATCTCATAATGCTACTGTAATATAAGAGAAGACAACTGGATTTAGAGTCAGAAGACTACATTGAAATAAAAGGCTAAAATTTATGAGCTGAGTAACCTTGAAAATTACTTAGGCTTCAGTCTCTTCCACTGAAAATTGTAGATGGTAATTCTTTTTTATAGGAAGTTGTAATGGTAATTTGAGGTTGAATCATACAAAATTGCTGATATTCGATCATTTTTATCTACAAAAATGATCATTTCATTTGGATCAACCTAATAGTAAGAGCTACACATTTATTGAATCTTCTGTCTTATAGGCACTTTGCTATGTTCCACATGTTGTAGTAGATTACAATGATAGCTTCAAAGTTTTTACCCCTCCCTGTATCTGTGTCCTTTGCAATAATATATTTTCAGTACTCACATCACTAGTGGGCTGACCTACCCTGTCCTTCCATTCTGAGCTCAACAACTTGACTTATTTTTGTCAGTGGAACATTAGCATGGGTGAGAGAGTGCAGAGGTTTGAAGTGAACTTTGGCAATGGGACTTGCCCTCTTTTGCCATGGGAATTTGTCCAGGATAGACTGCTAGAGAATAAGACACAACTAGACGGAGTTCAGGACATCCAGTCATTCCAGCCTAGGCCATCCTAGATCAACTGACATCCAGCCAACTCCTAGACCTGTTCAGGAGACCAGGTGTGATTAGTATAGCCAACCTCCAGCTATAAACTTTTAGTTGTATACCCTAGAAGATTTATATCAGTACACATATTATTGTGGCAATAACTAACAGATATAAATGATTCTCTCATTTCATGCACACAACAAATCTATAGGCACTATTATCATCCTCACTGGACAAAAGAAGACACTGTGACCCAGAGAAAAGTTCAGTGAACTGCCCTGGGTCATATTAATAGACAAAAAATGAAAGAGGAGAGGTTTGAAATTAGGAAGCCTGGCTTCAGAGGCCATCTTCTAAACAGTATACTGAATGGCTTTGTTCTTGTGAAGATGAAATGAGATTATTTTTTTGAAAGTGCTTTGTCAATGTTAAAGCACTCTAAAAATATAAGTCATTATTATGAAGCTGCAACTCCTTTTCAAAGATGCTGTAAAATTCCAACTAAGTTTTTTCTTTGTCTCATAAAAAAAGAAACCCCGGGCAAGCACTAGATGATTTAAAATGCACTGTTCTTTGATATGCCAGTTACATAGGGAAAACTGATAAATGGCGAAATTTAACATGTCACCTTCCTTCCGAATCAGTGATAGACCGCTGCTATTTGCTCGGCAACTACCAAGTAAACAGAAAAGTAAAGCCATGGTTTTCTTGGCAAGTGTCATTAAAAATAGATTAAGTTTACAGTAAGTGTAATCTGTAGCATAGATCATACAGATAAAAAACCTGAAGGGGAAATGAAGGCATTAATAAGATATTTCTTAATTTTATGAAGCGTTACACACATCAGACCACTGAACTAAAATAACCTAGGGAAATAGCAATGAAACAGGCATTTATTCCTCAGCTTCGAGGAGGCATGCAAATACAAATGGTGCAAAACAAGAAGCTGATTATGCCTGGAAATTGGAATAAACATAAAAAAGAAAAGTCTGGAGATGCTAATAGGCATTAAGTTTATGAGGTGTGACTTTATTTACATGGAATATTCTCTATGGGCATGAATTTTTTAAATTCCATTTGATTTTTCATTTTTATATATATCGAACATCCCCCCCAAATTTATTATTTTCTTCAAAAAAAAAATAAAACTAGAATGCTATACTGGGTGAAATGAATAATGGGGAGAACTGAAGAGAAACAGGACTCTCTGTAGAAGGGTGCACCTAAGCTAAGCAAGGCATGACCAGAAGAGGGACTTCTTGATTTGGGAGGCTTTTGTCTGCAGGAGTCCTTTTTTTATAAAACACAGAACTGACACTTTTAGAGAGAAAGAAAGAAAAAAAGTGAACTTTGAAGAAAAGGGAAGAAAAAACAAAAAGGAACCTAAGATGAAACAGAACAGGAAAAGGGAGTTCTCCAGATAGCATAACTAAGACAAAACCTATTGTTTCATCAGTGTCTCCAAAAGATCCTAGCCTTGATTTCACTGTTTCCTATTTTAATCATTTGTTTATCCTCTGGTAATTGTCACCTAATTGTCTCTGTCCTCTGAAATAGGACAGAGGGAGAATGCTCAGAAGAGCTTTGCTCTGGAGTGCCTTTCTCTAGTATTCAGCTTTGAACACAAACTATTCAGTCATCCCTTCATTCAACTTATTCATTAACTAGCAAACATCTACTGAGAGAAATGATAACTTCTCATTAGGGGCTGGGCATATACAAGCTCTGCTTTGAGAAAACTGACCCTGCTTAGTGCAGATTTGGATAGCACTTTTATCCTGATCATGACACCTTCATAACCTCCCACCATCTTTTCATGTGAAATTCTGTGACCCTTAGTCTCCTCATACTGTACTTGATCAGAGGAGGTAGCTTTGTATCCTTCTTGCTGAATTTTACCTTATTGTCATTGCTTCATTGTCTGAGCCTGTCAATAGTTTTCAATCCTGACAGTTTAATCCTACAATGCTATATGCAGATTTTTATGTATTCTTAAAAGTCATTGAAAAAATTTTTCACAGGCCAAATGACTAAGAACAAACAAACAAGCAAACAAAAAAACCTGAAAAAATTGGCACTCAATTGCATGGCTGCTGGGCATACAAATTGATACTACTGCTTTGGAAAACTGCTTGGAAATACTTATTAAGTTGAACATGTGAATTTCCCCCAAGAACCCGTCAATTATATTCCAAATTATAAATACACAACAGAACTGTGTGTATCACAGCTTATCAGGGGATTTGTACAAGAATAATCATACCATCAATATTTGTAATAGTCCAAACTGAGAGCAGACTATACGTCCAGCCACAGTAGAATGGATAAATAAATTGTGGCATCTTCATATAATGGAATACTATAGAGCAGTGAGATGGACAAACTACAGCTTACATGCATCAATACGGATAAATCTCAAGGACATAATGTTGAACAAACTAAGACAGAAACAAAACTACTGCATGAGTCCACTTTCCTGGGTTCAGAAACCAGACTAAATAAAACTGTAATGTATAGGATGAATAGTTATATGGTGAGGCTATTTTTTAAAAAAAAAAGGAAGCAAGGAAATTATTATCTCTAGAGTGGGGGAAATGGGAGGACAGTGATGAGAGAAGCATGACAATTTCGGTTTTTTGATCTTGGTTATGTTATATGGATGTTCACTCCATGATAAATTACTGGGCTCTATATATGCATTTGTACACTTTCATGTGTGTTTTATTTCACAATAAAAAAGATTTAAAAACAAACAGTATTAATTAGAACATCATGTATGGAAGCACCTCTACATGATTATCTTCTGGTTTATCTAAATTCCGTTAGCCTAAGCTGCCATTAATCATCATGCTTTTTTTAAATGGTTGCTTTTATAGAGAGCAAATCTTTCAAATAAACTACTTAAAGTCTTATCCAATATTTTCACCATTATTATTTTGTGAATAAGTGACATGTTATTAGCCTGGGATTGCTAGGCTGGAAACATAGAAGATAAATAGATAAGTCTCCCAATATTAAAGACACTGAAAAATAATAACTAAGATATATGACAACTCTTCTTAAATCTCAGATGTTTTAATAATAACTAAGAGCTAATTCTGAGGTGAAAGTCTTTTAATCACTTACAAATAAGTAATAACCATATTTCATTAATCCTAAGACATATTTTCTCACACCTGTGAAATCAGAGTGCATCTTATAATCAACTGCACCCTCAATCTTTGTCAGCCTAGATCATAGTTAAGGTCTTCCAGAGAGAATTTTCATTTGCTTTTGCCAGCCAACTTCAGGCACTACCCATCTGAGACCATTTTAAATTAAATTCTCCGCTTGAGGTTTCTTGGACCACACTGGAAGTGTGAATTCAGACCTCAAACCTGCATGAGTACTGACTAGTTGTTCAGATTTGCCACCCAGTGTCGAGGTTGAAATATTAAGGTTCCCTTGCCATTCCTTTCTCTGTGGCCATTCTATTGAGTTGCTTAGTTTTATACTGAAGCTATAGCCTTTGGTGATCCAATTTTAGTCAGAGGAGACCATTCCTCCACCCAATCTTGGTTTTTCCTTTCTTATTGGTACATAAAGTCTTACAATCAGTGGTGTCTTAGATTATACAAGATACAGGTCACAGGTAGAAATTTGCTTTTTTTTTTTCCCAAAAGAAAGTATTTACCCTACAGTTGAACAGGAAAACCCAGATTGATTCTTACATATATCATTTTGTTTAACCATGTATTAATTTTGTTCAAAATCTTGCTATATACCCTGTATCATTAAAGTATCAGGTTGTAATAAAATTAGTGGACTTACCTTGGGAACTGCAAGTATTCCACAATATAGGGCAGAATTTTTGTTTCTGTGTGCAATGCCTTGTGTTTTCTCCTTGAATTAGGAGACCTGTGAAGTCTCAGATTATACCTTTAATAATGTCCCATGACCTTGTACAACATTGGGCCCATATTAAAGACACAGTAAAACTTAGTGAATATTTGGAGGACTGAGAAACAAACATGCAGTTTGCAACAAAGAAAACTTCTGTAAATAGGGTCATCCGTGAGTGTAGGCACCCAAATGCAAAGGAAAGGTCAACATCTGGGCACAGAAGCAAGGAGCGCTTCTTGGTTGGTCTTCGTTATGAAAATATTTTGGCCTTGGCAGGATTAGATATTATGGAAGAGTGCTTGGGAGGGGATTGGGAATCCTATCTACAATGCTTGCTCCAACAGATTCAATTCACAGCCTTAGCAGGTAATAAAAGAAGCCTCTGGACCATGTAAGGGATTGCCCAGGCATAGCTAGGTGTACTGGACATTTTATGTATTAATGCCAATCTCAAATAAATCACTTTTCTGGTCTGCTGTGGGAGGAAAGGATATTTCTGTCAGTAAGTGAATGGAGGATTACTGACTTGCTGACCTTTCCTGACTGTGATAAAAGATGACTTCTTTCCTTTCAGCAATACTTTAAAAATGGAAATTGCTCTTTTAAATGTAGGATGTGAGAATGAAGGAGGGAGCCCACTATTATTCCATAAATAGATGGTGGCAGAGGGCACCCCTTGGGAAAGGGAGAAATTCTCATTAGGGCTATTTTTCTGAGACTTGTCAGTATGCATGTGTTTGCATTTAAAGACTGGAGAAAGGAGGAAGCAAGTCCTGACCGGATGTATTTTTAAGACTCAATTCTTATTCCTGAAGCATTTAAATATAGTGTGTAAAATACAGCAGTCCTAAATGCCTTGTGCTGTGTTTGTTATGTGGATTCTTATGTCATTTTCCTGATGAAGGAGTCAGGAATGCAAAATTGTTTTGCCTTGCATTATTAGATCCAAATAAGAATGGAAAATACCAAGGCATGTATTTTCCCTTGACCCAGGAAATGGGATAGTTGCTGATATTTCAAAAAACAAATGGCTTTGCTGCTCAGGCCACAGGAAAAAGAATGTGCTAAAGGATTAAACTTTTTGTTAAATGTGTTCAAGGATCTTTTGAAGGCCTGAGAAATGTAAACGAATGAGAAAAATGATGATGTAGGGTATTTAGTGATATCAAATACTGAAACAGCTAAAATGGGCCAGAGAAAGTCCCACCATATCCCTGAAGTCTTCTATCACTTAAGTCTTAAGGAACCCTTTTCTCAATAGTACCAGCTGTCAGAACCACTCTGTCTCACGTTGTGCGTGCATGTGGCTTCTCTGGGCAATTTGAAGGTATTGTTCACAGAAAGAAGGGATCGTGTATTATACCAGTGGTGATGAATCAGTTTGTCTTAAGGGCATGAGGCCATCCGCTGTCATCCAGAGTCACAGAAAAAATGTCCATCAAAGCTGAAATTCACATGAATCAATAGAACTTTATTTTGAAATTAAATAGGAAAAAAACCCAAAACACCTCTCAAAGTGGATGACTTAGCCCCTGGATGAAAGCTGTGGAGTTGAGAGTTAATTTGACTGCCTGTAATACTTCGCACCAAGAAGTAAAAAATTCATCCTAGTATGTCATGTAAACACCTAAATATTTTTTGGTCTCATTGCAAGAAAGAACAGTCCTCCTCTTGAAGTTGTTAGTATCTATGTCGTAGTGCATCTGATATTGAAATACATATTTCATCAGTGGATTTTCATGAACAAGTAATGTTCTTTTCTTAAAACACACACACACACACACACAGATTTGCGTTTAGGCAGACACAATAGCAAGAATGGGGGAGGTTTTACTTCCCATCCCTTGTTTAATCCTAGGATGATTTGGGAACACAAATGCAGGGGAGATTAAGTCTTTGACCTTGGGTTTAGTTGTCTGTGCTTGTATATAACTACTTTGTCATGTGTTGGAGCCACTGTGTAGCCAAAAGAGGATCCAAGAATAACTGTAACCATTAGGTTGACTTGCTTAAGCAGCCATGCAGATCAGATCTCTGGAGAAGTTGGATGAGTAGACTCTTTTACTATATGCAGTTACTGGGTTTGCTCCAAAATGCTTGATTCTACTTGGGTTTGATTTACTTGAGCCCAAAGCAGCACTAGAGTGACGGTAATGGAAACTTTGGTTGATAATAATATTGTGTGTGTGAGGGGCTCCTGGGTTTCTCAGTCGGTTGAGTGTCTACCTTCGGCTCAGGTCATGATCTCCTAGTCCTGGGATCCAGCCCCTGCTCAGTGGGGAGTTTGCTTCTCTCTCTCTCCTTCTGCCCCTCTCCCCTGCTCATTTTCTCTCTCTCTCTCTCTCTCTCACTCTCAAGTAGATAAATAAAATCTTTAAAAAAGGGCGCCTGGGTGGCTCGGTTGGTTAAGCGACTGCCTTCGGCTCAGGTCATGATCCTGGAGTCCCGGGATCGAGTCCCACATCGGGCTCCCTGCTCGGCAGGGAGTCTGCTTCTCCCTCTGACCCTCCTCCCTCTCATGCTCTCTGTCTCTCATTCTCTCTGTCTCAAATAAATAAATAAAATCTTTAAAAAAAAATCTTTAAAAAAGATATGTGTGTGTGTGAGGTATTACTCTGAAATCCTCAAGATAAGCCATAAATTCAAAGATAGAGGCAAAGTCAGCAAGACTGGCATTCTTGGAGAACACATGTGAATGGTGCTCTCTGGGGTTGTGCAGAGCAACAGCTCTTAGGGGCTAATGTAGATTGCCAGTACGTTCTAGATGTAAGATGTAAGAGAAATTACCATGAGTGGCTTCCGAGATTCCAGGGCAGCTTTTATGCCATCTAATAATTATTGATCTTTCCCCCTTAGCATATGACTTTGATCCTGGAAAAACTATACACAAAGAAGGGAGAGTTTACATTAAAATCTTTTCACTGAGCTACATTGTACTGTGAATGAGGCATTGTAATGTGAATGAGACAAGTGGGAGTAAATTTTGATGGGGAAATGGAATGTTGGGCACCCTGGGTTGGGATGGGAAGTGTGCCAAGAAATCTTCCCAGTTCTTTTTTGGACTTTTAGCAGAACCTGAATATTGAACCCTCTAATGAAGGGTGCTTTGTATAACAGAAGGTTCTGTTGGTTCCAACTAAAACTGGTTTAATCAAAACAGGAAATTATTGGAAGGACACGGGAGTACTTCATGGAACACAGGCAGCTTGACTTTACTAGGAATTGGTACTCTTTCCCACTCTCTGGGTGTTACATGGTCCTTCTTGACTGCTTCTCTCTGCATATCTATTTCATTCCTTTATTCTCTGCAGTTTTTCTTTGCATCCCTGCACACACCCCCAATACCCCATGGTTTATGCATTTTATTACTAGCTACATGCAGAGACCAATTCCAAATTAATGGGCAAGAGAAACAGAGGAGGCTAGCTTAAGGCAGGAACCATCTCTGCTGTAATTACCTTTGACCAGGGGTGCAGGGTCATGTGGTGCAAATATGGCTGCCTGCCAAGTCCTCTACTGTTCTCAGAAAAATCATTATGGGTGGAGCATAGACTCCAAAGCTAATCAATTACACCAACCTGGCAGGTTTCTGCTCTCATGCCTTCACAGTCTTATACCACACAGTTATGACTAAATGGTAAAACTTGGAAGATTCAGTTGTTTGATCTCCTTTTCCTGTAGATATTTTCCCCCAATCCTTACTCTGACTGTAACTTTGTATTTCCATTAAATTGTAAATCTAAAAATGCTCCAGTTCCAAAATAGATAATATGTAAACCCTTCTAAGCATATAAATGCATGAAATTTGTACATATTTATAATAATAAATCAAAACCAGCCTTAGTTTAGGAAAATAGCATATTACATGTGTTTTCCCTGTCCAAACAGCACAATAGTCAAAGAAACCTAACTGAAGCCAAACAGTGCTTTTGGTTTGAATGGACATAAGAAGTCTTAGTGGTTGCCTCAACTTCTAGAACATTTCTAATTCAAAAATGCTATGCAGTCATTGACAGCAGGAGGTTGGATCCTGGTGTGTAGGATCATACCTGAACTTGCTAAAGCTCAAAGACCTGGCTAAATATGTACTAATATTTATTGACTTTTGATACAGATAGGGAAAAAATAATTTTATACAGGCCTGAAGAAATGGGAGAAAGTAACTCAAAGTACTCCATGTCTTGAAAATTGGCTAGAAAGATGTGCTAAATATTGAGGCTTGCACAGAAATACCCTGAGAATAGATTTTTCCAAAATTCTGCTTCATTAAGCAGCATTTAAAAATATCAAGGTCTTCAGAAAATATAACTGGAAATTTTATGTGAAACCTTATACCTCCATAAGGATTTCTATATTATGTCAAATTTATGCCAAATTTGTTCCAACAGTGAACAGCATTCAGAGGGTGGAGTTGAAAGAGAAACAATTTTCATTATCATAAGTGTTAAATGTTTTATTATTTAGGGGAGCAAAATTTGCCTCCTCAAAATGTGTCTTTTGGCCTGTGGATTACTTTAGGCTGATTGTTTTTAAGAAACAGATGACTCAAGGAGTTTTTCTTTTTTGCTTCTTCCATAACTGCCTGAAAGGATTTAGATAGAGGATCTGCTCCAGGGGAGAGCTATCACCACAGATAACTATAGTATAATATGAACTGGGTGCAGTGGACAGGGAGGAAACTAGCAAGTCCTGTTTGATCCAAATCCTGTGTCCCATTGTTTCTGGAATGCTCAGCAAATATTGTTTACCAAACAATGATTTTTTCATATTCCTGGGAATTGCCTTCCTTCCCTTTGTAGGCCCAGACCCCTACCCACTTCTCCTTAGCTCAACTGCCTGACTGCCTGTGGGCCTCATAATCTTATAGAGTCCCCATATGTACATAATTAAATTTGATTTTTTCCTGTTTATCTGTCTCATATCAATATAATTCTTAAGACTAGCCAAAAAACAAAAAACAAAAACTTGAATGGTAGAGGAAAATTTTTCCTTCCCAATGATTACAATTTCTCATTTTGCTTCTTTCAGACACATCACTATGCAAATAATTAACACAACCATAATAGCTAGATAATGCTTAAGAAGAATCACCTAAATGTTAAATATTGGAAAATTGTTCTTGACATCAGGAGTTGCCACATTCCCACTGAGCAGTGATATAGCCACAAAGGGGTACTTAGTCTCCAAAAACACTTTGATAGAGAAGTTTGTGTGTGGGAGAGTTTCCCAAGCATAAGAGCATTATGTTTTTTTAGTTAACACATGGTATCAAAGAGTTAACACAAGGTATCAGTTAACACAAGGTATCTCCTCCATTTATCCCTTAACAGTGTAATCCCTCATTCATAATAATTTCATCTGTTCAGACTTAAAACAATTTCTTGGAACCTTTCTTGTGAACGATATTTAAAAAAAAATAGGCTGTTTATTTCTTATTTTACCTTTATAATGATAAATTCAAAGCAGCCAAGGAGCAGTCTTCAGTACCACCATCACATGTATGTAATGTGTAATTATTATTATATATAATTAGTATATATGTTTATTAGTATATGTTTAGATACTATTTCCTTCATTAATTCTTGTCACATGCAGAAATTGAAGTATTCAAGGTTTTTGTTGGTTTGATGACAGGATTTTCCAGTACTCGTTCCAAGTTTCTTTTATAATTATTATTCCTATGAAGTCATTCAACTTGGAAATAATTGCTTGCCAAAACGGAGTTTCTCTGGTGAACCACTCAACACAGCTTTAGTTTTATAAAGAACACCATTCTTTGCGTGCTGTTAATCTTGGCTTCGAAACACCACATATTATTCTTCCCACTTGAACAGTTCAGCTCCTGTTCTCTTAGTTATACTTTGGAACCATTAGACTTACTGCTGGAATATAAATGTCTGAGTCACCCAGCTGGTGACTCTTTGAAAACAGATTTTCCAAGTATAGATATATGGACTCTCTGCTCATAGCAACACGTAGTTGTTAGAAATCTGAGGACTTCTTGAATAGTCTGAAGACCTGCCTCATACAAGAAAAATTGTTGGCATTTTATTAGATGGCATTTTGTTACTTAGTCTGATCTTAACTTTAGCATTCAGTAGCTATGATACCACATTCCAATAGTTGACACAGAAGTTAAGTTATTCAAATAAATTAGTGCTTCCAGTGAAAATACTAAGCACATCATCCTAATTTTTATTTGCTCCTTTAATCCCATCTAAGGTTGCACTTCTGAAAAGCTATTAACAGGTTATAAGAATTTGGTAAATCAGAAATTCAGGTATTCAGTGGATTATTCTACAGAACAGAAAATAATTTCACTACCAATTTATTTTCTAACCCAGACGACTTAAAAACCTTCAAAATGGGACACTGTGTTGACATAGGATGGACCCGACTTAATAAAAGAAACTGCTAACAGGCTATATGGCCATTATGGCAGAGCAAATTGAAAACACTTTCCTGTTTCATGTTCACAATGAAATCTCTGAAGGCCAAGGATTTTCCCTTGTCAAATCAGAGTGAAGTTATGTCTCCATGTCTTCCAAATTCAGAGAAAGTGGGTCATGGATAATTATCAGGCAGGACATGTTTGTAAGTGTTTTGCTCATGAGAATTTTGTATACAAATGAAAGTACTTTATACTGAAAATGTAATACATCAAATGCATGATGCTACCCCATCAAATTAGAATATAGTAAGGCCGTTGGAAAGGAAAATCTCCAAAATGATAGAAAATGTTGAATTTATAGCTGTCAAATATGCATACTTCTGGAAGTTTGACATTAAATATAGCATAGGGTTGCAGATGATTTACAGTATTTTTTTGGCAGAAAAGAGTTCTGTGAACCTTTCAAGACTGAAGGGTTCGTATGAGACATGAAAGGATATCCTAACAAAAATATGTACTTCATGTTCAAACTGATTTTAGCAACACAAGAAAGTTTATTCGATTACATGTGGTTCTATTTATATCTTCAAGAAAAATTTCTGGCAACCATACAAGTGCATTTTATTGCCTCATTTAAATTTCTTTCCAAGTACACTCACCATTTATATACACAAAGGTGATGTGAAATTTCGACTTTAATTTTATGGATTTGTTCGCATGCGCGTGTGCACGGAAAATGGAGCATGCCTCTGTAATTAAAAGTGAGAAATAATGCAGGAGGGGCTGTTTTAACTTACCTTGCAAACACCGAAAACTAAACAAAAGCCAAAACAGAGTATCGACCCTTTTGCTACTCCTGTTTCTAATTGTGTCATTAGAGTAGGAAGACCAGTAGCCTGCGCTGTATCTCCTTCCTGTGCATTTCAAAACAAAGTTTAAAGAGACATTTAACATTCTTTCTTTCTCTTAGTGTTTATATAACTCAACTGCAGGGGACAGAAAGAATCTTGGGAGAGAAAATGAAACAAAACTAGTTTTAAAAGTTTTACATAAAATGAGCATGCCATGGCAGGTTCTGTTTTCTAGGTAATATATATTATAAAGGAGAACATGAACTTGCAGACGTGTAATTTGGGAACCTGTTAATGGGTCTACACAGCAGAGAAGACACAAGTCAAACCACATCAGTGAAACCACTTTTATTTTTATTTTTTCCACATAGATAGCTTCATGTCAGCTACAAAAATCAGGAAATGAAGAACCGATCGCGAAACTGCAAACTCAAAACCACTGGAGTGATAAACAGGTTTCCCCCAGAGGACTGTTAGAAAAAATAACCAGAATACCATGGATTCATATTTAAGTAGTAAACATGTCATATATTTAAAAATAATAAATATAGAACAGCAGTAGAGAAACTATAGCATAAACAGCATGAAGTATAATTTTATTTTTTAAGACAGATGAAATTTCTAGGCACAGTTTTAGGCATTAAAGAGGACACAGAGGCATAGGTTAGTGTGCGCTGCTCTGTACAAAAATACAGTCTGAATAAATTACATTGCTAGCCATACAATTAGACGTCACTTACCAGTCAGTTCATTGTATGTTTAATAATATACAGGTACATGCTAATCCATATATATCATTTATATTTCAAACACATAGGTCTCTCTATATTTGTCTTTAAAATTTACATGTTGAACTTACAAAAAGCTAAATAGTTGTGCAAGAAATCCAAGTAACTAGCCCTGATGAGTACTTTATGCTCTATGTGTGTATGCGTATATATCGCTCTAAGATAAACAATGGATTTATAGTCAACAGTTTTGCTTGTAAGAAAACATCAAACAAACCTAAAGCTGCAAAGACGTAATGTAGGTGAAAATTCACATGTGTTCATTCTGATAGACAAAAAGTATTTCGGATAAGCAACAATTTTCGTGTTGTACTGAGCTTGTTAGTCATGAAATACTTTCAAATATTAGTGATGGTAGAAATACAACATAGGGCTCTTCACTGGGAAGGGGAGAAAACATATAAGAAATCTACCTTTGAGTGTACTGCAAATATGTGTGCCTTAGCCTATAACATAGTCTGTCATTTTCCAGCCTGTCATATTGACAGAGAATGAAAACTTGGTACGACTCGAGATGTGATATCGGTCTAACAGCACACTGCATCCTCTGCTAGGACTAAGAAAAGTGCCTCACTGATGTCAGCCCCAAAGTACTGTTCTCCCATTATTCAGGAATAAAGAGACTCTCTCACAATAGAGAGTGTTTAGTAGCCAAAATCCCTATCCAACAAATACCGTATTTCTCATGCTGCTCTGACAATATGCAATTAACTGCAAGACAGTCTGGCCCAGATTTCACTATTTTTCAAGAAAATTGCTTCAGAAGATTCTATGATACTAATATCCTTCTGGAAAACTTCCACCCATAGTTTCTTATGAGTCTATAGAGAATCATATACTTTTATAAAGGTTTCTCTCTAGGATGTATTTAATTACTTTTGTCTGTCATTGCTAAAGTAAGATCAAGCCTGGTTCTTCATATTTACTTTGTGATTCTATAGAGAAGTCACAAGATGGAAGGGTTTTTTTTTTTTTTTTAAGCGTTTGAATAATAAAATAGATTTTTTTTCCCTGTTGTTCTGGCAACAGTTCTTAAGACAAGCTGAAAGCAGAACTCTGCTCTGGGAGGTAAAGCAAATTATTAAATACTATTGATGTGGTCCTGCTCTTAACGGATTTTGCAATACAATAGAACATAAGTAGGTTTTAAATGATTTTTCCAATGCTTCTTTCTGCAAAAGGGCCAAAACCAGGACATACTGTTTTAGTGTCTTTGTTAACAAAAATAACTATCTATAACTTTTATATTAGAACTGTATTATTTGATATAAAAATATGTTTATAATTAAACTATCCAAATTTGTGTATTAAACAGGATTAATGCAAGTTTGCAGTGTGAGATTAGTTGCAAACTTATTCCCTATCATTGATATTTCCTTCCTTCCATTTGAACAGCCAACAAATGATTCCCTTAACATAAATCCATCATAATTGTGTGCAGAAATCAGCCCATTAGTTAACTTCAGAGGACCAGGTGATAACCAGATGAATTCTACTCCTCTACTGAGACATTTAGACATTTCTATAAATCTATCACTATTCTTTTATTTTTTAATAAAGACATTTAAAGTACTTGAAAAAAAGCAGCCTTCTATTTTACTGAACTTTTAACAAAATGATCATTCTAATTGCTACTCTCTTTTGAACTACAGTGCTTGCAGAAGAATCATGAATTTTCAGATTAACACCATTTCAATTTTTCTTCTTATACAATTCTATTAAAACTTTCCAGTGAAACAGTAGAGAACACAGAGCAAAAGCTTTAAGGTATATGTACTTTTGTACAGTAAATAAGTGTGAATACCAATCTAAGCCTCTTAACGTGTACAAGGTTAGAGTTCAAATCACTTCACTAGAGCAAATATTACTTTTATATGTAATAGGCAAATGCATGTATTGGAGTAGGGAACAACTTATTACCATTTATACTAATGGTTCACCTTCTATAAAAATATTTAAGCTTGTTACATATGCACAATTATTTGCAGTAATGTTTGGTAAATGATTTAAAGGGTACTTCGGACAAAAGCAACTCATGCATATTTCTTTCTAGTTGCCCCAGGGAAAGCAGAGACTCTCAATTTTCCTCATTCTAGATATGGCTGAGGCACAATTGCTAACCGCACAATGAAAAGCACATGTCTCCAAGTCTTGACTCCCTTCCTGGGGAGAAGCTGATTGCCAAAGCACTGCCTATATAGACCCTTCACTTGTCAAGAAAAATGACATGAACATATTGGAAGTTTGCAGCATTTGCCTATGTCTAATCAGCTCTCTTAATTTGTGCAGGTCCCTAAAATGGATGTGAACGCTGGTTATGATGTTGACAGCCAAAAGGCAAAAGATATTAAATCAACTGAGGAAACTGCTTGATGCTCCACATGTGTTTTAGAAAACAGTGAGTTAGAAAAGATAACAGACGTAATCCTTTTGTTGGATGGTTGGTTGTTTTTTAAAATGTGAGACTGTTGGTTCTAGTAGTAGTCTTCGTAGTTCTTAGGGTTCAGGCAATAAAGGATGGCACCCCCAAACGAAAATATAGTTGCACCCCAGGCCAGGCCATAACCCCAGTTGAACTCATGGTAAATTTTCAAGCTCACAGTTTCAATGAACTTGATTGGGTAAAGGACCAGGCTGCAAACCTGTAAAACAACTGAAAGAAAAGCAAATAGAAATTAGGAAAGTGTTCTTTGCAGGAAATAAAAGGATACAACATATAAATATATATATGTATGAGAATTGCTTTGTAATCAAACATAAAAGCCAAAAAATTTGAAGCATTGCTTATTCCAGATGGTATACCTTAAAACATTAGCAATTTTGTCTTTAACACTGTTTCACAATATAGTAAGAATTACTCTACTAGCAATTAGTAACTCCCCATAATAGTACTTGATGAAATAATTAGTGCAATAATTTACAAGAGCATACAAAGTAGTGATTCTCACTTTATAGACATACATATATAAGCATCACTATTATGCAAGTAGTACTATAAGCTCAACAAAACAAAACCTGTAAATAGTTCCCCGAGAACAGTGACTGCAAATACCCGAAACCCTTGCTATTTATTTATGCTCTTGAGGAACTGAGGAATTCAAATTCATTTGTACTGATGAAAGTCGTCAAGCTGTGATTTAAGACCTGCTTTTCTTGCTGCTGCTTCTCCATTACCACGTAACTCAGCCAATGATTCTAGCAACTCCTACCATGATGCCTTTGCTTATATTCCTCTGATCAAAAACGATTTTCATTCCTTTCCTCTCATCCTTCAAAAGGGGCTCAAAAGTCATCTTTGTCAAGAAGCCACATCCAATTAAACCTTTGTGTTAGATATAACAGATGACATTTATATATTTATTCTTCACCTACTTTCAAAAAAGAATGAAATCAATGAAGGCATAGGAGCTAATGGTACTGAAAACATCAGCTAATGCTAGCTACTACCATCGAGACAAAACTCAGCTCTTCGTTCTCAGCTAACTCTCGGTTCTTAAGTCAGTTGTCAGTCAGGGCTAAAGGGGAACTGTGATGAGTCATACCTGATTTAAAAAAAAAAAAAATTCATCAGGAAAGGGAAGGGTTGTTGTTTTTTCTTATATATCTAAAATTAAAGTGGTCCTTATCCTGTTGATATCTCTATATGGGAGACACTGGATTACACAAAAGATGATGTCTTCCATTCAAAATCATAACTGCATATTGCATCTATTGTATAATTTCTACTTTATTTCAATCAACTTAACTAGAATTTATGGGATGCATCTACCTCATTCTCTACTATAGGACAGCTTCTACCCTCAAGAAACAATCTTAAAAAATCTGGGTACTATGTACTATGGGGCAGGGGTTGGCAAACTACCAAATCTGGTCCGCTGTTTGTTTTTGAAAATAAGTTTTCTTGGAACACAGCCAGGCTCGTTCATGTACTGTCCACGTTACAACAGCAGAGCTTGGATAGTTGCAAGAAAAACCATGCAGCTCACGAAGCCGGAAGTGCTTACTATCTGGCCCTTTATAAAAAAAAGTTTGCCAACCCGATACATCAAGTAAATGTTTAGTCAAAATGATTATTATTTAATTCATCTTAAAAATACTGTAAATTCCAAATGTACAACAATAAACACATGAACAATTACGGAGACAAGAATAAAATTTTATATAGTAAAAAAAGATACAGTTTATTACCTTTTTTAGAAAGAGCAGTAGGATGGATAGCGTATTTAATTAAACTGGAGTTTTGTGCTTTAAAGTCTATGCTCATCTATTCTCAGTACCTATAAAAGATCCTTATTACCAATATGATTAATGTTCCCAGAAAGTCTACATTAATGGTCCTCTCTCTAGCGTAAAATTGATGAACTCCAGAAAATTCATGAGGGTGTGATTCCACAAAATCATTCCATTCTGTAAGGTTCTGACTAGGGGGTCAAGTAACCTTTCTGGAGCCAGATATAAGAATTTGAAACATTTTTGCCATGTAGCTCAACACTGCGCCTACCACACTTCCATACTATAGAGAGTGGATGGATAAATAGGTCCATATAAAAGGAGAATCTCTTGGCATCCAAAATGAACATCACATCTTGTTTATAGTTTAAAGGTCTTAGAAAAGGTTTTAAGTCATTGTTAGGACAACTGACAGCTCATTATATAACCCATACTTCCTCTACTTCCAGCAAGTGCTAAATGTGTATTAATTAAAAAAATAAAGTCAGCTGGCTCTGTGACTTTGTGAGGGAAAGGGTGGTTTCATGTATTAAATGTCTTAAAACTAACAAGAAGTCAATTACTATCAACCATGAACTACAGAAAAACATTGCAAAGTTAGTAAGTAAGTTTAAAAGATAAAAAGGCAATTTCTCCTCAGGCTCCTATACTCTGGTCACTAGTCAAAGCATGACTGATCTTGCCAGTAGGTGATTGAAATACAAATGTGAAGTAGGAATAGTCATTCATTTACTCATTCAACAAATTCATTCATTCAATAAAAGTTTGAACCAAATTGTACAGTTTAAGGCATGGGTAACAAAAGTCGCTACCCTCATGGGGAGGCCGTCCATTAAGAAACAGACACAGAACATGGCAGGTATTGCCAAGAGACGTGAAAAATACAAGAACGCCAGAAAACCAGATAGAGGGATGCAGGCTGCTCTTTCAGATCAAAAGCTGGGGAAAGCCTCTTTAGGGGAGGAGGAGTCATTTGAGGACAGACCTGAATGAAGTGAGGGGGGGCAGGTCAATCAAATGGGGAGTGAGCAATCTGGGTGGGGCAGGACATGAGACGTGAGACGGAAGAGAGAAGCAGGGGCCCATCCGGGGATGGACCTGTGAACCACGGGAGGGGGTCTGGATTTTCTTCTTAGTGTGATGCACAGCTGATAAAGGAGTTTGAGCAGAGAAGTAATAACTGATCTGAATTCTCTTCTAGAAGGATTATATGGGTGGGTTCTTTTGTGAAAGAGCCAGTCCCTAGGGTGAGTTGTTTACCTAGGCTGCTTTTAATATTCATTTCAATGTGTTTTATTTAGCAAATACTTGGCCTCCTTGGTATAATACAATGACATAATTTCCCTCTAGTGGAAAAGTGGAAATACAACTCCATTAGGCTCCACTGGCATATTCTCCTGAGCAGCTTTCTTAGAGATAAAGCTTTATTGTGTTGTAGCCAGATGAAAATTACCCTAAAACGCTTATGCCTCTGCATTATTTTACTCTCTTTAGAATCACTGAGAGAAATGCATGTAATAGCAAAACTGAGAAAAAAACATATATAAGCCTGCATTTGTAAATAACTTTTTCCATTTAATAAAAATACACAGAGGCAGGTAAAAATGCCTCCTTGCCTTTTGTAGATGCTGTGAAGGGAAAAACAAATACACAAACCGAGTCCAGAACTCAAGAAAACATCATCACACTTACATTTCTACTTTACCACCAATCAGTGAAACATAATAGGCATCGGCTGTGGTCTTCTCTATGCTCTACCTCAGGGGCAACATTAGTGAAGTTGTGTAGCATTTTAGAATTTAAAGGGAATTTGAAGTTCATTTTATACCTCTCTCCACTCTTTTGAAAAGAGGCAACGAAACTAGTAACCATGAAATTGTGTGGAGAGAGGCATGACAAGAACTTAGAGGTACTAATTTTTGTCTTATGTCTAGTTTTAAGGGGCTATTTTTCAGTGCTTTCAATGCTGAACCATTGAAAACATTCAATATTGAAATATCCAATACTTTCATTTAAGGGGATATTTCAACAAAAACTTATTGGATGTTGACCATGTGGCAGGTGAAAGGGATCAGACAGACAGGACATGGCCCTTGACCGGTCATATTTCATACTCTATGGTGAAAACAGACACATAGATAATTACAAATGAATGTGTTCAACAGTAAGAGCAGAGGCATGTTCACTGATCCATTCATTACACATTTTCTGAACTCTAACGATATCCCAAACACCATTTCTGCCTGGACAAAGAAGGGAGGGCTTCCGAGAGGAAGCACCATTTGAATTGGTTCTCAAAGGATGGACAGGACTTTGTCAGAAGACAAAAATGAAAAGACCTCTGGGAAAAAGCCGCAGCTTGTATAGAGCTTAGCAGTATAAGAGGGTGTACCTATAGAAAAGTCAGGAGGTTGGAATAAAGGGTACATTCCCATGGAAAGGTTTGGTTCAGACTATAAAAGGCTTATGTGTCATAAAAATAAGAGACCAGTTTCTACAGGGAGACATCTCAGAGGTTATCTGAATTGTAGATGCTGTTGGTGCCCTACCCATATGCTCTCATCTTCATCACTCCAATACTTGTCAGCCTGACTTCCAACTGTCTGCAACACCTGCACTCCTTTGCCTGACTTCTCCTCTGGCCACGAAAGCTACTTTGCCTGATTGTGGGGCAGGCCTGGTGCTCTGGGAAATGAACGCTGCCGGCTCCCCTGCCATCACCTCAGCCCGTACCAATGACTCTCTGAATCTGGCTTCTAAATACCCCACTTCCCTAGTCCTTCCAATGAAATAACTCTGAGGTGTGTGTTGTAAACCGGTTCCAGAATTTTTCCAGGAAGTTTAAGCTCCAGCTGCCTTCAGCAACAACTGGTTTGATAATGTCCTCTTTCTTGCCTACCTACCCTTCTCTGTCTCACTTTTCCGTATCCGTGCTTTTGCCTCCCAGACTAAGTACTTGCACTTGTTTCCTTGTCTTACGTTCTGCCTCTGGGGAAACCAAAGGGACAAGTGGCGAGACCAAATGTGTATTTGAGAACAACACCTCATGGGTTTGTGTGCAAGACAGACTGTAAGCAGGAGGGACTAGAGACGGGAGGCTCCTAGGAAGGAGGCTAGTCAATGCATGGATACCTGTATGCAGTGATGACTGAGATGCCACCAGCAGGAAAGAAAGAGGAGAGAAGGTGAAGAAAAGATAAAAGAAAAACGCAGTAACTGGATTCTAGGAAAGGGAAAGGAAGGAGTCACGTAGATATTTTAAGTCGGATATTACCATCAAAAAATAAAGTAGGGGAAGTTCCAATCGGGGAATGGAGGTGTTCCACTATGCCCTCAACTAAGGCAGTAATGGTGGGTCATGAAAAGAAGCTACAGACTTAGAAGATAATTTAGAGACAGAATTGATAGGACTTACCAGCCAAGTCTCTAAATACAGAATGTTTACAAAAAGAAAATGGTAATCTGGAGAATTCTGAAAACATTTGCCCATGAAGGGTCAATATGAAGCGATCTTCTTTTCCTTTTTATTTTTTTTTTTAAAGATTTTACTTATTTATTTGGGAGAGAGAGGGAGAGAGAGCACGAGCAGGGGGAGGGGCAGAATGAGAGGGAGGGAGAGAGTAGCAGACTCCCCGCTGATCCCAGGACCCTGAGATCATGACCTGAGCTGAAGGCAGATGCTTCACCGACTGAGCCACCTAGGCGCCCCCTTCTTTTCCTTTTTAAATTTAATCTGTAACTACCAAGAGTTGTAGTACATATGAAATTAATTATTGGCATTGATACGATAAATTGTTCTAGCCAAAGGGTAGTTCGATACTGATAAAGATCTGTGAATAGAATTCCTTTTTAGTTTGAAATCTAAGGTGGACACTGGTTTTTCTGCCAAAATCTAGACTCAAAATACCTCCAGTATTGTAAAGAGGGCTGCAAAATTCAAGCCTCTAATCAGAGAGAGCTCAGAGGTGGAAAGCAGTTGCGGGACCCTGGGGGAAAAACAATCACCATTCTGTACAAACATTCATTTACAGAAGGCTTTTTGCAGATAGAACAGAAAGGAAGTATCATTAATAAAATTAGTGGGGATTCTGTTATTTAAAATCTGAATTAGAAGACTGAGAATCTTCTGCAATTTGTACTAACGGCCTTTAAAAAATGGAAAAAAATCATCCTAAGTCCCAGTGGGGCATACAAAAGATCTGCAAAACCAGACAATACAAGAGGACCTAGAAAGAGGCAGCCCCTTTAATTTCACCAACTCTTTAGTGAGAGCTAGATGCCAGTTACAATCCCATCATATTTTACCTATCATTGTCAGTTATGCAATAAGAAACATGCTATAGTCCTCTGTATTGGAAAAATGCACACTTTCATGATGCGCTATGATTCAGTCATGTTGCACTGATCAATGTGTGGTCTTTATGGCCTCTCAAGTTGCTTATTTCTTTCAGGTGTTGCCCCAAGAGATGGAGTAAATGGAGTTACAGGATGGACTCCAACTGCAGTACACAGTTGGCAGCTGATTTCAAAATTCAAGGCTGATTCTGCTCTTGTTTTTCTATGTGTTATACATACCCAAGTGAAGATGGACTGAAACCCTGGCCCTGCAAATGACTAGCTGGATAACCCTGGGGAGTCACTTAACCTTTCTGAACTTATTTCTTCAGTGATAATATGGGGAAAATAAATACCCAATCTCAAGACTGCTATATCAGAAATAGTATATGCTAAGTGTCTAGCAGTGTTACATGTGGTAGGTGCTCGATTAATTATTGTTGTCAACCTTTTTATTACAGATAGTATCTTATTCTGAAGTATGGACTTCTAAGACCAGTGAGTGAGAGAGTTGTGGAACATGGGACAATGTTTTAGACGGGCTGCAGTGATGACAAGCTCTTAGCCATTCTACTAACTATTCAGGTGGGTAACAAGCCCCCCCCCCCCCCCCCCCCCAAATTAGGGACTTCAGGGATAAAGGGAAGATGCAAAACCTTTAAAATATGTTTGGCTGCCTTTATGAGATTTGATCATCAGCTTTTAGTAAATACCCTTGGAGTATATAATCTAACACCAAGGCAGTATACCTACATACTAGAGGTGCCCCACGTTTATTTGTTAAATAAGTGAATGAAAACAATAAATGAAAAAAAATCATTTTTATAACTATCAATTTCTTGAGCTGTTTTGGTTGGAGCTTTGTGCTCACATGAAACTTGCGGCTTCATAAACTGTCAAAAGAGAAATGGTTTAAGAAAAATTATGCTAGAGTTAGCTAGTTGTTTACATGCCTGTTTCTCCCTGTCAAGTTACAAGCCGGGCATAGCACATGGTGCTGAATTAATTAATTATGTAGTCCGGTGTAGAGATGTTTCCAAGTGGTAATGCTATGTTTGTTTTGATTTTATGTACTGCATGTTTCAGCAGAAGAAAAGATTATTTCTTTGCTAAAATACATAACATTCTCTGTGTGTCAACACCAAGATAAGGCTGGGTATTATTTGAAAAAAACATTTTGAGAAAAGAAGAGAAACACAGACTATTTTCAAGCAGACCAACATGAGCAAAAAGGGGAAATGGCTCCAAATACACATTTAGAAAGAATCACTAAACTGAATTACAAGTGAGACAGGCCAACCAAGAGAATAAGTATGTTTACTATGAAGCAAGCAAAATAAACAGCCATGATTTTCACTAGCATTGTTTCAAGTGGACAGATTTTCCAAATTTGTTCATCTTATGCCCAAATCAATAATGGATTATTATGTGTAATGAGTATCTTTTCCAGAAATCGGCTACAGGCAACTCTTTAATGGGTTTTGAGATGGGAGAGAGAAACCTTTTCATGACATGTTTCAAATAATGAGTAAGTTTTTACCTTGCTTATAAGCAAAATGAACACTAAACTAATGGTTATTTCAAAAAAAGCTTCCATAAGCACAGTGTCAAAAGAGAGTAAGTAAAATTAAATCTCAGCACATGTACATTTTAAAAATGTAGCAGTATAATGCTTGCTTTAGGTCTCAGCAGGTAGAATATGAATATATGAATATTACTGTAGGGATTCCTCTCATTATTTTATACTTTACTAATACTTGTAGTAGCTAGAGCTAAATTGGAATCTTTATTTTGACCAAATCCATTACCTCTAACTTATGTTCATTTACAATATGTTTTCTGTTACAACCAGTACTTATTTTCACATTTTCATAAATTTTGCTATACTTGGGAAAACATACAGAGCTTTTTTAGAAAGAACTAGAAATTCCTAGTTATTTTTCTAAGGATGTTTAAAATAGGTGCTATAAACAATGGATTTCTTTATAGATTCTGCCCATGCTATTATGTGGTAAGTTAAAATCTAAATGAGACAGTAACTAGGTAGCACCATAATACTGGATATTTATAAGAGAATGTCTAGAGTACCTCTATACCTTTGTAAAATCAGAAATATCTGAGTATTTTAAAGATTATTCAAAACATAATTCCAGTTTTAAGGAATGGTATATAATTTCAGAACAATTTATCAAAAAATTTTATTACAATTATCACTATGTTAATAAATCCTCGCTGCAAAGACAAATTTATACTAAAATTAAAATACCTAAGTTATTTCATTCTAAGAATAGAAAGATCCATGATAAATCCATGAACCAAGATATAAACTAGAGAACTGTGATGGAATCTTTAGGAGAATCTTCATGTTGTACTAAATGATTCACAATAGAGATCTTTATTACACAGATCAACAGAAAAATGAATAGTATGGCCACTGCCTAAGATTTCAAACTATTGTTTGTAATAGTGTTTTCTATTCTATTAGAAAGTATCTGTGGTGCTATTTAGCTGGTTTCGTGGGTCTCTTAATGCCATGTTCAGTCTGTAAGAGGCACCTAATGAACAGCTGAATGAATGAATGAGTCAGTAGCGAATGAACCACTAGTTCAAAATTCAGTAGCCTCCCAGCCCTGGCTCTGCTGGTAACTACTATAGAATTTTGAGCAAGTCACTTGAGAGATTTGACTTAGATGTACTTCAGCCCTCTGGACCTTCCTTTTCATGACACCTACATTCCAGTCAGTCTTCTTGGGTATAAAAAATGAACACAAACAGCAGGGGGCAGCAGACTACTTCTGATCTTATATTTTTAGATAAAACTACACTTCAAATCCTGAGAAATTTCATCCGTTCCCATCTTTAAACAGCTTAAAAAAAAAAAAAATTCATCTAATCTGAGATGGTTCTGTCAGTGTCTTCATTATTGACAGTCACAGAGGCTTATTTTGCAGTCTTCAAATCAGATGTGACTGACAGGGTAAATTGAAGGCACCACAAGAATATTTCAGTTGGAATCAAAAAGAACAATATATTCAAGGCTATTCTTATAGATGAAAATTAAAATACATTAAATAATGGACTGGGCATTTAGTCTTATAAACCCCCTTTCTAAACAGTTCCCTGATTTTAGCAAAACTCCACCTTACCTTGCTTCATGTTTTCATCCCAGCTGTGCGTGCTTCCTAGAACGATGGCTGTTAGATTAACGACTATGCCGCTGACCGCATACAACTGAATTGTCTGATGGTTCAAGTTATACATTATCATTTTTCATTATAAGCATGTTTGTTTCCAAACAGATTTAGACCTTTCAGCCTACATATATTGGAATTTTTTCCAGTTTCACGTCAGAAAAAAATACTGTTGCCTTAAGGTCACCAAGGGGGCAATAAAAGGAGGGGGAAAAAGCTGAATGTGAAGACAGTTGGTAAACACATCTGCTGCAATTCGTAAGGCAATAGCCCTGTCAAGAACTATTACTTACTCATGTTTTAGTTAGAAGTTTAGAAATTGCCACTCTGCTCTGTGAAATGCTTAACATACTGAAAACCTGTAATACGACAAACCCTTAGTCAGTTTACCTTAAAATATATCAAATGTCTCTCAATTTGTAGGTAATGCAGCAACCTCATACTGCTTTTGCATGTGAAGGGAGGGATGGTAGAAAGGTTGCTGCAACTTGAATACCAGCTCGAACGTAATAAATACACATTTACCTGCTGCAAAAAGCATGACAGCAACAGGTCGGTAGAAGCGCCTTCGAGATCCCACGCAGATAGAAATCAAACCCACCAGGAATGCAATAAGAATGATGGCAGCACCGCCCAAGAGTAAAGCCAGAGTAGCAATCTGCCAATCTGTAAAGAAAAATAAGAAAGTATTGCTTTTAAGCAGTCAGTCCTCAAAGAATCAACAGAATGATGTTCAGCAGCTTGCATCTAGCTGCAGCTAAATACACGGGATCTTACTGCATGCTAATCATCCTTTGGGAACTGAAGTGTTTTGCAACAAAAATTACTATAAACGTCCTAATTCAGAAAAGTCTCTTAGGCTAAGCTCAGCAGTGTTTTTAGACCAGGGGTTTGCCACGCTTTCCAAGGACTCTACTAAGCCTTCACGGTAAATTGGGTATCCTTTCCATAACCTATTTTCATTATTATTGTTTTTTTCTATTGAGCTATAAAGTTCACAAACTTTAAATATGAAAGTCGAGAATATGATGAACTTTTATATATATTCATACTCCCATATAACCACCAACCACATTAAGATATCGAACATTTTCGTCACCGGGGTTCCCTCGTGCCCCTCCCCAGTCAATAGTCACCCTCTCACCCAGGCTAGTAAGGGACATCTATCACCGCGGATTCATTTTTGCCTGTTCTTAAACTTTATGTAAATGGTCTGAACTCTTTTGTGTCTGGCTTTTAAGTCTGTGATATTGATTTTGTGTCTGGGTTTATGTCTCTGATAGCTACCCATGTTGTGTGGCAGTAACACATTCTTTCATTTTTTTTTTTTTCCGGTCCTTTCTTATAAAGCCTTCCTTCTCCGTACTGCACCCCCCAAAGGAACCAAGTTTTTATTTGCCAGTCTTTCCCTCCCCTTCTCTAAAACAACTCCCCCAGCAAAATGGCATTAGGAAAATTTGTTGCTGTTTGTTTTTCCCTCCTCTCTTTCATTTCATTCTAATCTCACTGTGGTATTTACCACAAGGATGGTCTGTGAAATTAAGTATTCCCAGGGAGCCAGAATGTACTCTAAATAGCTGCTGGCCCCCTTTCTTCATTCATACGTGGAAACAGCAAGCATATATTGACCACATGCTATGTACCGGTCTCTGTACATGGATACTTTGAGTCTCCTATGTGCTGAGTGAAATGTAAACCTCACTGAAATGCATCTGTCACTTCCTATAAAGATACAGAAGTAGCATGACAGAAAATTGGCCATTTCCCATCCCATAAGAAGAGGAGAATGTTCTCTAAGAAGCAGCAAAGTGAATATATGAAAGCACTATCCAGTTTAGGAAGCATCACAAAAAATGATACTGTGCAGAACATTCTTCATTGGGGGTCCTTTGGAAGTCCCAGACTGCCTCTTCTGGCCCTCACTTTAATGTATGTGCAGAAAATGAAAATAGACTTTAATCCATGGTTAAACTGCAATGTAGTCTTATCCAAAGTTAAGAACTCATGATATTTTGATGCTGCACTTTGAAATTACCCCTCCAGAAAGCTTCCAAAGTGCATTCTTTTACCACTGTAGGATAAGGGATGAATGGAGGAACCTATAAAACCCTCGGATTTTCTTCTCTTCTTTATACTTATATATCTCTGCCTCAAGTGTCCTCTTCCACATCCTTGCCTTCTAATAAATTCTGGATTTATAACTGGTACTGAACCAGAACTTGCACTGCATTCAGGAAACAAACAAGGGGAAAACAGAAAAAATCCACACTTTTAAAATATAAAGGTGAATCACAAGAAAGTGGAGAGCATTTTTTATGCCATCTATTTGTAACAAAGCCATATAACTTCAAACAAAAGTATATCTGGCTTTGAACTAGAGTTTAAAAGGATAGTCATACTATGGATTTTTTATTCCATAACAGCATGTAGCTTTGAATTTAAAAAAACCAAAAGAATAATCCTTACATTTGGAAGTCTCTAAATTTCTTTGAAAAAGTTTATACATAGCACAATTATTTTTCACTTTAACATAATAGAAATTCTTCTAAAAACTTTCAAGTTGAAATTTCTGAATAAGTAAAATTTTCATTGTATCAAAGTGGGGTACAAAAAAAAATCCATCCATTCATCCATCAAATTCTTTAATAGAGACTATGTTGAATACTTTCTAGTTGGACCATTATTTTTATAAAATGATTACTTTTAGCAACTTTCTCCAAATTACTTTAAACAAGAATTTTTACAGAATCGATTTTAAGTCAATATACAACTATTCACTCACTTAAAAAAATAACTTAAAAGACTGCTTTTCTGATAAGCTTTCACACAGCCCAATATATATGCATAATGATTTGCCCAGATTTGTGTATTTCCACAGCCCAATATATATGCCACAGATTTGACTATTTCCACTTTTAACCCAAAATAAAAAAAGAAATTTTGATCACTTTTCTCTACTTTAAATATCCTCAAAGAATAGCTAAAATACATGTATTTATTTGCATTTTGTAAAAACAAACTAAGACAAAAAAATTGGCAAAATTTTCCCTTAAAGGGCAAGACAGTCAATATTTTCAGCTTTGTTGGTCATGGTCTATGTTGCAACTACTCAACCTCTGCTGTGTAGTGTGAAAACAGCCATGGACAATATGTAAATGAATGAGCATGGCTGCGTCCCAATAAAACTTTACAAAAGGGCTGGTTTTGACCCTCTGGCTAAAATTTATTGACCCCTGGTCTGTACTTTATGTACCATTTAACAATGCTGAACTTTTTTCTATGTAAAGGTCTCTCAGACAATAATTTCATAATAAAGTCAGTTTGATAAATGAGTAATAAAGGAGTGCAAAGTGATGTTTATCCAATTTAGCAATTGAAAAGTACAGAAAACCCAAATCTCCTTAAATTAGGAGATTTCCTTAAAATAGTAATACTTCATGTCATATGGAAAACCAATAAAATGCAATAGAAACCACAAGCAGAATAACACTTACTAAAAGGGACTAGAACCTAATTAGGAAGGGAACCTCTTACAGCATAGGATGTAGTTCTAAAAAGTAAGTGAATACAACCAGTCTGATTTTGTTCTTTTTTTTTTTTTAAGATTTACTTATTTATTTGAGGTGGGGGGCAGAGGGAGAGGGTGAGATGGTCTCAAGCAGACCCCGTGCTGAGCACGGAGCCCAGTGCGGGGCTCTATCTCACAACCCTGAGATCATGACCTGAGTCGAAACCAAGAGTCGGACGCTCAACCGATTGACCCACCCAGGCACTCCCCTATTTTCTTCTAAAAGTCCTGTATCTATTTTTAGTACTGAGGGTTGTGGCTAATGAAAGTCATCCTAGACATAAAGTAAAAAAGGCAGGTTACCAATATCACACTGTAATGTTGCTACCCTTCCCTTTGGTCCTTAACCATAGATAATGCCTGTTCACACAGAGAAGCCATTTTATTTTATGAAAGTCTAGAATTGGGCCATGTCTGCCACTGTCCTGGCCAGAAGCTGGGACTTAGACTGAAGTATTGAGCCCATATCTCTGGTAGACTGTGCCAAGTTTTGAGATTGCTGTTATTATATCCATTTGGAATGACTGACTCAGGCAGGTTGCCCAGGACCAAAGCTTTAACTCGTTGATCAGTTGAACAATCAGGAAGCCAAAAAAGTGGTTCGATAAGGCTACCATAGTCAGTGAGACCCAGGGCACTTTTCACGGTTCTGAAGATCAGCCTGATACCATTTCCTCTTCCTTGATGAACAAGACTAGAATACGGAGAATTTTTAAAAAGTGAAAAATAGTTTTACAGATACCTAGTAATAGCCATTAAAACAATATACGCTGGGCTTCATGTATACACATATACTTTCTTATCTACCAAATGTACATTTAACAAAATATACATATAAAATGTTTTGTTATATACTATAGAACTTGAACAGTTTTATGGTAATATTACAATAAATGACCAGAAAACTTGTCTCTACACTAATGGTTTTTCCATTAGAAAGTCTGCATGCCACAAATACTCGCTATCCCATATGCAGTGTTTGCAAAACAAATTAAAATGTCATAAAATTCTCAATTTTCAGCCCCACTTCTTAAAATAAAATCATCTATTTTTAGTTCTCATAATTGGTTAATTTCTACATCAATCTTAGTTCCACAGTTTTATAGCCCTCACAGTATTTAGTCAGATGAAGTGGTAAGAGTCCTTAGAGATTTATTACTCTGCATTAGTTTTACACATTTCTATAAATGATAAACTGACACCATAGCAGAGCAGTGAACATAAACCAGCTCTGCAGAACATCAGTGGCCATGGTGCTATTTTACAAACTGCAGTGCTCTGCACAATTAAAACTGGCCATTGTTCAATGTCAGGCCAGTTGATTTGAAATTTGAGTTTGGTTTCCAAGAGCTCTGAAAACAAGTGATAATCAGTTTTGATGAAAAAATGTACATCCTTGGTCCATGAGCCAGGGAGGACTCAAATGGGCTGCAAAGAATGTTTTGGATCTGGAACTCACACGTGAAATGAGGCTGCTGTAGTATATGGCAGGTTCTGCTTAAGAGTATAGCAGTCCCCCCTTATCTGCAGTTTCGCTTTCCATGCTTTCAGTTACCTGCGATCAAACGCAGTCCAGTCTGGAAGCAAATGATCCTCCTGACGGATCACCAGAAGGTCAATAGTAGTAGCCTAAGGCTTCGTCACAATGCCTCTATCAGTCACCTCACTTCGTTTCATCATGTAGGCATTTTATCATCTCACATCATCCCAAGAAGGATTAGTATAGCACAATACAATATTCCAAGAGAGAGATCACATTTATATAACTTTTATTATAGTATATTGTTATACCTCTTCTATTTTATATTCTTATTGTTGTTAATCTCTTACTGTGCCTAATTTAAAAATTAAACTTTATCACAGGTATGTGTGAATAGGAAAAAACATAGTATATATAGGTTTCAGTACTACCCACAGTTTCAGGCATCCACTGGGGGGTCTTGGAATATATCCCTCACAGATATGGTGGGGGGAGGCACTGTATTTTGGCAGAACTGACACAGTGGCACACAGAAGGCACTGAAAGTGCACCTATGGAAGCCAAGGCTCAAGATAAGTGTGTGCTTCTCTATCTACTAGTGCTTTCTCTAAGAAAAAAAAAAAAACAGGAATGAATATAATGAATATACATAATGTTATACTTTCCCCTGCAGTTACAGAATCAAAATTGGGCAGTCTTTATATCATAACATCAAGTCCAGCATTAATATGCAACTCAGGAACTAAATTCAAGTCCTCTTTCAAGGTATTTTTATTAGCTGGCGCCAGAGTTTCCAATGTCTATAAATGCTTTAGTAATCTGCAGAATTGTGCTGACTTACTTTACAGTCTAATACATGAGACTGGTCTGAAATTGCCACTGCATTACGAAAATTCTATGAGCCACATCATAATTGCCAAATTGGAAATTCACATTCCTTTAGGGAATTCGTGGTCAAAGTTAACTTCCAATTTTCAGGAAAGGCAAAATCTTAATGACAATACACTTTCCACACTTTTAAGCCAAGGTCAAATGCACCACATCAGTGCCTAAAGCTTTCCTCCACCCACCTCATTTCAAAACCTTTAATTTGTCAAACACTGTCTAATTTATTTACCTCTGTAGGTACTGTTTATACGCTGAAATTAGTTCTACTGTATGTAAATCCCTGAGCACACAATTGCCACTTCTTCTAGGAAATTAGATAAAATTAAAAAGCAATGAAGAAACAGATTTTTAGCCTTAGAAATTCAACTCCCACAATTTGGGTGGGTAGTATTTTCCTAAATGTATTTTAATGTTTTAATACGAGAGTATCACTGTTCTAGAATTCTCATCACAAAGTAAAATATTGATTTTTAATTAACTTTTATAATCACATTCAAATTTGCCAGTCACTTTTATTTTCACCTTTGAAGTCCCTAAAAGACAGCTATATTAACCAAAATGATATCCATAACTGCAATTAAAATCATTTACTGTTCCACCTTCAAGAGGTGACAGGGTAAAGAGGTTTCCTATCATCCTGACACCATCTCACAGGTCATCCATAAATCCTCCCTAACTCACCCACATAAGCTGGATCATTTCACTCATCCCCAGAACACCTTCAGTTCTTCTAAATACTTTTATTCACTTGTTGGGCATATGTAGAGCAAAACACTTAAATTTATTTTAATTATATTGGTAAGAACTCAGAAAGCGAACTCAGTATTGCCAATTCCATTTTATCATCAGGAATGGGAAATACTGGGATGGTTTATATTTGTTGAGGGGAGAACAAGCTCCAGTTACAGAATAACTTTGCAAACCCAAATTCTCCAACACATCCACCTCTTCACAGAAGACCATGCCTTTTTCCTGCCTAGCTCATTTCATTAGAAATTATGGCATTGAATTATTTTCATCAACTGTAATTTAGGAATTTGAGATGAATGCTACATACTTCTGGATTTGGACAGTAAGTCCATATCCTCATGTATGAAGAATGAATCAAAATGGTGCTGTTATTTTGTGTAAAAGGAAGGTAACTGTAGACTTAATAGCCAAAATATTCCCAGAGGTATCAAATGATACACTTCACTTTTTTAATCTGCATGTGACAAATGAAGTGGAAAACTGAAACCATTACTGAGGGAGTTTAAATTTTGTTTTCTTGGCTAAGTTGCATTCTGATCTAAATCCGTCAGTGTTGCATTAATCTTCCACTATTCCATGAGATATAGACACAAAGACAGGCAAAAGAAGAATTCTGATTCTGATTTCAATAGTTAAAATGACCACGTCAACTAATATCAAATCTAACATTCTTCATGTGCAAACAAATATTTAAAGCAAATAACTATGTGTCTTTTACAAAATGACAATATAGACACTGACACTGTGCTGCACAAAGTGAAATGGAATATTAGAGAAGCACCTACCTTGTTAATCAAGTTGCAATGATACAACTTAGAGTCCTACTCTTCAGGCCAATTTATGGATAAAAAATGTGTCAAAAGTGCAGTGCCAACCTGCCTTTAAGCACATATATGATACTAGGAAACCATGCAAATAAGTGATGCAACAACTCTAATAACCAAAATGTAGGTCAATTTTGCCAAAATTCTAGAACATTCTGGTTGTCCAAAAGTACCAGACAGGTTACTAATTTTCAATCCATGACAATTTCATTCCAGCCTTTTGAATTATTTTGTGTGGTGTTAGAAGAATACGCATCTCTTTTTCTTTAACAAATCAAGGGGTGTTTTACCTGCTTCACAGGATTCTATCTTAGAAAATTTGGTGAAAATGCAATTTATCATCCAAATACCATAACATATGGTATCTTCCCCTCCAAATAAGACCGTTATATACAGTGCTTAGCAAAGAGCCCTGCTTTTAAAGCATGTTGCAGAATTTAGACAAAAAAAAAAAAGACACACCATCACTGCTAATGATGGCTGTTTCCTACCACGCACTATGTTAGAAAGCTTTCGTTAGCATTTGATGGTAACTAATATTATCTAAAGGGTACAGGTATTTCTCAGTAGTAATTTCTAATCATACTATTGCCATAAAGTTGTGATGAGTTTGTTACACTGAACATTGTTTCTTCCCCACTCTTAGGGAAAAAAACCTAAGGTTACAATTTAGAAAACGTGGTTATCTGGAAAAGCAGGAAGAAGAAAACCCACACCAGGACTAGGAGTGGGTGACCTTCCTCTATTCAACTACAAATCTTCTGTGATGGGTTTAGAGTAGCTAATAATAATCAAAGGGTAGACTGGAAGACGACGGAAGACAGCCAGTCACCCACGATCCGTACTGAGATACCCTCTTAGTAAATATGGGGGGGGATAAAACTGGCAAGATAGCAGTTCCCTTTTAGCAAACTTCTTTAGACGAGATTATTCTATCCCCCTGCAGAATTTAAACTTTTATTTCCTCCTTTACATTACTTTGTACATTTATATGATTTCATTGTTTAAAAGCAAGTGTTTCATTCATCACCTTGCTGTCCCTAACTAGGACAGTGCTGGCATGCAAACTGGCTAATTCTGTACCAGGATAATGCCTACGCCCTGCTATGAGGTCAGTGAATATGTTTTAATGAAGTTAACTCTTTGGGCACACGTGAGAAGACAGGAAAGGGGAAAGGTCATTTCTCTCTTTAAGTCACCTAGTGGTGCTAGGAATAGACACCAAGTCGCATTCACAAAGTACTATGGCAACATTTTGATGAACTTTTGGTTTAGGAACCTTAAAACACGAGAGCAATAAAACCCCCTTTGATGGAAATTTGAGTTCTTTTGTGGGTGTGCCTTTTTACACATTGATGATATGTCACTCATGGGTCCCAGCTTCTACGTTTAAACATCTTTTTGCTAATAAACATATATTTTGGAAAGAGAATCAATAGGTGACATTATGTTGAAACATGGCTCATTAAACTATCATTTAAAAATCTCCCAATAGTTAATATAAGCTGCTAGAGACAAAAAGACTCTAGGTATTTTTCCTTGGTTCTTTGGGAACCATGGATGCCTCGTTTTTGATTTTTTGCTTTGTTTTGTTTTGTTTAATGGGAGTCTTTAGGCAAGAAGACTACAACAGAATAGAAAATTGATGGTCTACTAGTGTCTCAAAATCCCAGACAAATATAGAAGCAAAAAGGGCAAGGAAAGGTGTCCTTGTCTAATTTTCAAGGGAGATGATCCAATACTTTGAAAAGACTGGTAAGATTTAACTGCCAGTACCTTTGACGTATAAGGATGAAATTCTGTTTAAGGAAACATCAGTCTCTTTTGATAAATAAATGTAATAAAAAAAAAGCCAGGATGCAGTAATAACTTGATCTAGTGAAATTTATATTCATTTAATCAATTTAAAAAACTTAAATGGATGCCTTCCACATACTTGCAATTATGATTCAACTTAAAATTAAACATGTTTTAAAGCATCCTATCATGGCAAAACTTAAAGAAGTTTTGTTGATTTTTAAGGACTAGTCATGCCAACAATGTAGATTTGATGATAGAAAACATCTAAAACTTCACAGACTTACTGACATATGAGTCTATCTGAAGATCGTAAATTCTATGTGAAATCAAATCTTGGATGATTATAAAAAAGTAGACATCTATTTCATGTGTAGTACTTAACCTCTGCATCCAAAGTTCCATACATGAGAGTACTCAACAAACCTTCAAACACCAAAAGATAGTTACCTGCAATGTGACAGGAAAGCTTGAAAACGTACCCTGCAAAAATAGTTCAGCCAAGTACAATTCCTATTGAGTCACTACCATTGCATCTTCCTCATTTTTTCTTATCCATGCAAGAAATTTGCCTGGGCAGGAATATTTTTAAAATCTTTTCTACCCCAAATGTGCTATGATTCTGCAATTCAATATATGGGCAATTGTCAGGAAAAGAATTTTGTTATTAAGGGAAAAATAAGCAAACAAAAAATAATTCTACAACTCCCAACACCTTTCTAGCGCTACAAAACTTGGCTCCTGTCTGAAATTTTAACATTTTAGTGATCGTGTACAAAGCATCTATCTCCTCAGACTCACACAGAACTTTCTTAAAAAAAAAAAAACTAAAATTTTATCAGCAACACGAAGTAGCAGATTAGACCCCAGATTCTTAATCAGTTTGAGCCTTGGTCATTTGAGACTACAAACCAAAATGGCTTAAGGTCACCTACAGAGAGTGGCAGAAGTTCTCTATAGGTTATGTTTTTGAGTTCATTTGATTCCAAATCCAAAGTAACCCCATAAAAGTGACCAATCATTAAAGCCATGTGTTAAGGGCAGTTTGTGCCCAAGCCAAATTTTATACTTATATAATTGACTCAAAGTTCTTTTTTTTTTTAATTAAGATTTTATTTATTTCTTTATCTGAGAGAGAGAGAGTGAGCGAGCACAAGCAGGGGGAGCGGCAGAGGGAGAAGGAGAAGCAGGCTCCTGGCCTAGCAGGGAGCCCGACGCGATGGGAGGGGGGGGCCCTCCTCGTTCCCAGGACCCTGGGATCATGACTTGAGCCGAAGGCACCCAGGTGCCCCTGATTCAAAATTCTTAAAGAAAGTAGCTATGTAGTTGTCTTTGTTCTTCAGAGGCAATAAAGTAAGAATGCAGAATGGCAGCTAGACTCCAGTGTCAGACTCTATGCCTCAAAAGTGGCCCAACAGCATCTCCCATCCTACATGTTCTTCTATAATGGGACCTTGCTGTTCCTCCATCAAGAGGTGGAGTCCAAATTCCTCCCCTGGAATCTGAGCTTCCATATGGCTCCTCTGTGATTTTCCAGGCTAGTTAAGACAGAGACTGGTTCTCTTAGGACCCTTTCTGGGAAAACCACTCATTCTGTAATAAGTTCGACTACCCTGGGACCACCATTCCAGTAAGGCCGGTCCCAGCGGATTCCAGTCTTCCAGCCATTTCCACCAAGGTGCCAAACCCAGTGAAACCATTTGGAAGAAGATCCTGCAGTTCCAGATGTTCCAGTCCCCAGCCATTCAAGTCACCCTCAGCTATGTCCCCCAGACATCCTGGAGCCCCAGATAAACCATCCTCATTATGCCCTATCTGAATTCTTGACCCACAGAAGTCATGAGCATAATAAAATGATTGTTGTTTTGTACCACTAACTTTTGAAGTGGTTTGTTTCCCAGCATTACTAACTGGTACTCTCTTGGAAAAAATGTCTCTACCAACGACTGAAAACTTGGCAAACTTATAAAACGCCTGGTCTCTTCAGTAACATATAGGGATAACATTAGCTACCTTGCAAGTTTACTGTGATATTGGGAATAATGGAGACGTCTGCCCTGTAATAGTACTAACAAAAAGGGTAGCTATTAGATAATAGTTTTGTGATCCTGATCTACCAAGAGCATAGTTAAATGCTTGGTAATGCATAGCAAAATTTAAATTTGAAACTCACAGCATACTTCATTATTCAATGCAAAGAGTTTACCTTTAAAGGGGGGTGGGGGGAGTCCTCAATTATCCAAAAAAAATCACTTTGGGCTTGTTTTAATGAATATATAATAAGGAAGAAACACAACCCTAATGAGCAGGTATTTTTATATATTTAATTTTAATGACAAACCATTTGAAGCCATTAAATTGTATGAGGTCACATGAATGGTAAGTGGCCAAGTTCAGGGCAGTTTGAATCTAAAGCCTCCTGTATTCTCAACACTACTCTGCCCTCCTACAGGATTACATTATAATTTAGCATAGTTCATATAGAAATTTACTGTGGTATTTAGATAATGTATTCCAGGGACTTATTTTGAAGCATCTACAATCCTTTTCACTAATACATCTAGTAGTACTGGATGTACCTTTGGTCCCACTAAGTAGTCTTACCATTAACAGAAACTTGAAAGAAATTCCTAAAATATATTCCTGACAGCAGGCAAAATCTATTGACTAAGATATGCTTTTGTTTGCTTTGGTTTTATTGTGAAATGTTTTATGAAAGGCCAGGCTTCTCACACACCCATCAAATCCCTTTGCTGACAAAGACTGATCTAAATGGTTCCCTGGAGATTACAATCATTCTATAAATGTGAGCAAAAGAGGAATTATATCTGTCCACAAATTAAAACATCCTTTGTAAAAGTCAATCTTGGGAGCTTGAAAATCTTAGGAGATGGTAAAAGAAAAGATCGTGAAATAAGTTATACTTGGTTTTCTCCAACTTACTGAGAAAGTTTTGGTGCTGAGTGCTACTCTTTGTATAATTTTCCACCCACCTATGCTGTGTAGGTTAAATAAAACTGCATTTGTTCTATTTACGTTCTTTTTCAGGAAGCCAGAAGAGGGTCTAACTGTCTGACCTCCAGGCCTGCAGAACTATTTGTAAACACGCATCAATATCAATTCATTTCGAGCAAGAAGCTGAACCTTTCCTGGAGTAAATCACACTGTGAGGTTTCCCAATGCAATTCTGTTTCCCTATGAAGGTATGGATTCAAATTATGCACGAAGGACGTACACCTGAATTCAGAATCACTAAACCTCAGATTTTCTAAGATTTGCAGTTACTTAGGCAGTTTGGTTTATCTTAAACTACAACCCAAGGTGGGTTTTCTTACAAAGCCTGTTAAAGTGGAATTTTCTACTAGTTTTAGGAAAATGAGCTACATAGAAAGCACTCTTAAGAGAACCTCTTGTCAACTGAAAATAATAATATTCACCTGTTATTAGCATACAGCGCACACTGCCATTTCAAAACTGCCAGTGACTCATGTTACAAATGAAGCTATTTTTAGGACAGTGCACGAATGATGTTAACAATATTCCTTGAAAAAGGCACTATTTGATCAAGTATTTCATGGATGGAAAAGATGCATAGATTCTGTAGATGGAAAGATGGATAAATGCACTTGTTATATCCTAAAATTACTCTTAGTAAAACGCGTTCATTTGGCTATCTGCATGTCCTTGCTTTTTGCTCGGTCAATAAATCACATGGACGTCAAAAAAGGAATCTGCCTTATATGAAACAGCTACATATTTATAAATTTTAAAGCCACCCTAGAAGTTATACAGCACATTTTATGTCAAGTTTAGGGCATCAGCATTCTCTATCCACTTGAGCAATCCTATTTGCACTAAGGATTCTTTTGCAATGGCTACGAAATTTTAACAACTATATTCTAAACAAAAGTTATCAAAACTAAATGTGAGTAAGCAAAAGCCAAAAACACGACTACCATTTAAAATAAGCTGATTAAAGATTTATTAAGAGGCTGCACAAATCAGTAGTGGGGAAACTATCCTTAGAAATTCTGTGGGCGGCAGCCATGGGAGCACCACCTATTCGAAACTTCCTAACAAGCATACTTTATTATTATTATTATTTTGTTTCCACCGCGAATGACAGTCTATTGGCCGTTTTTCTCATTTGTCTTTTTTGGAAAACTTATAGCTTTAGATGAATGCCTGGACTGTCCCCCTACACTGAACTGGGACACCAGAGAAAAGCATTACAGTTGACTGACACCCGGATTACTGGTTCGTACTAGAAGTGCTGACGCAACCTTCAATACACCAGGACACAAAAGGCATGGTTCTGCTTTCGCTTAAAACCATAAAACAGGTTATAAGCAGCAAACAACGCATATTTGGTACCAAAATTAAAATGTAGCTTTAAAAATAATGGCTGAGGGGAAAGTTTCCGTAGGAACTGGGCCTAATTAGGACATACTGTCGTCAGTAGAAACATTCCTGAAATTTCCCTTCTGTAAATACAAGCTCATCTCTTCATAGCAGTTTTAATTCTAATTAAGACAAAGGTTTTTAATTAAGCCCCGAAGATCCTGGGGAAGGGCCTTCAGTAAAACTGTCCTTGGTGGCTCCTCCCGAGGTAATTCATTTCAAGAGACAATGAAGTGGATCTCTTAAAATCTTCAGAGAAGACATTTCCCTCTCTGCTTTCTGCTACTCCACACAGCAAACAGACTGAGAAAAGCTGCCTGCCCTCTGGAACAGGCAAGAGAAGCATTGCTCGCTTCAATTCAAGCTTCCCTCTTCATTTCAAAACATTTGTGGATAGAAGCTTCAAGTTCACAGAACAGTTTAAGAAAGCACATTTTGTGAAGTGGGGGAGATAGAGCAATTTTCCATATTTTGTTTCCTTTCCTCCTGCACCCCCCACCCACCGCCTTGGAGAGGAAAAATGAACTGCTACTACATAAAGAAAGTCAAGAACTTGTTCCAGTTAGCCTCAAACAAAACCATCTCTATGCCTCCCACGTCATTTGCTCACCAACTACACTTTTTTCTGGGATGAAAACTATCTTAAGCAAAACAGAACTGAAGCTGATTTTCAGGAACCCAAATAGAAATAAATGCTGTGGTTATGAGTTTCAGCAGAAGGGTAGGATAACGGGCTTGGGGGGAAAAAAAAATCAGAAACTGTCCCTGCCTCCAATTTCTACCTCGTAGAGACCTCTTATCACTACATTTGCATGAAGCTTTGAGTCTCCCTATTTCCTTGCCTGGGGGGGTGCGGGGGAAGCTGAGATAAATGGGTAGGGAGGCAATTAAGGAGAGATTAGCAAACACGGCGTACTGCTCAACAAACTCGGGTTGGCTTCTCCCCATTCCCCACATTCCTGGCCAAGAGAAAAGGATACGGGTCTGAAAAGAAAAGAGGAGTAGAGGCTGGTTTCTCTAACCTATCTGAAAAGTCTTTATGCAATCAGGGGGCTATTATTTCAGGAGACAGGAGAAAGGGGCAAAAGATTCCCGTTGCTAAGGAGACATGCTGAAGCTGGCATTCCTACATAAATTTCCATTTCTATTGGAGAGGGGAAAGAAAAGATATTTTCTCCAAAGTTTATTTGGATCCCCTGGTTACTGAAGAAAGGCATTTTACCAATTTATTTTATCTTTAGTTGTAAACAACCAACCCTGAAAGAATTAAAAGACCTAAATGTTGACCTCCTGCTGCCAACCAGTCCCCTCCACAGTGAATTAAGCAACAAAGAAGAACCCCGTCAATGGGAATTTTGAAGTAAAATCAAAGAAGAGGCCTTTTGTAAACAGAAAATCAAATTTATGAAAGAAACTTAATCAAGTGAACTAATCTTTCTTGAAACAAGAAACCAAGACAAAAGTAAATCAGGTTTGTGTGGCATTTGTGCTATTTCAACTTTCTTGGAACTTGAAACGTCTCCAGTAAAGCTTCATAAATAGTCCCAGAGAAGACAAACTGTCACGAAGGAATTTAATCAGTTTCTTAGGGGTACGCGTGGGTAAGTGTAAAATCACGGGCAGGTCCTCTCCCTTTATTCCCCTTTCTCTGCACTGACACCAGCAGCTGAATAATCAAGATTAGCGAGGAAAAGGGTTTACTGCAAGAAATCGGAAATTGGCAGATTTCTGCTAACGGCGTAACTGGGACGCAGGGGAAGGCAACTGGGGGTCAAGGAGAGAGTAAAGCCCCCCCTTGGGGCTGGGTAGCCCCAGTGACTACCTTCTTCTCCACCCCATCCGTTTGCAGCTTCCAGTGCTAGCTGAATAAGCCACAACTTTCCAGGCATCTGTGAGTAAGTAGCTCATGGAGAAAGGAAAGGTCTGAAGGAGAGAGGAGGTATTTGGAGAGGAAGAGAAAGAAGGGCAACTCACAACCAACGACGTGTCACCAAAAAAGGAAAGGAAATTACGCCTGTCTCTGTTCCAACTCTCCAGATCCCTCAAAAATTTAAGGAAATAAAACCCAAACCGAAACTCCCCGGGGAAAACCGAGACAAAGTGGAGTAGAGCAGGCAGAAACGTGGGCACCAAGAGGTAAACTCAGGCAAATTCCTCCTTGAGAGAGGAGGGAGAAGAGAGTGGGGAAGACCGAGCAGAGAACCCAGGGCGTCTTGGTGGAGTTGGGGCGGTTTTGCCTCTTTTTTAACGTGAGTGGGGAAGGCGTTGCATTTTTAACACAGCCCCACGGCTCTCGCCTCAAAGGATATCAATTACCCCAAACAGCATACGTGTTACTCCGGAGCCCGAGGAATGGCCACGGGAGGACGGAGAGGGCGCGGGACGTCGCATTGGGTCTGGCGACCAGGACCGGGGAGAGACGAGGGCTGGCTATCAGGGAGGCGGCTGTAGCCCAAGGGTCCGCGAAGGGCCAGATGGAGCGGGGCGGACGAGGGTAGGGGACACAGAAGGTGGGGAGAGAGGCGGTGGCCGTCCGGGCAGCGGGGCACCGGGCAGTCCGGGGCGGGGGGCGGGGGGCGCGGCGGGCTCTCACCGCTGCTGAGCGTGGAATCGCAGTGCCAGCTGTCCAAGCTGGCGGGTTTCCGGCAGGACTCCCACAGGGACAGGTAGTACTGGTGGTCGGCCGTGACCCAGGCCGGGCTCAGCACGGCCCCCAGGTCCAGACACAGCGCCAGGAAGATGCACACCAGCCCGACCAGCTTCAGCGGGGTCAGCACCGACACGCGCACCTCCTCCATGCCGCTGCCCGCCGAAGCCATGCCCCGGGCGCCGCAGCCGCCCGCCCCGCCGGAGGCGAGGTCGCCAGGCGGGTCCGGAGAGCGGGGAGCCGGACCTCCTTTGGAGGGAAGCAGCGGAGCCGCCGCGCGCCGCGAAGGTAGGTCTGCGGGGACTACCCGCCGGGGTGGCGGGAGGGAGGGGGTCTTCGGCAGCCGCAGCGACGCCTATCCCGCCGGGGACCTTCGCTGCTAGCCCCGCGCCGCGCTCTGCCGGCGCCTGCTCCGCCCCGGCGCGGCCAGGCTAGCTCCGCCCCGGCCCCTCCCCGGGCTGCGGGAGGCGGTGCCGAGCGGGGAGGGGTGGTGGGTCCGCAGCCGGGCGGTGTCAAGCTCCGGCTCCCGTTGCGAGAGGCTAGCGCCGCCCCGCCCCTTGCTAGTGCGCGAAGCGGGTCTCTCTTCTCTGAACCCCGTGCGTGGCGCGCTCGGAACGAGTTGTCTCCTCCACAGTGTCCGGTACGCGCGGAGTCCAGAGCGAGCCTTTCGCCCCGGACGGGCTGCGCGGGGCAGTTCCTTGTAGCAGCTTGGTCTCCGGCCCCCGCCTCTGGCCTCTCTCGCTCCCGGGTCGCCTCGCTTCCCACCCCCACCCTCCGGTGTCACGTGGGTTTCCTTTTCTTAGCGAGCCTGGGTGGGTCCTTTTCTGGAAGGCGTCAGCTGTGGATTCATAGGTTTCTTGGGCTGTGGCCGTTCTAGCAAAGAGCAGTACTCTCTGTGAGTCTCTCTGATGTAAACCCTCCCCGCCGCCCCCCCACCCCCCCCAGCCAATTTCTCCTCCCGGGGGATTTGGAGGAAGAAGAGTGACAAAAGGCATAGTCCTCTTTTCAAACCCAGGACGGACTCAGTCTCGGACCCAGGAATCCCGCAGTTTTTCCTATTTCCCGGCTTTCCCCTAATCCTGCCGCCGCTTCTATTCTCTGGGCTCGCCTCCTTTTGCGCCCCCTATAAAGGGCAATCCAGGGAACGTAAGCGCTAAAATGGGTATGAGAGCTCCTGCAAAATGTGAAGTAAACCTTACTTGGCTTCTTTGGGGCTCTGTTCTTTGATAGCGCGTTGACTTAAACCTTTATTCATTCGGCTTTGCGCTATGCCAAGTTAGATCTGAATTCCTCCCAGGGCATTAACTTATTCTTGTGCCCTACAAGACCTAGCCCAGGGCCTGGCATAGGAAATGTGGCATATTTTTAAGTAATTAATCTACACACATTTATTGAGCACCTACTGTGCACTCCAAGCTGAAGATTCAGCCCAATATGACCTAGCGTTTGTTCTTAAGGAGATTCACTCACTCTTTTGTTTGTTTTCCTATCTGTGAGGTATAAACACCCCTTGAAATTGACTTTGTGGTTCTGTAATTGACTAGTGCAGCTTGCGCTTGGCTGGTTGTCTATTGTATCTCTTTGACTACTTTCCATTTTTCCTATAAAAGAAGCAATTTATTGAATAGATCATTGAGGATGGGGACGTTCCCAGATCTTTCACCATCTGGAAAATTTGGTAGAAACCCAAAATAGTGGTTCAGATCTGAAAAATGAAAGAAATGCCTCCTCTTTTTTATGGAAACACTGTCCTCGGCACCGTAGGATTTCATACTTTTTGTTGATAACAACTTCTTTCCTTGTAACCACATCTTTCCATAGAGCTGACCACATTTTGACCAAAGCAACATTTTGAATGGAAGAAACAATCCAGTTAGCGTCAAATGACTTGAGAATAATAACCCAATGTGAAATAAAAACCCATGGTTTTTTTACATTTGGAAATTAGAAAATTGGCAACTTCCCCCTTACCTCTCAATTATGATATGTACTGCCCTTACAAAGGAATACCTAGACCACTCTGAGCTCCTTAACCTCTAACTTCCAATAAGCTTCTTGGTCTCCCAACTTTCCAAGGAGAAAGAAGCCTAAGCACTTCCCTATGAAAACGAATGGAACACTGAAAAATTAAAAACCGGGATGATTAACAGGGACGACCAGGACTGTGATATTTTTCTTTTACCTGGATTTATGTTCGTGGGTTTAAAATGTACATTTGAAAATAACATTTAAGAAAATTTCTTGACTATGCCTCAAAGTTATAATCTTTTTTTCTCCAAGTTTTATAACTGCCTTTAATAAGTTTTATTTCCAGTCAGCCAATATTTTTCTTTATCTTTGTTTCCTCTAATTCGAGTTTCCTTCCTTCTCCACTTCCACCCTAGCTGCTCTGTGCACCCCACCCCCACCACCACCACCACACACACACACTCATTTTGCTTCGTTTTTCTGGCTTGTTTTCAACTGCTTACTTGAGTGAATCCATCTTTCTTTATCCTACCTACAAAATTTTCTCTGTACTGTGTCCAAAATTAGAAAAATAAGCCATTTTTAACTACAAGCTCCCGAATTCTCCTGAAATACTCCATTCCTCTGTTAATTATTTTTAGAATTTGCACAACATAATATAGATCTACCATCCTTAATCCTCACTTTTAAAATATGAAAACTTTCAAGACAAAGTATTTTGTTGTCGTTCTCATAAGTTTGTAGCAAGCTCATTTGGTGGAAAAAACAATTCCAGACTGATGTGAGGCTATTTATGGTTTTGGTTTATCTCCACTTAGCATGAATAAATATGCAGCCACTGAACCTGTTGGGTATTGCCTAAATTTACAGTATATTCACCAGAGTATCCTTTTTTAAAAAACAGGTTTTATTGGGCACCTGGGTGGCTCAGTTGGTTAAGCGACTGCCTTCGGCTCAGGTCATGATCCTGGAGTCCCGGGATTGAGTCCCACGTTGGGCTCCCTGCTCAGCAGGGAGTCTGCCTCTCTCTCTGACCCTCCCCCCTCTCATGCTCTCTATCTCATTCTCTCTCTCAAATAAATAAATAAAATCTTAAAAAAAACAGATTTTATTTATTTATTTATTTATTTATTTATTTATTTATTTATTTATTTATTTGACACACACAGAGAGAGAGGGAGAGCAAGCACAAGCAGGCAGAGTGGAAGGCAGAGGGAGAGGGAGAAGCAGACTCCCCGCTGAGCAGGGAGCTGGATGTAGGGCAGGACCCTAGGATCATGACCTGAGCTGGAGGCAGTTGCTTAACCGACTGACCCACCTAGGCACCCCTGCACTAGAGTAGAGCTACCCTATGACCCAGCAATTGCACTACTGGGTATTTATCCCAAAGATACAGATGTAGTGAAAAGAAGGGGCACATGCACCCCAATGTTCATAGCAGCAAAGCCATAATAGCCAAATTGTGAAAAGAGCTGAGATGCCCTTCGACAGATGAATGGATAAAGAAGATGTGGTCCATATATACAATGGAATATTACTCAGCCATCAGAAAGGATGAATACCCACCATTTGCATCGACATGGGTGGAACTGGAGGGGATTATGCTAAGTGAAGCAAGTCAAGAAGAGAAAGACAATTATCATGTGGTTTCACTCATACGTGGAATATAAGGAATAGCATGGAGGACATTAGGAGAAGGGAGGGAAAAATGGGCGGGGGGAATTGGAGGGAGAGATGAACCATGAGAGACTATGGACCTGAGAAACAAACTGAGGGTTTCAGAGGGGAGGGGATGGGGGGATGGGTTAACCCGGTGATGGGTATTAAGGAGAGCACATACTGCACGGAGCACTGGGTGTTATACAAAAACAATGAATCGTGGAACACTACATCAAAAACTAATGATGGGGGTGCCTGGGTGGCTCAGTCGTTAAGCGTCTGTCTTCCGCTCAGGTCATGATCCCAGGCTCCTGGGATCAAGCCCCGCATCGGGCTCCCTGCTCTGCAGGGAACCTGCTTCTCCCTCTCCCACTCTCCCTGCTTGTGTTCCCTCTCTCGCTGTGTCTCTCTCTGTCAAATAAATAAATAAAATCTTAAAAAAAAAAAAACTAATGATGTATGGTGACTAACATAATTTAAAAAAATAAAAGAGTATCCTTTAAAAATTTGAAAAAGTCTGACTTCCTCAACACAGCTAGCCCAAAAAGTTTTACATAAGGAATGGTGGACTTATATTTACCCTAAAGATGGAAAAAGTAGTGTGGAGGATTCCAACAATTAGTAAACATTGAATGAAAACTACAAAAAACAAGTTAACTGACGAAGTGGGATAGGAAATGACAACTAAGGAGTGTGTGTGTTTGTGTGTGTGTATAGGAGGGAGGTAGAAATGAGGATTGAAATGGACTTATATCTGAGAAATGATATGGACCTACATTGAACTGTGAAGAAAGTTAGAGTTCCTAGCTCAAAAGAATTTACTTGAAATCTCTTAAAAGCAATGACTTAGTTGGCCCTGTACTATATAGTGTCACACAAAGGCCAGAGGTCCCCTCTTTTCCCTGAGCCTAGCCTGGGACACCATGGCACTGTGGCCACCCCTCTCCCTGGGCCTCAGGGGAGCAAAGACTAAAGGCCCTAACTCCATCCCATGGTGTAGGAGCTCCATGAAAATTGGAGTCACAGAACTCCTATGTGTGACTCTGTGTGAGAGGTATAGCCAGGGAAAGGCAGGGAGGAGTCATTCCCTAGGCCCTGAAGTAAAAGAAAAGATGAGCCTCATGCTTGAATCAGGCCAGAAAAATGAGGCAGCAATGTGAGAGGTGAGGTCAGATGGAAGAGATTGGGAAGTTCATCAGAAAAATAGAAAAGTGTCATGGTGGGAGGTAGAGGGTATGGAAGAGATGGGGAGGAGGAGCACATTCCAGACGTTAAATGTGTCTTAAGAGAATAAAGAGGAATAAATGTCATGTTGTCTGCTCAGTCTGTCAGCAAAGGCACATCTCTGCATTTGCTTGGCATTTGAAATGTACAACTACTAATGTGCAGCTACTAAGGCTCTTTTGGCACTGGGATCACATCCAGATGTGGCATACCGGTTAGACCTATTTGCTCTGAGAGAGGAAGAAATAGAAAGGAGGGGAAAGTGATGAAGCAATCATTAAAAGATTAGAAATACACACCAACTCTTTTTCCAGTGTCACAGAAAATAATGTTGGCAAAATATTTTAAAAATCAGAAACAAAGGGTACTTTGGTGGTTTATTCGCTTTACTCTAATTCCATTCTTGACTTCCATGCCAGAAGGATTCTGATGGGAGTGAAACCATGATATAATGAGGCCCACCTGCTATTTATGATAATTAATAAGGTCCAAGAGAGTTCCAGGTTATGATGTATTCTGTATTGCATTATTGAGATTTCTTGTTGCATTGCGGCAAAGTTCTTGGCTTAGAGTTATCACAAAAAGTTGTTACTAATAATTGCTATTTCTGCTTTTATAAAAAACAACATTGATGAAGATAAAGAATTGCACATCCCCAAAACCTAAATTCCATCATTTGCTAATGTCTTTTCCAATTTAAAAATGTATGATATTGTTGAATCAGTTAGCTTTAAGTCAATAATAACGCATTCGCTATTCACATTATGTGTTGATGTTTTGATTTCAAGTTAATTGTTGTTTCATAGTGGTACCTGTGATCATAATAATTTACTCGTCCACAGATAAGGGAAATACATCTTGGAAGTGAAAACACAAGAGGCCATTGGAGTTGAAGGATGATTAGTTTTAAAATAAATGTTTGTTGTAATGAAAGAAGCATGAATCAGATGCCCAGGAGGTAGGAATACATGGAAAATTAGAATATTCCCAGTGGGACTACGTCTAAATGCCTTTTCCATCTTTTTCAAGCATTTCTTTCCTTAACAGCAATCACTTATAGGCACAAAACTTCCTCCATATTTATATTTTATTTGTATTCACTTTTAGCTTTATGGATAAATGAACAGGTGTAAGCACTTCAAGCACCTCATGACCGCATTTTTATAGGTTTTATTTCTTTCTTTGTTTCTACCACTACAAGTTGAAGCTTTTGGTTAACCTAAAGCAAGAAACAAGTGCATGCCTACCACCATATTCTCGTTCTGGCGGAATTTCATTTATCCTTGGCCACCACCAACATGGTACATCAATTCTACATCTCTCCTGGCATGCCCCATGCTGGAGGACTAAATTGAAAATGGAACCCTGGAAGCCTCAGAGGTGGTTTCCCTGAATAGTTGAATACTTTGGTAAGCCGAGCAGGTTTAGCATATGCTTGGCGGAACTTGAAGGGAATGAGTGTTGAATTATGATTTCGGTGTTGGCTTAAATGCAAGCCAAGTGAAGTTAGAGTAGAGATGGAATCATTATCATCAGGAATCACTCTGGGAAATTGCTCACCCTTTCCATTGCTCTCTTTGGAGCTTGTTAGCTGAGCTTCCTCTGTAACTTTAGATTTCGGGCTAAAGTCAACTCTGCGTGCTTTGGGATTTTTCATGGAGACCTTTTACCCTTGGACGTTTGAATGAAGACACTTGAGACTGATGGGAAAATTCTAAGAGATGCCTGCTTAGGAATCCCCCCTTCCCAAATTGGTCTGCAACAGTGTCAGTTTCTCATCTCAAAAATAGTTTCATCCATGATGATTTGCACTGTTGCGTTATTTGCCATGTGTTTATTTTTTGTAGTATAGACAGTCTCAAAATTGTAGCTGGGAGCCCTTCCCAAGTCTTCTCCTGATAGAGACTATATCTATAGTGTAAAAAAGTTCTCTTTCATTAGAAAGTGCGGATCCCTCTTCTTCTTTGTGTCCTGAAGGACTCACATTTGCAATTGGGAAAAAAATGAACCCCACATTCGTAAATCTCAAGTATAATGTTGGCTCAAAGTTAATTGAAGGTAAGGCTGAAATTTAAAAAAAGATTAAGTAGAAAGGGTACCTGGAGCAATTTATACTCATACTTCCAAGAAGAAGAATGCAGCTAAGCTATTTCTCTCTGGAATTTCCAAAAGGTGGTCTTAAATGTCAGCAATGCTAGGGGATTGAGGCTAGTGGAAAACAGATCCTCTTAGGAATTGTATTTCAGTGTAGCTCTCACCTCTAGATTTCACCTTTTAAAATTTGTCTCTGAAGTGACTGAGTAGTACTGCATGATTTGTCAGCAGTCTGTCAAAATTCAAAATGTCAGCTCATTCAGGTTCAAACAAATATAGGTGGAGATATCAGAACAATATGAAGATCATTGCTTTTTGTCATTCTCTGAATCATTTTTTTCAACTTTTCCGTAGCCTACCTTTTTCAGTGCCCCCTCTCCGCCCCCCCTCCACTCCACCCCACATACACTCTTTTAAGTTTCTTGGTCTTCAGCAAGCAAGAATGGGAATTGCTTTTGATTTAGCCAGACCAGGGTTAAGATACTCACTCTAGAACCTACTGTCTATATGGATTTGGACATGCCATTAACCTCAGTTCCCTCTTTTATAAAATGGGGTGATACCTATGTCATTGAGTTGTTGTAAGAATTAATGAGGTGATTTATATAAATGTATAATGTCTGCCATATGGTAAGCACTAATCATAATTATTATATTATTATAATCCAGATGTCAGCTAGGGCCTTCTGGTCCCTGGGAGATTTAGATAAACTTTATTTGAATCTCTAATTTTATGATCCTTTAGAGCTCCAAATCCTTTCCTCAGTCCTTGCTTCTGTTTTTCTCTGTATCTGGTTCTGCATCTAGTAGAATGCTTAATTATACCCCTAACCAAGCTAGTTGCAAATGCCAGCTTATTCACCAATCACCAGGAAGAATACATCAAATAGCACTACTGTATATAGTTTTGAATTATTAACCTTTTGGACTACTTGACAAGTCACAAGTAAGCGGTGCTACACTGTGAAGAGTAAAGCCTTCCACATCTTGCTTGCCTCATCAGATCTGCATCTATCCCACATCTCTGTCGGTCCCATCCCTCCCTCTTCTCCTCATCTGTTCATTCAGTAGATTCCATCCCCAGCGCTCTCAATCCTTGCTACTCAAAGTGTGGTCCAAGGATGCCACCAGGGCTGGAATCACCGGGGAGTTCACTAGAAACGCAGAGCCCTGACCTCTCCCCAGACCTACTGAATCAGAGTCTGTAGTTTAATGGGATCCATAGTGATTTGTGTACAAGTTCAAGTTTGAGAAACATCAGCTACATCATCTTCTCAGGTCTCTCGGGGCTCAACTTCTACTACAAGCAGTGGTATCAAAGCAGCTGCTAAGCAAATGAAAATTCACCACTTTATGCCCTACCCTTCAACATATTACCTGCTGCCCAGGTGAATGGTGTTTCTTTCATGTCCACTTCTCAGCAGGCTCTCATTGTCACTGAGTTTGGTGCCACTGGCAATGATTAGTCAGCGTTGTGGACCTTAACTGGCATCAGTGTATTCTAGACTCAGTAGTTCTAAACCATGTTGTCTCACTTACGAGAGCTGTAATTCTCAGTTCAGTCCCAAGATTCTGATGATGTGTTAATTGACTAATGAAGATAAATGTTGGTCCCTCTTCAGGTACAACTTAAAAAACAACTTCTAAGACTGAGGAACACTAAGAGTGACCCCTGGCTTCTTGCGAATTCACTCTGAGACATTTATGCAGCTGCACAACACGTAAATAAATTGCTAGGCACCTAGAAGTAAAAAGCAGAAGTTCAATTATCCAAGTCATCTCAAAGTATAGCACGGAACAAAGTACAAAAGGGCAGCTAATCCCCACTGATAAAGACCATCAAGTACAGAGAGTCACAGGCCTGGAAATGATATCTCTAGGTAAAGTAAGAGGATGAAGCTGCATTGTTGTGGTTTTAAACTCTGGCCACTTTGACATTTGCTCTCCAGACTCCTTTTAAGTTCCTTATCTTTAGCCAACACAGTTATTAGATTTTAGAAACTCTTACCCCGTCTTCTTAATTGACAAATCGACAAACAAAAAATGGCGTGCCAGTGAATAGTGTTGAGAAGAGAAACCGCCCATGGAAGCAAAAGTAAGCGAAAGATGGCCTGTGCGAAACCTGATCCAGGGCACACGGTGTCTAGAGAGAGTGGGTACAGGATTTTCGGCATGCTTGAGAGAACGAAAGCAGCAGACAAGTAAAATTTACTTAAGAAATTATAAAAGCTCAATTATATATGAATAGTTGGCAGTTAGGAGAAAAAATAGAAAATAAATAAAAGTTATTGATTACGAGAGTTGCCAATTATGACCGAAAGATGGGCTGGTAACCCTCACAGGGACCGATTTTTCATAGCTGGTGGAGAATCGGGGTGATTGACACCGCCATTCTGTGTTTTGACACCCTTGCCCTACCGTGAACTAAGTGAAGCTGTGATTTCTGATAACCCTGTATTATTTCTTGACAAGATATAACCAATTTTGATAAAGCAAGACAGATAAAGCAGATCAGTAGGCATAGTCAGAGGAGTACATTTTTCCAATATATTCTTCTATTCAATGTCTATTGCAAGTTTTCTCAAAATGTTTGGAATATCTTTACCAGTTCACTATCACTTTCATTTCAATCTCTGGACACTTCTTTGGTCATACGTTTTAATACTTTGTGTGCGTCCAGAAGGGAGAGCATGTATTTTGCGTGCGTTGTGCGTGCTTTGGTGTTTCTTTTTTTTTTTTTTTTTAACTTTGACTCAACTGAAGTATGCTGCTGTTGTTCATGGCTTTTCTGGAGTACATTTCTCTCTAAGAGAAACAAGCTTCCTTTTAGAAGAAAAACCAAATCTGGTTTTCATTCTTTGCTCAAGTTTCTGAGGGCAAGATTAAGTAATATAAGAAAAAATAAATATATTAAATTTGTGCTTTGGAGTCAGCAAAACTAACATAGAAATTATCTTAAAGGGCGTGGTTTTAATTATTGATAGGCCTGCTGCAAAAGACTCTCAGCTATTCCATGCTTCTTCATTCTACTTTCATTATCCTATCCTTTTAAATTCATCGTGTTTTCCTGAGGATTTTCGATGTTTACTTCCATTCTCTAAATCCAGTGAAAGAAATAGAAAAAGAGAGAAGTAAAACAATCAAAAGACATTTCTAAAGTATGTGTACATGACTTGCTTTTCCCGTTTAAAAAAATCTTACTCCTCTTTATTCCTTCTTCTGCTGTTGTCATATTTAGTCTCTCACATGATCCACATCCTGACTTTTTTTTGGAATAAACAAGCAGTGAATCACATTGTCTGAAACCACACACAGACACACACGGACGCACACACAGCATGCATGGCTCATACTGTATTATTTATATGACATCCAATCCTTGTTAATATCCTTGTCTCTCCCCAGGAAATATGTAGAACTATCTTTCCCTGAAGTATAGTCAAATTTCACTTGGATATGAGCAATTTCACCAAACTGAAAACTCTGCATATTTGGGGATAATTTTCCTACTGCTGTTTTACTGAATATGGGGCTGTTTTTGCCATTACCAAGCCAGATTCATGCCAACCAACAAGTCATCAAACCCGAATTTAGGAGACAGCTAACTGTTTTAAAGGAACAACCAGCCAAAATATTAAAAATCAGGAGTGTCCTGCAAAATCCAGACATGCGATTGCGGAATCTGTGGTACAAAATGTTCACTCTGTCCTTGGTCTCTGTTCTTGTTCAGACTTTACTGTTAAAGCCAAGCATTTGAGTGGCTTTTTCACCGCTCCATTTTTCCTTCACTCTTCTGAATGGTTTTCCAACCATGCCCGAGTTTCTCATCATATCTGCTAATGTTGCAACGCTTAGTCTTGTAAGGTGTTTCTTGCCTTCCTATCATCCTTTCTGGAAACTATCAGAAGTGTAAGATAGTAGATTATGTGCAGAAATGAAAATAGTTTTGGTGGCAATCATTAATAGTGCTTTAAACAGAAAGAAATCAGAAGTTGAGATATTAGTCTAGATTGGGTTAGAGTTGACTGTACTCTGAATAATTTTTTTTACAATGACTCCATTAGAAGAAAAAGTATGGAAAAGCATTATATAGAAAAAAAATGCAAAGCCTGTTTGGAAACAGCTAAGATATGTGGATACTAAAGAATGAGAAGTTGGAAATGATTCCACCATTTATGGGTAACAGGTCTGTTTGAAAAAACATGATTCAAAAGGCAATTTCCAGAAAGAAGAATGGTGGTTGCCAGGGGCTAGGGGGAAGGGAGGAATAGGGAGTTATTGTTTAATGGGTTTAGAGTTTCAGTTTTACAAGATGAAAAGAGTTTTGGAGATCAATAGTAGTTATGGTAGCACAACATTATAAATGCATTTAATTCCACTGAACTGTACACATAAAAATGGTTAAAACAGTAAATTTTATGTTATGTGTTTTTTACCACAATAAAAAACACAGGAAGCAAAAAGGCAACTTAATTGTTTTCTTCCTCCAAGGTCTCTTTAAACATTTTTAGTGTGGGGTAATCTTCCTCCACTCTTTATTGATATCTCTTACAGAGCTCATGGGTGTCTGTTCACTTTCAGAGAGTCCCATTGTTACTTTAGGTGGCAAATACAATCTCAATTCAGCGATTATAATGTCCAGCTGCAGTATAGTAATTGAAACTCCAAATTTTAGTTAGCATTAAAACTTCTCTGTAGCTCAGGCTTAATTCAGGTTGGACATATAAAGCTACTCTTTTTTTTTTTTTTTAAGGAATGCTGCGTCTATTATAGGTCTATTTTTATGTCGTTGATCAGGCTGAGGGGTTTAAGAGATATGGAACTGGTCCTACTTTATATTCTTTGTAAATCTAGTAATTGGAAGAGGGAGTCTCTGTCACCCTCACTCTGGCATCCCAATATCTGTTCTCTTTGGCACCTTATTTAAATTTGAGGCAAGTTCAATTATAAGACCCTGTGACAATGTACTGTCATATTTGGCCAGAAGGTCGGGAAAGAGAAAGGATACTGTGGCTATGTCTCAAATGGCTGGTCCAGGACTGCCAGAGAATTGAATGTCGTGGCACACTTGTATTAATGACCCAGAGTATGAGAGATGTGAGTGGCTCTAAATCGGATTTCATTGCACATCATTTTTTTTAAAGATTTTATTTATTTATTTGACAGAGACACAGTGAGAGAGGGAACACAAGCAGGGGGAGTGGGAGAGGGAGAAGCAGGCTCACCGCAGAGCGGGGAGACCGAAGCGGGGCTTGATCCCAGGACCCTGGGATCATGACCTGAGCCGAAGGCAGATGCTTAACAACTGAGCCACCCAGGCGCCCCCATCATTTTGTTAATATTATTATTAGTTAGGCTTTATTGAGCACCCACCAACTGCTAGCATTTTCTATGCGTTTTGCACGTGCTTTTTCATTACTGAGTAAATACAACCACACAGAAATAGGTGTGAGCACTGCTTTTCAGGTGAGGTAACCAAGTGGCGTAAAGATTGAGTTACTTACCTAAGGCCACACAATTAAGTAGTAAAGCTGAGGTTTCTATTTTATGTCATCTGAAAGTGATAGAACATCAAGATGGCTTCATTATTCCCAATTGATTTTTTTTTTTTTTTTTTTTTACAAAGAGGCCTAAAACTCTGTTATGCCCAGGGAACAAGAGTTGAAAAGCACTATTAATTGCCTTTTGTTTTATTCCTGCTAGTAGACTTCAGCTCAGGACTGACCCTCCATTCACCCCTTTTCTTCCCCTGGCATTACTAATCGCCTTTCTTTCCACCCTGAGACTTAGTCTTTCAGACTAAGCAGTATTTATAAAAAACATCCACCACGCTCACTTTGTGTAAGCATGGTCTGAACTAACACAAACCAAAAAATTTTAAGACTACTATATGAACCAAAGATGAGTGAAGGCATCGTAAGCGAAAGATGATCAATGTAGGGAAACCTGTGTCTCCTAGTTCAGATTTCTTTTGTCCTGTCATACTTTATATATCATTTAATGTACCATGATTTCATGTAAGAAATCTATTTCTACTCAATCAACTACTCAAATTAACTAACACTCTCCACTGTCTCTGTAAAGCAAGCCAACTGATGCCCAAGGCATACTCAAGACTCAGGGCTAGTAGGCTACTCTTTTATAGTCCCACTCACCATGGAAATGAATGTTTACCAGGAACTATTTGTGTTTGTTATGATACCAGCTTACAGTGCTTGTGCATGGTCTGGTAATCATCAAATTAACTGTGGGAGAAGCAATGATAAAAAATGGGAAATAATTAAACAAAAATCCAGATGCAGTCCAGATTCAGAATGTCTCCTAAGTGTCTAAGTTCTCTTTGTACTTAAAAAAACCAAAACAACAGAATAATCATTTATTCATGAAAGATATTAGGAGACTTTCATCAGTGCACTCTTATTCAAAAGATGTATCTTGGGCTTCTATCACAAAATTGGTAAATAGGTGCTCAGTCTCTGAGGAGGTCCCATTTTACTTTGAAGAACAAGGATTGAGAATATGAATGTGACATCAAGAACTGTCCCCTACCACACACACACAAAGGTAAAGTTGGATCCCTAGACTAGGATACCTCTGTATCCCATAAAGGATCCAAACTACCAGAAGCTTCACCCCAGCAGTGGATAAGCAACCATCAGAGAACCAGAGTCCAGCTGTGACTCCATATGGCAACAACACAATGATGTTAGAACCAGACTTTGTAATTCTCTACGTGGACAGATTTGGGGAGAATAATAGATTCTTTGAACCAAGTAAACTCTTTTTTTCTTGGTTAATGCTAGCTAAAGCCCTCAAAAAAGACAAATTGGCCATACTGCTAATAAGGATGTGAGGTTTTAAGCAATTTGAAAAATAGAAGCGATATGATATGGTTTACATCCCAACCTATTGAAAAAGGACATAAGCATTAAATCCCATCTTAGGAAATGTTGTTAGATTGAATATAAAATGATCTAGTTATCTTTCCAGGACAAGAAATAAATTTATATAATATTTATTTGCAAGTGTAAAAAGTTACAGATTTAGAGAAACCATAATTTGTGTAAAAAGACATTGTAATAGCTGCATTTATTTTTTTTTAAAGATTTTATTTATTTATTTGACAGAGACACGAGAGGGAACACAAGCAAGGGGAGTGGGAGAGGGAAAAGCAGGCTTCCTGCCGAGCAGGGAGCCCGAAGCGGGGCTCAATCCCAGGACCCTGGGATCAAGACCTGAGCAGAAGGCAGATGCTTACCTGACTGAGCCACCCAGGCACTCCTATAATATCTGCATTTAATTTAAGGTCATGACCTGAGCAGAAGGCAGACGCTTAACCGACTGAGCCACGTGGGCACTCCTATAATATCTGCATTTATTTTAAGGTTATTCTCTTGCTTTTGGTTCATCCAATAATTTCACTTACAGGGACATATCCTAGAAAAATTCTTTATAGTTTTTTATATTAACTTCACTGTTTTGATATTGCAGTTGGGCCAATATTTGCACTCAACTCCATCCAGGTTAGTTGTTTTTTGAATCACAAAAATCATGTGAATTTGCAGTTAAAACAACCAAAGCCAAAGCAGGTAGATACGCTCTTTCCTCACTCATGAAAGAGTAGGGCAGATTTTGGCCTTGGACCAGAGCGTTACTTGTTCATGGGCAGTGCAATGAGCACAGATAATGGAAGAATGTAAGAAGCTTCATCCTGAGGAGAAGCCAGGTAGACCATGTAAACAGATTTTCAACCCTAAGGTGCCAGACCAAGAAGTGTAATTTAGGTATATGGCAACCAGATGGAACTGAGGGAATGAGATGATATCTAGGAGGTTTGCAATGGAGAGGGGAGAGTAGAATGTTCTCTGAGAAGCAGCAGTAGCTGCCATAGATCTTTACAAGACCTCCAAGGCCTTCCACTGTTTAAGAGGGAGCTTTCACAGGTTTTCCCATGGCCTGAAAGCCAGTGGGTAATTTATCAGCTGAAGACATATTTTTCAGTGTTCACTGGGTTTGCGTACACTCTTCTCACTTTGTGAAAACACCACCGGGCATGAGTGAGGTGGGGATGGGTATTGTACTGTGGTATAGGTAGGTCCTCAGAGGGAGTTATGTCCAAAGCACCATAAATAATGTACATCAGTTCCTGAACTCTAGAGAGACAAGTCCAGAGAAGCATCTGACACATTCTACCTCCAAGCAAATTGCCAACCCTAAAACCATTTTTCTTCACAGTCACATTTTTTTCACATTCAACTATTATTTTTATTATACTAACAAGCCAGTAATGAGTACATTAGAATATGGCAATGTGTGTCCATAAGACACTGCAGACTGTACCATGTACTAACTACTTATAATCATTTCTTGTCACTTAGAATGTACAGAGAGGAAAAGAAACACAACGTTAATTTATTTTAATGGTAATTTTTGAAAATAGAATGAATAATGGGAAAAAGATGCATTTGGATTTCAGGTCCTAATATAACAATAGTTTTTAAGAAATGTGTCTGTAAACATTTTATATTCAGCCCAATACTATGAGAACATCAGAACTTTTCATTCATTGTTCAGTTTTATATACAAGTCTGTTTAATTTTTAATTGAAGTATAGTTGATGTATAATATATTAACTTCAGGTGTACAACATAGTGATTTGGCAATTCTGTACATTACTCAGTGTTCACCACGATAAGTGTAGTCACCATCTGTCCCCATACAACATTATTCAATATTATTGACTATATTTCCAATGCTGTACTTTTCATCTCTGTGACTTTTTTTATAACTGCAAGTTTATACCTAGGATCACATTTTTTATTATGCATATTTACAAAAGGGAGTTATATCGATTTAACCAATAACAATTAAATGAGGGCTCATGTATCCAACATGGAATTTAGAATAGAGAGTTAGCACCCAAAAGCCCCCTGCATGCTCCTCACAGATCTCCCTTTCCTTTCTTCCGTCTAGATGGATTCACAGTCCAAAAATTTATATTATTTTCTCTTATTTTATATTTTTACCCAATAATATCATGTTTAGCTTTATATCTTTTAGTGTGATACGAATAAAATCCTACAGCGTGTCTTTTTCTGTGACTGTTTTCTGAATTTCACAAACGCTGATGCATGTGGTTCTGTTTTTTTCATTTTTTCTGCTGTATAATATTCCAGGGCTTATTGGTACAATGAATGAATATTTGTTCATTGTCCTGTGGAAAGCCATAACAGCTGATTCCATTTTTTACCTTTAAGAGCCATACTGTTCAGAACATTCTGGTAAGCATGGCTTAGTGCCTATGTGCAAGTGTTATGGACTAATGAGTGAAATTCTGAGTCATCCAGTCTGCTCTTGTTTACTTTTATTGGATGATACCAAATTATTTTCCAATTTATGCTTCCACCAGCAGTGCATGAATGTTGGAGGAGGTCATCCAGGAGACATGACCTCAGGTTGACCTGTGTGCTGGAGTAGGGCAATCAGAGGATCCTCACCACCCCACCTCCCCGCTCCCTGTCTTTGGAATGTATATTCCACCCGCTCTTCCCATGCTAGAAGCTGTTCTAAGGCTGTAACCTTGAGAGGATAAGGTGTTGTTGAGACCTTCTGGATGGGACACATGACCAAACCCTGTTAAAACCTATATATCAACCTTCAGATTCTGACAGGCAGGTGTGAAGATCTACTTGTCTTATGGCCACCTGAGACAAATCTGATTAATAAGTTCCCTTGCTTATTAAACCTGCCCCCTAGCAGTCTGGAGTGGCCTGCCTTTCTCTGGTCTTTCCTTGCCCTCTGGGTCCAGGGGCCATTTTGTGAGCCAACAAATATCGTTTCTGTTGCTCCATCTCTTCATGAACACTTGGAATTTCCGAAGAGCCTGAGGAAGAACATCTCAGAACTGTGTACCTGCAGGAGGAAGGAGGGAAGCACTGATGGATACATGGGCCCTTTTATCCTGTGGGCTGAGATAGACTCACGGGGTATTAACGACGCTGTATTTTTGGGTTTCACATGGGTGAGTGCAAGCAGGGTCATGCAGGTGACTCTTGCCAGCATGGTCCCAGGAAGGGAGAGGTATAGGATACAGCCCCAGGGGAGGGCGCTCCTGAAGGTAACTCTTGAGCAAAGTCATTAAAAGCAGCATGGAAATGGTTGCTGCAGCAGGAGATGAAATAGGAGTTGATATACAACAGTGCTACTCAAGAAATTTTATAGTTTTTGTATTTTTTTTTTGTTTTTGTAGGTGTCCCTTTATCAAGCTAACAGCTCTTTTTTAAAAATTTTTGTCAGTTTTATTGAAGTAAAAGAAACAAAATAAATATCACCAATTTTAAGTGTGCAATTCAATGATTTTTGACTAATGTATATAGTTGTATAATCTCCACCATCATCATGAGCTACACTTCCATCACCCCAATAAGTTCCTTTGCAGTCAATCCCTCCTCACCCCACCCCACCCTACCCCCACTCCCAATAACTTTGCAATCAATCCCTCCTCAACCCACCGCCACTCCTGCCCCATCACCCAGATTTGGTAACTGCTGATCTGCCTTGCATAGTTAATGATAGAGATTAATGCTTCCCTTTTATATCTAGTTCTCTAAAAATTCTTAGTAGGAAAAAATGTTGAATTCTATTAAATGTGTCTTCTTGATGTGTTTAATGATCATGTGTTTTTCCCTTCTACAGTCTCTTAATGTAGCGAATTTTATTGATATTTTTATTAATTTTAAAATAATTCCTGGGATAAATTTAAAATAATTCCTGGGATAATTACCAATTTGGTAATGATGATTTCTTTTTTTCAACGGGAATATATTCAGGTTTTGGTAGTTTGTGAGTAGTGCATCTGTAGTCATGAAATGTTTCTCTAACTTTCCAAACCATACTCTTTGAAAGGAAGTCATTATATAGTTCACAAATAAGGAGTGGAGACATCCTCTCCCTCCTTGAGGGAGAAGTATTTACATAAATTATTTGGAATTCTTCAGCATGGGAGACTTGTTTCTTCATCCTTAATTATTTGTTTATTTAATCATTTATTTATATCACCATGGTCTCATGGATATTTATTTTATACTTTGGGTTACAATTCAATACTATGTTATTTATTTTGTTACTCAAATGTTGGCTCCTATGTTTCTTTTGACATATCCAAATCATTGTGCTATATTGTTTTGTTTTGTTTTTTCAAACACTTCCTTTCTTTCTGTCATTGAAGGATGCTCCAAGCTCATTGTGTGTATTTTCAGCCCCAGTCCTAGAATCAATCAGCCATTTCTCCAAGGAGCCCAGTCCTATAACTTTTTAGTACACTAATTAAAATTTTTTTTGCTACTGTTATTATGTCATCATCAAATGAATTGGAAGAAATATTCCTTCTTTTTCTCTACTGGAAAATTTGGTTCGTTATTGGAACTTTTTGTTATTTCATGTTTTCTGGAACTTCCTGTAAAGCCGTCTGATTCTAATGTGTATTTTTATGGGATAATTTAACTATTTATTCCGTGTTTTAATAGTTTTCTATTTTTTCTAATTGAACCAGTTTAAGTAGGTTGCAATTTTCTAGACATTTTTTCCCATTTCATCTAATATTTTTAATTTACTAACAAAATTATTTATAACATTTTATTTCTTTAGTCACTATAATATCTGTACTTATGTCATCTCTTTCACTCCTAATATTGTCTATTTTGCCTTTTCTATTTTGTTTTATTTGTTAATATGGCCAGAGATTTGTGCAAATTGTTAATCTCTTCAAATGTTTTTTGAGGTTTTGTGGGCCTCTTGTCTTTTGTTCCTGTTTCATTTATTCATGATCTTTATTATTTATTCCCTACTATTTGTGGGAAGTTTGTTATATTGTTCTTATTTTATTCTTAGGTTGGATGTCTGGCTAATTATTTTTATTTTATTTTATTTTTTATTTTAATTTGTTTTTAAGATTTCATTTATTTATTTGAGAGAGAGAGAGAGAGGGAGAGAGAGTGGCAGAGAGAGAGGGAGAAGTGGAGCTCGATCCCAGGCCTCTGGGATCATGACCTGAGCCGAAGGCTGATGCTTAACAGCTGAGCCACCCAGGTGCCCCTGGCTAATTATTTTTAAATGATTCTTCTTTTCTAATATATATACTGAAGGCTATAAAGATTGCTCTAAGTACCACTTTAGTTATATCCTACAGTTTTGATATATATGATTTTGGTCATTTAGTTTAAAATATTTTATAATTTTATAATTTTATTATGATTTTTTCTCTGATTCAAAGTTTACATAAAAAAGTACTTTTAGGGCGCCTGGGTGGCTCAGTTGGTTAAGCGACTGCCTTCGGCTCAGGTCATGATCCTGGAGTCCCTGGATCGAGTCCCGCATCGGGCTCCCAGCTCCGCGGGGAGCCTGCTTCTCCCTCTGCCTCTGTCTCTCTCTCTCTCTCTCTGTCTCTCATGAATAAATAAATAAAATCTTTGAAAAAAAAAAAAAAAAGTACTTTTAAGGGGCGCCTGGGTGGCTCAGTCGTTAGGCGTCTGCCTTCGGCTCAGGTCATGATCCCAGGGTCCTGGGATCGAGCCCCGCGTCGGGCTCCCTCCTCGGCGGGAAGCCTGCTTCTCCCTCTCCCACTCCCCCTGCTTGTGTTCCCTCTCTCGCTGTGTCTCTCTCTGTCAAATAAATAAATAAAAAATCTTTAAAAAAAAAAAAGTACTTTTAAATTTCCAAATTCATTCTTTCTTTCTTTATTCAACCAGTATTTGTTACATAAAGATAAAATACCAGGGACTTCTGTAGTCACTAGTGATACAACACAAATAAAGCTTAATAAAAACTTTAGGTTCCAGTAGGTTGCATTCTAGTGAAGAGAAACAGGTCATAAAATTAATACTTGAGATGGTGTGAAATGATTTAGATAAAAACTAAATAAAGTAGAGGAATAAATAATGAGTTATGTATAGGGTGTTGAAGGCCTCAGTAATAAAGTAATATTTGTAAAATTACCTAAAAGAGATGAAGGAGTGAATGTTCAGATATCTACAGGAAGGATCCTGGCAGAAGAAATAGCAAGTGAAAAGTTTGGAGGTTGAGTGAGGCTTAATGTGTTAATGGGACAATGGAGGCCAGTGTACCTGGGGCACACTGAGTAAAGGAGAGGGAAGGAAATGAGATTGGAGAGACAAAACCAGCTGGAGGGGTAGGTGCGTTGCCCTTGTGGGCTATTATAATGACTATGGATTTGAGCTTTCACTTGTAGCATGATGTGAAGCCACTGGAGAAATCTGAAGAAAGATACGATTCATCCACGTTAGGTTTACCCATGATCACTCTGGTTGTGGAGTTGAGAATAGAGTCAATACGGATAAAGGGGAAGCAAGAAGACCAAAAAAAAAAAAAAAAAATGCATTGCCATTTACTCTGTATTAGAATATGGTCGATTTTCATAATGTTCCTCAAGTTCTTCCAGAAAACATAAATTCTTCATTCATTGTATGCAATGTTACACATACATTCATTAAGTCAAACTTTTCATTGTGGTGTTCAAATGTTCTGTATTCTTGCTAAATTCTTATCCGTTTGATCCATTAGTTACTACAGATATGTGTTAAACTCTCCCAATGTGATAGTTTTTGTAATTTCCCATTTAATTTTGTCAGTTTGTGCTTTGTACCATTTGAAGCTATACTATTAAGCCCATATGAGTTAAGAATCATTATTATCTTCTGGTAAATTGAAACTTTGATCACTATGCAGGATTCTTTTTATCTTCAATAATTCATTGGTCTTAAAATCTGCTTGGGTTGTTACAAATATATTGACACTACCTTTGTTTTGGTTAGTGTTTTCCTGGTGTATCTTTCTATTCTTTGATTTTCAGTCTTTCGGTATTTTGATAGTTGAGATAGGTCTCATGTAAATACCATATGGCTGGATTTTATTTTATTTTGTATATAGTCTGGGAAATCATGGTCTTTCAGGTTGAGTTTAGTCCATTTACATTGTTGTAGGATTACTGATATACTAAAATTAATTTCTCATATCTTCACAGATTCATTTTGTACCCTCTATCCCTTATGTTAACATTCCTAGTTTTTCTTCTTGTTTATTATAGTTTTCCATTATATTTATATATAGTACACTATATGTCTGTTCCTTTTGATGTTTATCTTATTTATTTATTTATTTATTTATATTTTTAATTTTTTTAGAGTGAGAGAGCACACACGAGAGCTCTGGGGAGGCGGGTTGGAGGGCTGGGGTGTGGGGCAGAGGGAGGAGAGAGAATCTTAAACAGGCTCCACACCTAGCACGGAGCCTGACGCAGGGCTTGATCTCAAGACGCTGAGATCATAACCTGAGCTGAAATCAAGAGTCAGAGGCTTAACCGACTGAACCACCCAGGCACCCCTCTAGCTATTTATATATGCATACTTTATTTAGTCTCTTTCACATTTTCCAACGCTCTGTCTCCCTGAACTTCTTTCCAGAGAGTTCTTTTGGATACATCTTTCATTTATTTCTTCTCTCTTCAGCTAATTTGCTATTTAACCCACTATCAAAATTTTAACTTTAATTATATGGTTTTAATTTCTATAAATTGTTTTGATTTTATTTCAGATCTGCATTTTTATTTTTTTATTGTTTCTTATTTCTTGTTTAAATTTTCAGACCTCTATTTCTTGTTTTGAAATATATAACCATGGTTATTATATATTCTGGTTCTGATGATCCCAGCATTGGAATTCTTTGCACAACAGATTCTGCTTCTTAGTTACAGTAACTGGGTTCTTGTGGCTTTGGTATTTTTTTCTGTGATCTCATGTTCCTTAGATTGTTATCTGTGGGAGTAATTTGAAGACTGGATTATAGTTGTTTCCCTCAAGAATGATTTGTTTAATTCTGCCAGTCATCTAAGGGTCTAGAGAACTTATTTTAGACACTCCTCTTGAGGTTTCTGGTTATGTGACTTTGGGCTACAAATGTATTTGAGGACTGCTTGTGTTTAAATATTGTTAGGGGAGATTGTATTCCCCTGCATACAAGGTGAGTGTCAAGACAGACCCGTTTTCTTATTGCCCCCTTAGTGTGCCAAGTTTATTTCTCATTTCCATTCTATGGAAGGTCTATCCCTTCTGGATCCTAGCTTCAACCTGGGAGCTGTATTAGACTTGGGCAAGCCCTAGGCTCATGCCCCTGTTCCTGTGCCTTTCATAGCAGCAGAGAATGCTCTGCTCAAGGTCACCAAGGTTTATAGATGCCCTGAGCATAAAACCTACCTTTAGTCCTCTTTTACATTCTGGGATTTTTGTTTTCCTTTTATTTGTTGTAATTTGTCCATTCTTTATTTCTTGCCAGGTCAGTGGTAACATTTAAAAACAGGTTTCTATTTCATGCAACGTTTTATTTTCCTTAGAAGGGATGTTCAGTGTCTCAAGTCTCTGCTCTACTGCTTGAAATAAAAGCCACTTCACACATGCTCTCCTTCCCTTCATATGTATTACTTTCCTCTTTTATGTGTTTGGCCTCTGTGAATATGAAGTATATTGTTTTCACCTTGACCCTTTCCCAAAATATTACGTGCTGTGAAGAAAGAGGTAACTGTGATAATGAGTTAATCCTGATAATTTGAAAGTTATTGGTAAAAATTGGAGAAAACAATATTTTAGCATGTCTCAGGAAAATATCCAATTATATTATCACCCAAGTCTACTAGAAATCAGCAAAATATAAACCATAGTTATTAGTATACAATGTGGACAACCATTTTCCAAATTGGTAGTCTGAAAGCTAGAGGTAAAAACTGCTTGATTTAATCTCTATTTTAATGATGTGTTTCTTCACACATTCTCCAGCAATCCTAGGAAATCAGACAGGTGCTATGACAGAGAGATGGATAAAACACAATCTCTGAACTTCTGATTTCTCCCTAGTCATTGACTTCCTGGTAGCCATGGAATGGATACCTAAAAGCTCGTGGAATTTGATCATAAATCATCAGAATCTTTTATAAAATACTGATAACATAAGCTCCTCCACAAGAGAAATGTATTTGCTATTAAGAGCTTGGATCAAAATAAGCAAGACATTATCTTTATGTATATTCAAGGAGCTCACTGGGTGGTATTTTAGCCTGACCAACAAAAACATAAATTATATTGGTACAATTGATAGAGATTTATAGAAAGCATTATGAGATCACACAGGAAGACCTCTGATCCAGTATCATGGGGCTGAGGTGTTAAGCCATAGTGGACTTTGTAGGGAAATGGGAAATTAGGTAGGGGAGAGACAGCTGATGCTCACCAAACGATCCCATCTATGTTTTACAACTTGCTTTGCAGTTAGGTTAGGCCATGTAATGAGTTCTGGCCAATGGATAATGAGCAAAAGTAGCATAAGTCACTTAGCTAAGGCAGTCGAGAGTGGGAGTGCATCATCCATTCTGCTTTGCCTTCTGACATGGCCTAGGAAACTGTGTGTTCTAGATGGTATGGCAACAACATGGAAAACTGACCAGTCTTCATTAGACTTCACAAAAGTCAGAAAACACATCGATTGTGTTTAGTTATGAGATGTTCTGACTATAGCTTCAGGCAGTGTTAATTACCTAGATTAATACAGTAAAGTCTTAGTTTTGAGATCCCCCAAAACAGACCCCAACAGTGGGATTTGAAAACAAGTCGTTTATTTGGGAGTGGACACCAGTACACACCAGAGAGGAAGTAAGACGGTGAAGAGATGATGGTGAATAAAAAGATTTTTTTCATGCAGTTGCTGTGGAGAACTTGAGCTTGATCATGCTGGGGAATTCTGAGGGACAGTGTAGAATATACACTTCAGAGTTATTCCTAAGTGATTCCTAAGGGATGAGGGAGTGGGAGTTTTTATACACCAGCTCCTGTTGGTCATTGGTAGAGGGTTTCTCCTGGGAAGTGTTGATTCTCCAGCACTTTTTGCCAGCCATACAGGTGAGAAAATGGGCCTTTGTGGCCAGAGAATGTTATCAATTCAAGAAATGCAGGTGGGCACAGCATGGTTTCACTTGTATAAAGACCCAATACAACATGACATACCCTGGAACTATAAGTAGTTGATGGCTGTTGAAGTGTAATGTGAAAGGCTGGATGGAGTAAGAGAGGGCTGAAGAGATAATATGGCATCTAGTAATGAAGGCTCTTATTGGCCATATTAGGACCTTTTATCTTTTGTATTGTTGGTGGCAGGAAGCTGCAGATGGATTATAAGTGCAGGAGTGATAGGGTCAGATTTGTACTCTAGACCGGTCACTCTCGAGGTTATTTGGAGGATGGAATTGAAGTGGACCAATTCAGTGATTGTTACAGCTCTTCAGTGATGAGGCCACAGGACTTGAAACTATGACAGTGATAATAGAGACAATCTTGAAAAAAGCTAATATTTGGAATCAGTATATGCTACATATATTATTAGTTTTTCTTTAAGATTTTATTTATTTGAGAGAGAGAGAATGGAAGCACCAGGGGGTGGAGGGGCAGAAGGAGAAGCAGACTCCCTGCTGGGCAGGGAGACCGATGTGGGGCTCAATCCGAGGACACTGGGATCATGACCTGAGCCTAAGGCAGACGCTTAACTGACTGAGCCACTCAGGCGCCACTAGTTTTTTACATAAGAAGTCACTTAATACAACAACCATATCAATAGGAATTATTATTATAATACCCATTTTTAGGAAACTGTGGCCGAGAAAGTTTAAGAACATACTTTGCTGAATATCAGAGTTGAGAGGTAGATGAGCTTGGACACAAATCCGGATATGTTGTTTCATAGTCTACACTCTTAATAAGTCCAACACCAGCTGTTAGTCAAAAAGAATGGATTCATTAACATTATTTGGTAAAATGAGCAAACTGTGGTGATTTCTAAGGGAGAGGAAAGTGTGAAGAATGACTCCAACATTCTTACCATGGCTAAAATGTAAGATACACGTTTATAAGCAATTTTTTTAAAAGAAAACTTTTTATTGCATAAAATGCTACTGAGAGACATTTATTTTAACAACAGCAAAAAAAGTGAAGTTTATTTTATCCCTACAGTTATAATAAAATAAATGAACCTTGAATTGCACTAATTTCTTCCAAGAAACTGGTACACATATTTGTGGCCAAAGAGCTAAACTATGAAATAGCTCAATGGCAGAGAGTATAGTATTTTGTTTACTGGCAATTTGGCAGAAAGAGTCTGCTGGCCTAGGAATAAATAGCCCTTTCAGCAGGAGGGGCTGATTTTTGTCATGATGTGAAAAGCAAACCTAACCATGGATAAATAGTAGCATTATTTATGGTGGTCATTTTACATAGATTTAAATTTTTAGACATATCTCTTAGAGACAAAGACGTGCTCTGCTTCAAGTATTCTTCCTCTAACAATGGCTGAAATTATGTGGAATGAACTCGAATGTTACTTTTGGTGGTACTGATAGCCAAATAATCACCATGGGTGTTGTTGTGGTTCTATTGTCTACACTGAGGGTGATCATCATTAACTCTTCATTTGAAAGTACATTTCCCGAGATCAAAGCTTTAGAAATATATTTCACACGCTAGGTGAGTGCCGTAGGTGAAATGTGTTAAATGTTGTTAGGAGCTGTAGTCTCCTAGAAGAGGATGCTTAGAATTGACAGTATTCTTGTGGAGATGATCTGGGTATCATGATTTTTTTAAAATTGTAATTTAAAGACACATAACATGAAATTTACCATCTTAATCATTCCTTGAGTAGATTTTAGTGGTGTGAAGTATATCCACCTTGTGAAACAGATCTCCAGAACTTTTTCATCTTGCAAATCTGAAACTCTGTACCCATTAAACAATAATTTCCCTTGCCCACCTTCCCCCAGTCCCTGGTGACCACCCCTTTACTTCCTGTTTCCCTGAATTTGACTGCTTTAGATACTTTATGTAAGTGAAATCACACAGTATTTATGTTTTTGTAACTGGATTAATTCCCTTAGCATTATGTCCGCAAACTTCATCCATGTTGTAGCATGTGACAAGATTTTCTTCCTTTTTAAGACCGAATAATATTTCATTGTATGAGTATACTGCATTTTATTTAGTTTTTAATTTGTCCAGGGCCCCTTAGGTAGCTTCCACCTCTTAGCTCTTATGAATAATGCTGCAATGAGCGTGCAGGTGCAAATGTCTTTTTGATATCCTGCTATCAGTTTTTTTGGACATGGGATTGCTGGATTGTGGGGTAGTTCTATTTTTAATGTTTTGAGGAGCCTCCATGCTATGTTCCATAGCAGTTGCACTATTTTACATTCCCACAAAAGTGCACAAGGCTTTCAATGTCTCCACATGCTTGCCTACGCTTGTTATTTTCTTTCTTTCTTTTTTTTTTTTTTGATAGTAGCCATCCTAATGGATGTGAGGTGATAGCTCATTGTGGTTTCAAATCGCATTACTTTGGTGATGAGTGATGTTCAACATCTTTTCATATGCTTGTTGGCCATTTATATATCATCTTTGGAAAAATGTCTATTAAGGTCCATTGCCATTTATTAATTGGGTTATTTTATTTTTTGTTGTCAAGTTGTAGGAGTTTTTAAAAAATGTATAGTCTTTGATATCAATCCCATATCAGATACATGGTTTGTAATTATTTTCTCCCATTTTGGTAGGTTGCCTACTTACTTGGTTGAGTGTTTCTTCTGATGTACAAAAGTTTTCACATTTGATGTAGTCCCATTTGTCTATTTTTTTGCTTTTGTTTGTTCTTTTGGTGTCATATCCAAGAAATCATTGCAAGTCTAATATTAGGAAGCTCTTCTCCTACTTTTTCTTCTAGGACTTTTATAGTTTTAGTCTAACATATAGATCTTTAATCTATTTTTTTAAAAGATTTATTTATTTATTTGAGAGACAGAGAGAGAGAGAGAGAGCACGAGCAGGGGGAGAGGCAGAAGGAGAGGGAGGGGAAAAGAATCCCAAGCAGACTCCCCAGTGAGTGAGGAGCCCAACATGGGGTCTCTCTTGACCCTGAGACCATGATATGAGCTGAAATCAAGAGTCAAACACTTAACCAACTGAGCCACCCAGCCTCTTTAATCCATTTTGATTAAATTTTTGTATATGGTGTAAGATAAGGGTCAATTTTTCTTTTTTTTTTCTCACGTGGATATCCAGTTTTTCCGGCACCATTTGTTGAAGAGAGTGTCTTTTCCCTATTGTGTGGTCTTGGCACTCTTGCTGAAGATCATATGACCATATGGGATCTCTGTTCTATTCCATTGGTGTATTTGTCTGCCTTTTTTTCCAGCACCACACCGGTTTTTTTTTTTCATTTTTAAAAATCTAATTCAGTTAATTAACATATAATTATTACTGGTTTCTAGGGTACAGGTTTGTGATTCATCAGTCTTATATAATACCCAGTGCTCATTACATCACATGCCCTCCCCAATGTCCATCACCCAGTTACCCTATCCCCCCACCCACCTCCCCTCCAGCAACCCTCAGTTTGTTTCCTATAGTTAAGAGTCTCTTATGGTTTGTCTCCCTCTCTGGTTTTGTCTTGTTTCATTTTTTCCTCTCTTCCCCTATGATGTTCTGCCTTGTTTCTTAAATTCCACATATCCGTGAGATCATACGATAATTGTCTTTCTCTGATTGACTTATTTTGCTTAATATAATACCCTCTAGTTCCATCCACATGGTTGCAAAGGGCAAGATTTCATTTTTTGATGGCTGTATAATATTCCATTGTGTGTGTGTGTGTGTGTGTGTGTGTGTGTGTGTACACACCACATCTTCTTTATCCATTCATCTGTCAATGGACATCTGGGCTCTTTCCATAGTTTGGCTGTTGTGGACATTGCTGCTATAAACATTGGGGTACAGGTGCCCCTTCTGATCACTAATTTTGTATCTTTGGGGGTAAATACCCAGTAGAGCAATTGCTGGGTTGTAGGGTAGCTCTATTTTCAAATTTTTAAGGAACCTCCATACTGTTTTCCAAAGTGGCTGCACCAGCTTGCATTCCCACCAACAGGGTAGGAAGGTTCCCCTTTCTCCACATCCTCACCAACATCTGCCATTTCCTGACTTGTCAATTTTAGCCATTCTGACTGGTGTGAGGTGGTATCTCATTGTGGTTTTGATTTGTATTTCCCCAATGCTGAGTGATGTTGAGCATTTTTTTCATGTGTCTGTTGACCATCTGGATGTCTTCTGTAGAGAGATGTCTTTCATGTCTTCTACTCATTTCTTGATTGGATTATTTGTTCTTTGGTTGTTGAGTTTGATAAGTTCTTTATAGATTTTGGATACTAGCCCTTTATCTGATATGCCATTTGCAAATATCTTCTCCCATTCTGCTGGTAGTCTCTTTGTTTTGTTGACTGTTTCCTTTGCTATGCAAAAGCTTTTTATCTTGATGAAATCCCAAAAGTTCATTTTTGCCTTTGTTTCCCTTACCTTTGGAGACATGTCTAGCAATAAGTTGTTGCGGCCGAGGTTGCTGCTTGTGTTCTCCTCTAGGATTTTGATGGATTCTTGTCTCACATTTAAGTTTTTCATCCATTTTGAGTCTATTTTTGAGTGTGGTGTAAGGAAATGGTCCAGTTCCATTCTTCTGCATGTGGCTGTCCAATTTTTCCAGCATCATTTGTTGAAAAGACTGTCTTTTTTCCATTGGATAGTATTTCCTGCTTTGTCAAAGATTAGTGGACCATAGAGTTGAGGGTCCATTTCTGGGGTCTCTATCCTGTTCCATTGATCTAGGTGTCTGTTTTTGTGCCAGTACCATGCTGTCTTGATGATTACAGCTTTGTAATAGAGCTCGAAGTCCAGCAATGTGATGCCACCAGTTTGGTTTTCTTTTTCAGTATTCCTTTGGCTATTGGGGTCTTTTCTGGTTCTGTACAAATTTTAGGATTATTTGTTCCAGTTGTGTGAAAAAAGTTGATGGTATTTTGATAGGGATTGCACTGAGTGTGTAGATTGCTCTAGGTAGCCTAGACATTTTAACAATATTTGTTCTTCCAATTCATGAGCATGGAATGTTTTTCCATTTCTTTGTGTCTTCCTCAATTTCTTTCATGAGTGTTCTATATTTTTATGAGTACAGATCCTTTGCCTCTTTGATTAGGTTCATTCATAGACCACACTGTTTTTTATTACTGTAGCTTTGTAATATGTTTTGAAATCAGAAAGTGTAATACTTGTTTTTTTCTTCTTTCTTAAGATTGTTTTGACTGTCTAGGGTCCTTTGAGATCCCATTTGAATTTTAGGATTTTTTTTCTGTACCTTCAAAAAATGCTGTTGAGATTTTGATAAAGATTGCATTGAATCTGTAAATCACTTTGGATAATATGGACATCTTAACAATATTAAATCTTCCAATCCATGAACACAGGATGTCTTTCCATTTATTTGTGTCTTCTTTAATTACTTTTAGCAGTGTTTCATAGTTTTTAGTGTGCAAGCTTTTCATCTCCTTGGTTAGGTTTATTCCTAAGTGTTTCATTCTTTTACATGCTATTGTAAATTAAATTGTTTTCTTAATTTCCTTTTCAAATTGTTCTTTGTTAGTGTATAGAAATGCAACTCATCTTTATGTGCTGATTTTGTATCCTGCAACCTTGCTGAATTCATTTATTAGTTCTAACAGGTTTTTTTGTGGAATCTTTGGGGTTTTCATAGAATCATAGGGTTTTCATATCATCTGCGAAAAATAGATATAATAGTTTTGAAATGCCTATCGGGGGCCTGACACCACAACATTGGCTGTAAAATTGTATCTTAATCAATTGACAATGAAATGTTTTCTATTGTTCTGTCCAGGGAAAGAAGTACATTGAGCTTTAATTTCAGTGAGTCAGAAGAACTGATATCAGACTGCATCCAAATAGAAATGAAGTGTCATTTTTATGCACTGATTCTAATTACTGACATTTCTATTTAGTGATGCAAAAGCATCACTAAATAGAAGTAAAGTTTAAGTTCCATATCCCCCAAAGATTTTTTTTTACAGCACTGTACATAGATAGGTATGTAGTATGGAGGGAAATGTCATCACTGCCTCAGAAAGGTATTTCTTTTAAAGACTTTACAAATGAGATTAATAGTCAACCAAGAGCAGTATCATCTCACGTTTGGAAAAAAAGTTTTGTTAGTACCATTCCTTTCATCCCCACAATACTGTCACAGAAATGGCTATTGTCATTTCCTTTTCCCCAGTTAATTTAAAATATTTTTTGTTTTAATTATTCATTTAAGATTATTTTATATTTCCTAGTCTTTTCTACTTATAAAACAATTAAAAATACTCCTAGTTTGTGAATCTTTTTGAAACTCCCACCAAAGGAATTTGAGTCACTGGTTTCATGTGAGTCTTAGGAAACCATTATTATCTATCCAGAAAACAATCTACTGGTGATAGAAATAAGTACATAAGTAACCATTTGCAGATTATGAGGCAACTATCCATTGAATTCCACAAGCACCCAACAAAGAAACACCTGCTTGAAAAGCACAGCAGAGAAATAGGCAGCAGGTGCCATCCTCTTGGGATTCGCTCAGAGTAAAACAATCTCTGGTTCCATCAAGGCAGAAAGAGGGTGTTCATTCTTGTAGCTGTTATTGTTCTCTTCCCTAAAAATTCAGAGTTACATTTATAGTTTATTTATAAATGGATAGAAAATATGTCCACATTACCAAACAGACACATTTTGAATACCTCTCAGTCTTTCCAGCTTGCTAAAATTGTTGCTTCTTTACTTACTGGATGACTGATCCCTTGTGAAACTACTTTTTTTTTCAGTCATCGAAGCTACTTTATTTTTGAAACTCATAATAAAAATAAGGTAATATTTACAGAATTATACGATTTGAATTGAAAATGACCATTTCAAGCTATGACTCTTCCACTAACTACCTGTAAGATCTTGAGTCAGGGCGTTAACCTCAGTTTTGTTTCTTATGGGCAAAGTAGGGTTGCTCTGATTACTAAATGCATATGGTCCAAGGTATAATTGCTGAATGTATGTTAGCTGTTCTTTTATGCTAAAATACGTTAGAAATACGAGCTCCTGGGTAGCTCAGTTGGTTAAGTGTCTGCCTTCATTCAGTTCAGGTCATGATCCCAGGCTCCCTGTTCAGCGGGGAGCCTGCTTCTCCCTCTCCCTCTGCCTGTCCCCACCCCCTGCCCCCTGCCGCTGGTGCTCGCTCTCTCCCTCTTTCGTTCTCTCTCATGCTTGCTCTCCCTCTCTCTCTCAAATAAATAAATAAAATCTTTTAAAAACATGAAATAAAATACCTTAGAGATACCAAGATATAATAAGCAAATTTGAAGGGTTCCTTAATGATCACCTATCCCAATCCTACATTTAACTGGTGAGGAAATTGAGTGAATTGCTGGTGATTACAAAATTAGTTAGTGGCAGAATTAAGGTTTGGATCTAGATTTCTTAATTGATGCCCTAATTTTCGTGAACATTTCTTAATTCTAGTTCTTAAAAAGAACATTTCTTAGTTTAAAAAAAAGGAAAAGAAACAGTTAAAAGCAGTTGCTGACTACTCATGGCAATTTCTAGTTGTAATAGCACTTTCATGAATAAAGAATCCAATAAATAAATATTATAGTAACTCCGGATGTTCGATGTAGAACAAGATAAAGTGGCCAGATGGTTCGTTTCAATGTAAAAATATTTCTCTTGCCTATTTTAAGATGCTTTAAAAATCTAAAAGAAAGCACTTTCTTCTCTGATTTAGGAGGAGAAAAATCAGAACAGCAAAAGTGCAACTGTTGAGAGTGGCAAGGGTTGTGTTGGGCTAAGGCTGAACTCACCATCTCACAAAATCTTATCTTGTAACAAAGAGGGGATGGATCTATCCTGATTTTTCTATGGAGAAAGTAAACTCCAGCAGAATAAAAAGAGAGGATTTCTAATTATTTTGAAAAGTAATGCTTTCCATACTGCTATCACAAGTACACACTTGCTATATTGATTAAAAATTCAATATTAAACTAGTTGTCATCCACAATACTGAGCGTATTACACATGTTGAGTTAATTTACTTTTAGAGTCATCCTATGAGGTATGTACCATCTCCACTTTCGGTTATAGAAATTGAGGCTCAATGTGGTTATTTATTGAAATGACAGAATCACAGTTTTATTCTGGGTTTCTTTACAAAAAATATTGGGTTCTAATTCTGTGAGGTCCCTATGCCTTATTTATGCCACAGAATAGTCCAGCAGAAGCCCCCCACTCACTGCCACCGGCTGGGCCATGGATGAGAGCAGAACGAGGGCTGACGTTCAGCCAGTAAGGACCGATGCAGTTAAAATGATTGTTGCCATTTGGCAATACTCCTACACCACTTGGTGATAGCTGCTGCCACGAACTTCCATGTGGACCTCCCACCTGCTTCGTACCAGCCTGCCTGACACCTCCTCCCCTGAGAAATTTTACATTTCCCCACAGTCCAGTAGGCAGGAAGCATAGGTGATGTAGCAGAAGGTTACTCTACCCTGCCGAGGGCTTTGCCCAGCAGCAGAGTGAGGGATAGGGAACTACCTACCTCCTGCTTTCTCATCCCATTGGCCAAAACCCACCTGGAAGCCAGAGAACAAAGGAGTCTAGGATAGGCAGTCTGTCGAGGCCAGCCTCCTGGGGCTCAGAACCAAGCAGGGTACAGGTGAGCATGGATCTGGTGGGGCCAATGGAATATAAGCAGCATGGCGGTGGGATGGGAGATCATTACAGGAATTAAAATGAGCTCTAAAGCAATAAATAAACCTGTAGTTTTGGCACAGCTGAGTTTTTGGCCCTATGTTCATGTCTGATATAGGAACCCTAAATTGAGAGGAGGAAAGCAGAGGATTTGGGTTTCAACTCTTTCCAGGGCTGGTCGGTTTATGCTGCTGTTGTTTCCTCTTCTGATCTAGAGGTTTCTGAAATACCCCTGGAAGGGTTATAGGGGTTATAGATTCTACAGGAATCTATGTAGATGCAGGGCCCAGAATTTGCCCATCATCCTCCAGCTGTTGGAAAATGTCAACTCTTACCTCAAATTTACTAATAGTCACCCTGTTGAAGTGGGAGTATCTGCTGAAGAGATGCACTTATGATAATAATCCTTATAGTTAGACTGTGGGGCTACTGGCTTTTCAGAACCCTGGAAGGCTGAGACATGGGTATTTTTTTAGGGAAACCTATTTAGGAAGACCTTACTTTCTCTTGACAAATAAGTAATGTGAATATGCTCTTTTTCAGTTTTGTTCAAGAGACAAAATATCTAGTATTTACAAACATCTGTTAAATAGAAACATAGAGATTCTCATGTTAAGTCTTCTAGGAGGACGATGTAAGTGTGATTACAGAAGAGCAATAATATAAAAGCCTGAGTATAAAAGAGCAGGAACTTGAATGTTCTGCAATTCTGACAGAAATTTACTTGTGTTAGAGTATCACAGGAAGCTGTGTAGGATAGAGGAACTCAGAGTCTAGTGAAAAGTCGTGTAACTGTGTGATACCCCCAAATGAACTGTGTTATCATCGTACTTCCATTAAGTTCTATATGGTTGGTTAATGAATCTGGAAATTACATTATTTCTGGAAATTACTTTAGTTTTCTGGGGCTGCTATATCAAAATTCTACAAACTGGGTGGCTAAAACAAAAGAACTATGTATTTTCACAGTTCTGGAGAGTAGAACTGTTTAAGGTGTAGGTGGGTTTGGTTTCCTCTGAGGCCTCTCTCCTTGGCTTGCAGATGGCCACCTTCTTGCTGTGCCCTCACATGGTCATCCTTCTATCTATGTTGTTTGTGTCCTAATTTCCTTTTCTTTTAGTGACATCAATTATATTGAATTATGGCCCACCATAACGACCACACTTTCACTTAATTATCTTTTAAAGACCATATCTCCAAATACAGTCTCCAAATACAGTCACGTTCTGAGTTACTGGGGGTCAGGGCCTCAACATATGAATTTGGGAGGGACTCAGTTCAGTCCTCAACACTCTGTGAGGTCTCTTAACACTGATCCATGACCCTCTTGATGTGCTGTATGTCAATATGTACTGTGTGCAATATATATTGACACATTTTAGTTGGATGTCTATGCAATATCCATTTATCTCCTCCCCTTCTTCAGACTACCAAGATATTCCCTTAAGTATTCACCTGTTTATGTAAGTCAGTCAGCATATTCCATTCTCTTTATTTCTTTAAAGAGTTTATTTGAGAGAGAGAGAGAGAGAAAGAGAGAGAGAGCACGAGCTGGGGGAGGAGCAGAGGGAGAGAGACAAGCAGACTCTATGCTGAGCATGGAACCCGACTTGGGGCTCCATCCCAAGACGCTGATATCATGACCTGAACCAAAATCGAGTCAGATGCTTAACTAACTGAGCCACCCAGGCAACCCCCCCACCCATTCTCTTTAGATAAGTTGGAATACTCCATTCTCTTTGGCCAGTGCCTGGTGCAGTGCTGGACATAGGATCTATGCCAGCCCAGTTACTATAAACCTGTAGGTTTCTTTCTTTTATGTGGTAGGTAATTTTTTCTTCTGAATAGGGACAAGAAAGCTTGTAAACTTTGAATTTATTGGTAGCCATCTTGGGACCATGGAGGGGAGCCAGGTCTAAGATGATGCTGTAGAAGGAGAGAGATGAAAAGGATCAAGACTCTTGTAGAATCCATTGATCTTTTCAATCAAACCATCCTTGAAATTCACCCCACATCTGGACTTTCTCATTATGTAACCCAATGAATTACCTTTATTGTGTGGGCCATATTCAGCTTATCTTTTTGCAGCTGAATGCATTCTGATACAAGGCAGTCATACTTTGTGTTTTTCCATCTTTCAGAGACAACCTTCCAACAAATCAATAAATATTTATTGTTCATCTACTATGTATGTGCCAGTGACTCTACTAGGTGCAGGAGAGAGACTTTTTTTTTTTTTTTTTTTGCTCCTGCCAAATATGTTTATTCCATGAGGAATATCTTCTAATTTATTATGTACCTCCTTTTGTAACTTTTTTATTCTCCAAATATCATCATTTCTTCCCTTGCTAACCTATTCAGTTCTTTTTTTTATTTTTATTTTTTTATTATGTTACGTTAATCATCATACATTACATCATTAGTTTTTGATGTAGTGTTCCATGATTCCTTGTTTGCATGTAACACCCAGTGCTCCATTCAGTACGTGCCCTCTTTAATACCCATCACCAGGCTAACCCATCCCCCTAGCCCCCTCCCCTCTAGAACCCTCAGTTTGTTTCTCAGACTCCATAGTCTCTCATGGTTCGTCTCCCCCTCTGATTTCCCCCTCTTCATTTTTCCCTTCCTGCTATCTTCTTCTTCTTTTTTTTTTTTTAACATTTAATGTATTATTTGTTTCAGAGGTACAGGTCTGTGATTCAACAGTCTTACACAGCTCACAGCGCTTACCATAGCACATACCCTCCCCAATGTCTACCACACAGCCACCCCATCCTTCCCACCCCCCACCACTCCAGCAACCCTCAGTTTGTTTCCTGAGATTAAGAATTCCTCATATCAGTGAGATCATATGATACATGTCTTTCTCTGACTTATTTCGCTCAGCATAATACCCTCCAATTCCATCCACATCATTGCAAATGGCAAGATCTCATTCCTTTTGATGGCTGCATAATATTCCATTGTATATATATACCACCTCTTCTTTATCCATTCATCTGTCGATGGACATCTTGGCTCTTTCCACAGTTTGGCTATTGTGGACATTGCTGCTATAAACATCGGGGTGCACGTACCCCTTCACATCCCTACATTTGTATCTTTGGGCTAAATACCCAGTAGTGCAATTGCTGGATCATATGGTAGCTCTATTTTCAACTTTTTGAGGAACCTCCATACTGTTTTCCAGAGTGACTGCACCAGCTTGCATTCCCACCAACAGTGTAGGAGGGTTCCCCTTTCTCCGCAACCCCACCAACATCTGTCATTTCCTGACTTGTTAATTTTAGCCATTCTGACTGGTGTGAGGTGGTATCTCATTGAGGTTTTGATTTGGATTTCCCTGAAGCTGAGCGATGTTGAGCACTTTTTCATGTGTCTGTTGGCCATTTGGATGTCTTCTTTGGAAAAATGTCTGTTCATGTCTTCTGCCCATTTCTTGATTGGATTCTTTGTTCTTTCGGGGTTGAGTTTCATATGTTCTTTATAGATTTTGGATACTAGCCCTTTATCTGATATGTCATTTGCAAATATGTTCTCCCATTCTGTCGGTTGTCTTTTGGTTTTGTTGACTGTTTCCTTTGGTTTGCAAAAGCTTTTTATCTTGATGAAGTCCCAATAGTTCATTTTTGCCCTTGCTTCCCTTGCCTTTGGCGATGTTTCTAGGAAGAGGTTGCTGCGACGCAGGTCGAAGAGGTTGCTGCCTGTGTTCTCCTCAAGGATTTTGATGGACTCCTGTCTCACATTTAGGTCTTCCATTCATTTTGAGTCTATTTTTGTGTGTGGTGTAAGGAAATGGTCCAGTTTCATTCTTCTGCATGTGGCTGTCCAATTATCCCACCACCATTTGTTGAAGAGACTGTCTTTTTTCCATTGGACATTTTTTCCTGCTTTGTCAAAGATGAGTTGACCATAGAGTTGAGGGTCGATTTCTAGGCTCTTGATTCTGTTCCATTGATCTATGTGTCTGTTTTTGTGCCAGTACCATACTGCCTTGATAATGACAGCTTTGTAATAGAGTTTAAAGTCCAGAATTTTGATGCCACTAGCTTTGCTTTTCTTTTTCAACATTCCTCTGGCTATTTGGGGTCTTTTCTGGTTCCATACAAATTTTAGGATTATCTGTTCCATTTCTTTGAAAAAAGTGGATGGTATTTTGATGGGGATTGCATTGAATGTGTAGATTGCTCTAGGTAGCATTGACATCTTCACAATATTTGTTCTTCCAATCCATGAGCATGGAACATTTTTCCATTTCTTTGTGTCTTCCTCAATTTCTTTCATGAGTATTTTATAGTTTTCTGAGTACAGATCCTTTGTCTCTTTGGTTAGATTTATTCCTAGGTATCTTATGGTTTGGGGTGCAATTGTAAATGGGATCGACTCCTTCATTTCTCTTTCTTCTGATTTGTTGTTGGTGTATAGGAATGCCACTGACTTCTGTGCATTGATTTTATATCCTGCCACTTTACTGAATTCCTGTATGAGTTCTAGCAGTTTTGGGGTGGAGTCTTTGGGGTTTTCCACATAAAGTATCATATCATCTGCAAAGAGTGAGAGTTTGACTTCTTCTTTGCCGATTTGGATGCCTTTTATTTCTTTTTGTTGTCTGATTGCTGTGGCTAGGACTTCCAATACTATGTTGAATAGCAGTGGTGATAGTGGACATCCCTGCCGCGTTCCTGACCTTAGGGGGAAAGCTCTCAGTTTTTCCCCGTTGAGAATGATATTCGCTGTAGGTTTTTCATAGATCGCTTTTATGATATTGAGGTATGTACCCTCGATCCCTATACTCTGAAGAGTTTTGATCAAGAAAGGATGCTGTACTTTGTCAAAAGCTTTTTCTGCATCTATTGAGAGGATCATATGATTCTTGTTCTTTCTTTTGTTAATGTATTGTATCACATTGATTGTTTTGCGGATGTTGAACCAACCTTGCAGCCCAGGGATAAATCCCACTTGGTCATGGTGAATAATCCTTTTAATGTACTGTTGGATCCTATTGGCTAGTATTTTGGTGAGAATTTTTGCATCCATGTTCATCAGGGATATTGGTCTGTAATTCTCCTTTTTGATGGGGTCTTTGTCTGGTTTGGGGATCAAGGTAATGCTGGCCTCATAAAATGAGTTTGGAAGTTTTCCTTCCATTTCTATTTTTTGGAACAGTTTCAGAAGAATAGGTATTAATTCTTCTTGAAATGTTTGGTAGAATTCCCCTGGGAAGCCATCTGGCCCTGGGTTTTTGTTTTTTGGGAGATTTTTGATGACTGCTTCAATTTCCTTAGTGGTTATAGGTCTGTTCCGGTTTTCTATTTCTTCCTGGTTCAGTTTTGGTAGTTGATACATCTCTAGGAATGCCTCCATTTCTTCCAGGTTATCTAATTTGCTGGCATAGAGTTGCTCATAATATGTTCTTATAATTGTTTGCATTTCTTTGGTGTTGGTTGTGATCTCTCCTCTTTCATTCATGATTTTGTTGATTTGGGTCATTTCTCTTCTCTTTTTGATAAGTCTGGCCAGGGGTTTATCAATCTTGTTAATTCTTTCAAAGAACCAGCTCCTAGTTTCGTTGATCTGTTCTACTGTTCTTTTAGTTTCTATTTCATTGATTTCTGCTCTGATCTTTATTATTTCTCTTCTCCTGCTGGGTTTAGGCTTTATTTGCTGTTCTTTCTCCAGCTCCTTTAGGTGTAGGGTTAGGTTGTGTACTTGAGACCTTTCTTGCTTCTTGAGAAAGGCTTGTATTGCTATATACTTTCCTCTTAGGACTGCCTTTGCTGCATCCCAAAGATTTTGAACAGTTGTGTTTTCATTTTCATTGGTTTCCATGTATTTTTTTAATTCTTCTTTAATTTCCTGGCTGACCCATTCATTCTTCAGTAGGATGCTCTTTAGCCTCCATGTATTTGAGTTCTTTACGACTTTCCTCTTGTGATTGAGTTCTAGTTTCAAAGCATTGTGGTCTGAAAATAGGCAGGGAATGATCCCAATCTTTTGGTACCGGTTGAGACCTGATTTATGACCTAGGATGTGATCTATTCTGGAGAATGTTCCATGGGCACTAGAGAAGAATGTGTATTCCGTTGCTTTGGGGTGGAATGTTCTGAATATGTCTGTGAAGTCCATTTGGTCCAGTGTGTCCTTTAAAGTCTTTATTTCCTTGTTGATCTTTTGTTTAGACGATCTGTCCATTTCAGTGAGGGGGGTGTTAAAGTCCCCCACTATTATTGTATTGTTGTCGATGTGTTTCTTTGCTTTTGTTATTAATTGCCTTATATAATTGGCTGCTCCCATGTTAGGGGCATAGATATTTACAATTGTTAGATCTTCTTGTTGGATAGATCCTTTAAGTAGGATATAGTGTCCTTCCTCATCTCTTATTACAGTCTTTGGTTTAAAATCTAATTTGTCTGATAGAAGGATTGCCACCCCAACTTTCTTTTGGTGTCCATTAGCATGGTAAATGGTTTTCCACCCCCTCACTTTCAATCTGGGGCTGTCTTTGGGTCGAAAATGAGTCTCTTGCAGACAGCATATCGATGGGTCTTGTTTTTTAATCCAGTCTGATAGCCTGTGTCTTTTGATTGGGGCATTTAGCCCATTTACATTCAGGGTAACTATTGAAAGATAGGAATTTAGTGCCATTGTATTGCCTGTAAGGTGACTGTTACTGTATATTGTCTGCATTCCTTTCTGGTCTATGTTGCTTTAGGCTCTCTTTTTGCTTAGAGGACCCCTTTCAATATTTCTTGTAGGGCTGGTTTTGTGTTTGCAAATTTTTTTAGTTTTTGTTTGTCCTGGAAGCTTTTTCTCTCTCCTTCTATTTTCAATGACAGCCTAGCTGGATATAGTATTCTTGGCTGCATATTTTTCTCATTTAGTGCTCTGAATATATCCTGCCAGTCCTTTCTGGCCTGCCAGGTCTCTGTGGATAGGTCCGTTGCCAATCTAATGTTTCTACCATTGTAAGTTACAGATCTCTTCTCCCGAGCTGCTTTCAGGATTTTCTCTTTGTCTCTGAGACTCGTAAGTTTTACTATTAGATGTCGGGGTGTTGACCTATTTTTATTGATTTTGAGGGGGGTTCTCTGTGCCTCCTGGATTTTGATGCCTGTTTCCTTCCCCAAATTAGGGAAGTTCTCTGCTATAATTTGCTCCAATATACCTTGTGCTCCTCTCTCTCTTTCTTCTTCTTCTGGGATCCCAATTATTCTAATATTGTTTCGTCTTATGGTATCGCTTATCTCTTGAATTCTGCCCTCGTGATCCAATAGTTGTTTATCTTTCTTTTTCTCTGCTTCTTTATTTTCCATCATTTGGTCTTCTATATCACTATTTCTCTCTTCTGCCTCATTTATCCTAGCAGTTAGAGCCTCCGTTTTTGATTGTACCTCATTAATAGCCTTTTTGATTTTGACATGGTTAGATTTTAGTTCTTTTATTGCTCCAGAAAGGGTTTCTTTAATATCCTCCATGCTTTTTTCAAGCCCAGCTAGTATCTTTAAAATCGTCATTCTGAACTCTAGTTCCGACATCTTACTAATGTCCGTATTGATTAGGTTCCTGGCAGTTGCTACTGCCTCTTGTTCTTTTTTTTGAGGTGATTTTTCCTGTCTTGTCATTTTGTCCAGGGGAGAATAGATGAATGAGAGAACAAAATGCTAACAGAGTAACAATGACCCCAGAAAAATATACACTAAACAAATCAGAAGAGACCTGAAACCGGGGGAAAAGAAGGGGAAAGAAAGAAAAAAGAAAAAGAAAAAGAAAAAAAAGAATATGATCAAATATGATCAGGCTGGTGAATAGATCAGTGCCACACACTAGTTTTGGGACCTATTTTGGTGTGTTAGAAGAACCTGCCTCCCAAAATTTTAAAGAAAGGAAAGGTTATATATGTACAAAAATAAGGGTCAATACGATGAAGGGATGGAATATGACTGTAAAGATGAAAATTATAAAGGATTTTATAAAAGAAATTGATAAGAAGTTGGTTGAAAAAAGAAAGAAGAGGTTTTAAAAAAAAAGGAGAGAATGTGATCACGCAGGAGACTAGAACAAAGCCATACACTAGAGATTTAAGGTATATTTTGGTCTGTTAGAAGAAACTGTATCCCAAAATTTTAAAGAGAGAACAACTTATATATATATATATATATATATATACCAAAAATAGGGTTAACTACTATGAAGGGATAGAATATGACTCTAAAAATGAAAAATAAAAAAGATTTTTTTTAAAAGGGAATGATAAGATATTGGTTGAAAAAGGGAAAAAGAAAAATTAAAAAAAAAATTAAAAAAATTAACTTTGAAAGACTAAAGAATCATGGGGAAAAAGCCATGAATTCTATGTGCAGTATTCCCCTAGTGCTGGAGTTCTGCCACTCTCATTGATCGGTAAACTTGGATTTGGCCGGCTGTTCTTGCTGATCTCCTGGGGGAGGGGCCTGTTGCCCTGGTTCCCAAATGTCCGTGCCGGAGGCGAAATTGCCCTGCCCTTGCTGGTCCTGGCTAAGTAATCTGCTCAGGTTTGCTCTCCGGGGCTTTTGTTCCCTGCGAGCTTTCCGTACAGCTTTGGAGGACGAGAGTGAAATGGCGGCCTCCCAATCTCCGCCCTGGAGGAGCCGAGAACTCGGGGCCCCGCTCCTCAGTAAGCCCCCAGAGAAAAGTGTCAGTCACTCCCGACTCCCCGGTCTCCGGCCACACTCCGTGCTCACCCGGCCTGTGACCATGCGTTTCTATCTCTGGCACCCGTCCCCGTGTGGAGTCTCCAAACCCAGCAGATCCCTGCGGTGCACTCGTGCGCGGCTCCTCCCGGGGGAGGAAGGTGAGTCTCCCCGGATCTGCCGCTTGTTGGGTCCCTGCTGGAGGAGCAGGGGCCCGACTGTGCCGCGGATCACGGTTTATGGCAACCCCGAGCTGAGAGCCCGCGCCTGGGCTCCGCCTCTGCAGCCGGCTTCCCTGCTCCGTTGCCTGGGAGCTCTGCCGCACTCAGGCACCCCCGGTCTTTCTGTGACCCCGAGGGTCCTGAGACCACACTGTCCCGGAGGGTTCCACCCCCCGCTTAGCCACCAGAGTGACGTCCCTCAGCGGAGCAGACTTAAAAGTTCCAATTTTGTGCTCCATGGTTCTATCAGTTGCCAGAAGCGGCCAACAGAGGCCCCTCCCCCGCCGTCTATCCTCCCGAATATCGCCTCGGATTCACTTCTCCGCACGTCCTACCTTCCAGAAAGTGGTTGCTTTTCTGTGCAGAGTTGTGCTATTCTTTTCTTCAATCTCCTGTTGAGTTTGTAGGTGTTCAGAATGGTTTGATCCCTATCTAGCTGAATTCCTGGGACCAGATGAAACTTAGGTCTCCTACTCCGCCATCTTGCTCCTGCCTCCAGGAGAGAGACTATTATACACATTAGATAACCCTAGCTTTCTTAGCTTGCAGTCTAATACAGGAGGTTGCCTTTCACTAAATAATCACACAAATAAATGTACAATTGCAAACTTTCTTGGGCACAATAAAAGAAATAACCCAAGGTTATAAAAGACTATAACAGGAGGGGCTCACTTAGTACTTGTTCCCGTTAAGGTTTTACAAGGAGGGAACATTTACCCTGTAATTTGGAAGAAAAGTACCAGTTAACTAGGTGATAGAAAGGAACAACATGGATGAAGTCTCTGAATAGGAAGGAAGATGGCCCAGCATTTAAGGAACTAAATGAATGCCAGCATGGGTGGCTCATGTGGATTAAGTGGGAGAGGCTATGGCATGGGATTCTTTTAAAACAATACTTGTTGCAGGATCTGAGGTCTGGGGCTTCTCTCATGCTATCTTGTTTGCTTGAAAAGAAGTTTATGACTGCAACATTATTGAAATTTGCATTAAATAAACCCTGATTACCAAAAAAAAAAATTGGGTGCCATTAGTTCATGGTATTCCATACCTCAAAGGTGAGACTATAGACACTCCTCGTTAAAATTTTATGCTGAAAACAACTTGGACATTTCTTTCTCTGTTTTACCTGGAAGATCTGGCATTGTCAATATTAAGAATTAGTGCAGAGTTTCTGTGTGTACATGGTAATTTGTGTACGTGTGTGTATATGTTTATAGATGTGTGTGCTTATTTTTGAATGTGTGTGCATGTGTGTATTTATGAATGCCTGTGTGTCTGTATGCCTATTTATGAATGTGTGTGTGCGTGTGTGTGTGTGTAGCAAAGGCACTAGATAGAGGCTTGGCTCTGACCCTGCTATGGGGCCAGGCCTAGGCAAACATGTATAGTTATTTTCAGAATCCATTATTATAAAGGGATTTTCCTCTAAGATTGTCAAAACGTTATATTAGGACAAATGGAACATTTACCAAGTTCTTCAAAGTTTATTACAAACCTCAGCATCAGTCCTTTCTGGCTCCTTCTCTCTGGACTCCCAAAAGAACATTTTAGGCTGTCCATCTTTCTGCCAAGAGCCAAGTTCAAAGAGCAGAGACAAGTCATGGTTTGAACAAAAAACAAACTCTGGAGTGCCCCTTTGAAGACCGACCGTTAATTGCTTCATTTCTTCTCTCCAAAAAATCCATTTATAAACAAAATCTTCCTTATAGAAAATATCTGCAATGTTTGCCTCCAGGTTCCTTATGCAGTAGGATGTCCAGAGCACAGTCTGATGGACGTAGTGGGAGATTCAGCAGAAAGAACGACTTGAGAGGACAATTCTAGGCAACACCTTTACAGATACTTCAAAAACCCCCAACTTAATCATATAGTGCACATGTTTTGATAAAATATTTCCAGTTATTATATGTTATGAAGTAGAAGGAAATATCAGAAGCTATACATTCTCTTATGTATGTTATATTTTTGAGTCATCTAAGATGACTATGTTTAGTTATATAGGTAAATATGAAAATAATACACGAAATATTAAAATAACAGTTTGAATAGAAAAGGAGCAATGCTGCCTGGCAGGAGAATATTAATTGATAAATGAATCCTAGCAATCAGTCATGTTAATTCAGAGAAGAAAAGTATTTTTCCAGCTATAGAAAGCAGTGTCATTATTGAGAACAGACAGAAATTGAATTTAACAAATGGAAGGGATTTATTAATCAGGATTACACATGGCTGCTAGCTCAAGAAAACCCTCTGAACAGTGGCTTTCACACACAAAAAGTCTAGGAATAGGCAATCCACGGTATTAGGGGGCTCCATAGTCTTTTTTTTTAAAAGACATTTTCTCTCTCTTTAAAGATTTTATTTATTTGTCAGAGAGAGAAAGCACAAGCAGGGAGAACGGCAGGCAGAGGGAGAAGCAGGCTTCCCACTGAGCAAGGAGCCTGATGTGGGACTCGATCCCAGGACCCTGATCATGACCTGAGCCAAAGGCAGACACTTAACTGACTGAGCCACCCGGACATCCCAGAAGGCTCCATATTCTTTTCAAGCACCATGCTCCTTTGATTTTCCTGTCTTACCACATGTGGTATGTATGGCTTTCACGCTCATGGTCACAACGTGGCTGTTCCACTCATCATGTCTCCCCATTTTCCAGGTAGGAAGACAGGAAAAATATAAAAGAACAAGGAAAATGTTCATGATCATTTGCATTTTTATTTTTTGATGATAATCTTCCTCAAGGACTTTGGTGTGGGACTTGTCACATGGCCTGCCCTAGTTGCAAGAGTGGCTGGGAAGTCAAGTATTTTCCTGTCTAGATTTAATAGTAGAGGAAAGTGAAGAATAGGGAGTTGATAAAGTTGTTGAGTGAGCCAACGTATAACATCTGCCTCAAGGGTAACTGATCCTAGCACAGTCTGTAAGTCTGAACTGCAGAGGAGAAAAGGCCAGGGTATATTGTAGGGGGCAGCAACTAAACCTTATTGGTTGAAATATAGGAAACACTAAAAGAGTAGTGAGGGAAAATACTACAAAGATGGTTGGCGCCTGTGCTAGGGTGAATAGTGTCCCCTCAAAACTCATGACTACCTTGGGGCACCTGGGTGGCTCAATCAGTTGAGCATCTGCCTTTGGCTCAGGTCATGATCCCAGAGTCCAGGGATCGAGCCCTCTGTCGGGCTCCCTGCTCAGCGGGGAGCCTACTTCTTCCTCTCCTCCCCATTCATGCGCTCTCAAATGAATAAAATCTTTTAAAAAACTTCATGACCACCTAGAACCTCAGCATGTGACCTCAGGGCATGGCCCCGCTGACACTTTGAGTTTGGACTTTGAGCATCTAGAATTGTGAGAGAATAAATTTCTGTTGTTTTAAGGCATTCAGTTTATGGTACTTTGTTATGGCGACCCTAGGAAACTAATATAGGGCCCTATTGTGAAGGGGGGGTTCATGGAATATCAGATTTAGAATTGAGTCATTATATTGTCAACTGGTATCTCAAAGTGTTCTTAAGTGTCTTAAAAGATGTTGGAAGATGTTCTGCAACAAATGATTTTGATGGAGCAATAAATTTTTATTTATTTATTTATTTTCTTTTATTATGTTATGTTAGTCACCGTACATTACATCATTAGTTTTTGATGTAGTGTTCCATGATTCATTGTTTGCGCTTAACACCCAGTGCTCCATGCAGTACGTGCCCTCCTTAATACCCATCACCAGGCTAACCCATCCCCCCACTCCCCTCCTCTCTGAAACCCTCAGTTTGTTTCTCAGAGTCCATAGTCTCTCATGGTTCGTCTCCCCCTCTGATTTCCCCCCCTTAATTTTTGTCTTCCTACTATCTTCTTTTTTTTTTTTAACATATAATGTATTATTTGTTTCAGAGGTACAGGTCTGTGATTCATCAGTCTTGCACAATTCACAACAGATGGAGCCATAAATTTGAGAAGTGCTTCCTATCTTAGCTCTAACCTGGAAATTCACACTGCGTTTTTGGGACATCAAAGGTTATGAGAAGTAGAGAAATTGACTTTACTCTGTTCACCCTCTATTTTCCATGTATATTTGATCACAGAATCCTTTTTTTTTTTCATCAAACACCATGTAACATGTCCAGGGACATATGTGTTCTGAGGATCTTGGGTGAGAAATGCTAATGTAAAGAAGGACAAGTCCCTGAAGGGGTGGTATGACCAGTGTTACATTTAGGACAAGGAATCCTGTAGAAGTGTGTAAGATAATGTGGAGAGGAAAGAAGCAGGACACAGGGAGAGCAAGTCTCAGCAGGGAGGGTGGTGGTGACAAGAAGAAGATTAAGGGTAGGGCGCCTGGGTGGCTCAGTTGGTTGGGCATCTGCCTTTGGCTCAGGTCATGATCCCAGGGTCCTGGGGTCAAGTCCCACATCAGGGCTCCCTGTTCAGCGGGGGGTCTGCTTCTCCCTCTGTCTTCTGCTCCCCTTGCTTGTGCTCTCTCTCTCTCTCTGTCAAATAAACAAATAAAATCTTTTTTTAAAAAAATTAGTGGTGCAGAGATAACCAAGTGGGAACATACAAGGTGTGAAGACATTAGCTGGACAACTCTCTCCTATTTACCAAACAACTACAGCATTAAATAGACCTTTTTATATGTGAAATTTCTTTTGTGAAATTATGGACTGATGTTCACTGTAGCCCTGTAGGAGTTTCATGATTATTTTATTTTTTAATTTTGGTTTGTTTATTTTACTGGTTATATGTAAAATATATTTTTCTATTTTACCTGAATGTGATACTCCTTTTTAAAAAATTTTATTTATTTATTTAAAAGAGAGAGAGAGAGAGCAGGGGGAGGGGCAGAGGGAGAGAGAGTCTCCAGCAGACTCTCCACTGAGCACAGAGCCCAAGGAGGGGCTCGATCTCATGACCCTGAGATCATGACCTGAGCTGAAACCAAGAGTCAGACGCTCGACCAGCTGAGCCACCCGGGCGACGCAGGTGGCATTCATTTGTAAGCAAGGTCTAGTATCGGTAAATTAATTTAAAAGGTTTAACCTAACAACAGCTGTCCTAAACTTGTTTATACTATATCCCTTAACATCTGTCTAAAATTAATATCAGAATATTCTAGGCTTTGATGACAGGTAATTCTCTGAAACTTTCTGCTGCCACAGCACCTAACAATTCTATGCTATGGTGCTTACTCCAGGTTGAGTGCTGTAGATTTGTTCTATTCCCACTTCAGGGAACAACTGAATAAGAAATGGCAGTTGCATTTTAAATTGAGGTAACATTTAGAAATGATTTAAGAAACTTGATTAATGACAACACAGACTTTTAAGATTCAATCATTAGGAGGCTTGTTTTTACCTTTTTCGTGTTTGAAGCAAGTTCTAAATAATGTTCCATCAACCTGTTATAAAGCATTTATAAATGGCATTGCATAGAATTATTTACATGTCTCTTGAACATGATAAAACACTTCTTATAACAAATTATTATGGAAAAGGCAGTGCTATTAATCATTCATTAAATGTTAATAACATTTGTCAATGTTTATTTCCCTTAAAGTGGCAAGAAAAATAGGTATTTCATATTGAAAAATATCAACTGAAATAAGGATTTTATTTTTTTTCCAGATTTGACTCTAGACTGAAACAGATTTTTACCTTTTAAAAAATTCTAGTTACTGACATTAGTATAAATGAAAAGAACATGTTTGCACGTTTTGTGATACATAGTCTCTACAGTAAAGAAGAGCTCTCTGAGAATGTAATACATAAGGAAAAAATTAAAGTTGGATCATGCGCTCTAATTTTATTCTTTATTTTTTCATGCACTATAATTTTAAAACATCCTTTGTATTCTTTAACAAGGAAAGGGTCTCTAAATACTTATTCACACTCTTATTTAGTGTATTTATGCCATCTTCTGGTGATGATCAGTTAGGTTGGAAATATTCAAATTAATAGGTCCCGATAGTATCAAAATACTTTGGTATTTTCACACCAAGGAGAACCTGGAAGAAAAGCCAAATTAAGACCAGACTTAACAAAAGAGCCTCGTTTTGAACTGTGCTTTGTTGAGTTTAGAACTTCGGGAATATAGAACTATGTATGTTTGGCCTCCTTTTCATGACACATACTTCATGACAGAAGTAAAGACTTCATGGAAATATACTGAGTTTCACAGAGAGGTTTCTCTGTAGAAGTCCTCAAACTGAAAACAGCCAAATTGCACCTTATAAACCAGATGACCTAGATTCATATTTTCCTCTGTGTTTACTTCCCTTTGATTATCCTCCAACTCAGGTCTTTTAAAGCTCTTTTCAATGGAAAAATCAAGGGGTTCCAAAAACCCTCTTTGAGAAGGGTAGGCATTAAGATTCCTGATTCTGCTTCATCTGGAACAGCTCCATGTTAATTGAATTTTTTTAAAATGTCAAACTGAAACCACTACTTTAACCTTTAATAAAGTCAATAGTGCTGTGAGATGTCTAGAGATGAGTTTTGTAGCTATTAGGGAGTTTCTCTACTTGTCTCTCTTCCAACCTCCATTTTAACCCCCAACCAAGATGGTGGTCTCTATAGTAACTAGCAAGAAACACAGAGAAAATGAATTTCAGGAAACATTTTGGGGCTTTGAGGTACAATGGTGATTGCCCTCTGGGAAATTCTCATTCCATTACTCTTGGGTGTTTTATTTTAATAGGAAGGTCATAGTTTTCTTCCCTAACTTAATTGTTCTTCTAAGAGTTGCAGACATGGCTGGCAAAATAAGTTGGAAGTATGGAGAGGTGAAGTGAAGTTTACAGTACATTCATTCTGGATTAATATAACTATAAATTTATTTCCTCAAGGTAGATGTTTATGATTTGGAAAAGCCATCATTAACACACCTTCAGATAGGCACAGAACCAACTGGTGAAATATGTATGAAATTTTAAAGTATCTATAAGCACAAGGTCTTCTTGATTACTATATGGTATAATAAATACCTCAGTTCTTGGTTTAACATTATTTAATTAATTTTGTAATTTTTTTATAAAGATAGATATATTTGATGATATGATTTTATTCAATAAAACATCCAAAATAACATATTTTTATTATAAAAAATTTAAGCATTGTTATTGAGTGCTTACTAATTTCTAGGCAATACACTAGGTACTTTATATACATTATTGCATTTAATTATTTTTTTTAAAGATTTTATTTATTTATTTATTTGACAGAGAGAGCGAGAGAGAGAGAGATAGTGAGAGAGAGCACAGGCAGGGGGAGAGGGAGAAGCAGGCTTCCCGCCGAGCAGGGAGCCGATGTGGGGCTCAATCTCAGGACCCTGGGATCATGACCCAAGCTGAAGGCAGATGCTTAACTGACTGAGCCACCCAGGCGCCCCTATTGCATTTAATTCTTAAAACAATCCTATTACCTATTATTATATTCACTGTAGGAGTTACATAGATTTGTCAGATTAAGGATCTACCAATTGTCTAGATATGACCATTGATTTTTGATGATAACCAAAGTAATGTAACAACACATATTTGACCACTATCACGTAATTTGCAATATCCTGGCCCATTAGTAGATAGTTTTTTTTTTCCTCAGTAGGCATAATGGGATATTTTCCTACTGTATTATAAATAAATCTTCCATAAAATATGAATGCTCTGTATTAGAAATGAAGAACAAAAACATAAAATGAACAAACTAAAACACCAAAGTAATCCCATTTTAATTGATCAGACTAATATTTTATAATGTCATTGCTCATACCAATCACTGTCCTCATTTTACATTTGGATGTATACCTTCTAAATGTTAATATATAGATAAATATATATTGGTAGCTACATAGAATATGTATAGATTTTAACTAGATCACATTAGTTTTATCACATGATATGCTTTTGAAAACTTAAAGTTAACTTTTCATATATACTAAGAAATTACTTGAAGCCATAATTTCTAGTGATTGTATTCTATCATATTAATTAAATTATCTGTTTTTGAATATTTATTTTCTGATACAGTACTTGATTTCTGCAACTTTAATTTGTAGCCTAAATCCTGTGCTCATAATAAATCTAAAATTTTATATCTGTACAGGGCTGTATATAATGCTCCATGTGTGTATGTTTTCCTATGTAAAAGATGGTGATTGAATCATATCTAGATTATCTAGGGTAGTATAATTTTATTTGAAATGGAATATGATAAACAGTTTATATCATATGTCTTGTTGACTAATCTTAATGGCAAAGTGATCATGGCTTTGAGGTTAAAAATTGTCCTTAGGACTTCAGTTTAATAAGTTAGAGAAGAGAAAAGATGAAAGGAAATTACCAGCTATCATAAACCAACTCAAACACTCTATAATTCCTCCTTAGTCTTTTGATCCATAGCTAAACATACTTCTGTTGATCCAGAATACTTTCTGAATGATGACAAACATATTCAGGTGCTAGTAAGTCTACTTTTATAATGAAGTTTCTTATTTTCATATTGAATTAGTCCTTTAGTATTTTTGAGCACTTTTTTTTTTTTTTAGCAGAGTAGATATGTGAGGGACAGAATAACCAGAAGTGAGTACCAACCATCTGTTATACAGTAATAGTTTTAAGGTATTCAGTGATGCCTTATTTAATGGTTTCTAAGTTTGCTTTTTTTGTTTTAGGAAGAAGCTTCGTTACTGACAGATATATTGTCATGAGAAAAGAATGGAAAAAGGTGATATGCTGCTTGAGAATGCCTTCATATACACCGGATCGTGTGACACTGTCTACTGCACACCCACTAAAGCCAACTTTAGAGAGAACTGCTAAAGCCAGATGAGGAAGTCAAAACTAATATAAGCCCCATAGCCAATGGTATGTTGACTCCAGATCCTCCTTTTCTGGTTCTGTCAAAAGCACTGACTCGTGTGGAACACTCAAAGCCTAGATGTGCTGTACAGTGTGTGCAGGTAGCCAAAACCAATGAATAGAAATTACTTAACTTTGAGAAGGTTCCATGGGCAGTAATTAAAATCCTGAGATTGAACAGTAATTCTACAGACATTATAACAGTAGTGATAATGACCAAAGTACAAATTAGGATAATATGGTTTCAAGTAGAGGGAAATAAAACTGAGTGATTTAGATGAGGCTAAGTTATGAAAAGCCTCAAAAATTGGATGGAGGGGCGCCTGGGTGGCTCAGTTGGTTAAGCGTCTTACTCTTGATTTCGGGTCAGGTCATGATCTCACGGTTGTGAGATCGAGCCCCGTGTTGGGCTCCACGGACAGCTTAAGATTCTCTTCCTCCCTCTCCCTCTGCCCTTCCACTCCCCCTCTCTCTTTCTCTCCCTCTCTCTCTCTCAAAAAAAAAAAAATTGGATGGAAAAATCTAGAAGTGATGCAGCAAACAAAAGGAAGACCTTTAATTTGGCAGAATGAAAATATTTTAGGAAAGATTAATCAAGGATAATAATTTTATCTTTTTTTTAAAAGATTTTATTGCTATGACAGAGAGAGAGACACAGCGAGAGAGGGAACACAAGCAAGGGGAGTGGGAGAGGGAGAAGCAGGCTTCCCGCTGGGCAGGTAGCCTGATGTGGGACTTGATCCCAGGACCCTAGGATAATGACCTGAGCCAAAGGCAGACGCTTAACGACTGAGCCACCCAGGTGCCCCAATTATTTTATCTTTTAGTTCCTAGAAACTAAATGAAATATTGAATTACATAATGAATTAAGAACATCTTATATTATCAAGTAAGTTCACTTAATAGAGCATAGAAGCAGCCTATATAGCATGTTTGATATTCAGTGGTTGATAGAATGATGAGTTAAATCAGTCTTCAATCAAATAACAGCTTTAAGCACATGAAAATAAGAAATCACAAAGTAAATCATTCAAAAGGGGCAGATTAGGAAAAACATGAATTAATAGAGTATAAGCTGTCCTAAAAATTAGGAATCTTATCTAGTTTCTACCACCATCTGAAACAGCTTTTCTTAATTCATTGGGCCTCATGGACCTACCATGGAAAATGAGGTAACTGGAAATCATTATCTTGAAAGTTTCACCTTGCAGTATTAGTGTATTTCACCAATTCTAAGATGCACACTTTCCACATTTTAACTTCTCTGAAATCAGGACATGTCTGTATCTTCCAATTGCCCTTGTCGGGCTAGCAGTTATGTTGTATTTGTTGTTGCCTGCTCACATGCACTCTTGGTCGTAGCTTTTAATACCATTTCAGCTGAATTATATTACTAAACATGTTGAGTTTCATTGCTTTACAATTTTATCCATAATTACAGTATCATTTGTTTTGGAATATAGAATTACTTAGCCATGAAAATACAGCACTAGGGCACAAATTTAATGCTATTAAAGCAAATATTTATCATTGGGGGAGTGAACACAATTTCATGGTTTTGTGCAAAGACATACAAAAATGCTTCATGAGACCTAAGAAAGTCCCATCATGAAGAGACATTGCTGTTGTAGGTTTTGTTACATTCTTTTGGAATTACCTCATATACTCCAAGCGATGTCACTTGAGGCAAGAGAAATTTCCAAATCTCTTGGAAATAGAAAACTTCAAAGCAAAAAAAAAAAAAAAAAAAAAAGCCGGTATGACCAGATCATGTGTCAGGCAGGACTTTCATTCAAGCAATATATCATAATTTCATTTGTGATCTATTTCTTCCTTGTTTTAGTGAGCCTTATAATCGAGGCTGTTTTAGATCTGAAGAAACTCAATTTGTGATTCTAAGCAGCCAAATTGATTTTTCAAATTTCAAGCATTATCTCACATATTTTTTTTAAAAAGATTTTATTTATTTATTTGACAGAGAGAGACACAGCAAGAGAGGGAACACAAGCAGAGGGAGTGGGAGAGGGAGAAGCAAGTTTCCCGCTGAGCAGGGAGCCCCTACGCGGGGCTCGATCCCAGGACCCAGGGATCACGACCTGAGCTGAAGGCAGACGCTTACCCGACTGAGCCACCCAGGCGCCCCTCTCTCACATATTTTATTCACAGGTATGATTCCAGATCTCTTATGTAGTTGACTTTTAAGTTATGCAGAGTCTTAAAAAATTGCTTTAAATGCACAACAGATTGGAAAAACAATTCCATTTTTTGGGGGGGAGGAATATAAATTTTAGTTTCTACTTTACAATGTTTGCATACAACTAGCTATAGAACCAACATTACACCCAATTTTGTACTTGTAATATCACAAGGAACTTACAAGCAAACTCTCAACAGAGGGACTGAACCACTGTGGATCATTTGTTGAGCTGCGCTGACAGCTGGATCATTAACAAGAAAGATTTTCTGCCCTTCATTCAGTTGTAATTATCATACACAAAAAGTTACGATCAGAGGCTAAATGTCATCCCTTCATCAACAATCTTGAGAATTTCTATAACTTTCAATCAGTTTTCAGATTTCAAATGAGAAATCCCAGATTACCCAGAGTAGAGGAGGCCAGAGTAAAGGAGGCACAGTCCTTACCTACATACACTACACAGAAGGCTTAGACGGCGAAAACCTACTTTCCGACGTATATGTTTTTTAAATAGCCAACTCTGCAACATATTCCCCAAGGGTTGCTTTTCTGGGCTTTGTGCGTCTGTTATTTTTCTTCATGGGTACAGCAGTGTTTTGCAATTATTGGCCATCTTTTACTCCTGATTTCCCTTTTAGAAGATTGATTAGCACAATCAGTCACTGGAAAGCAATTTTCATCACCAAAGGCAGCTTCTTTTCTCTCCTGATTAGCAGCCCTGCTGCAAGTTACTCAGCAGAAATAGATAATCCACAAGAACACTGCCAGACGAACATTCTGATAAGAAACAGAGGGTTGAACCTGAATATTGCTGACAGTATCCCAGGTAGACACATGATCAATGAAGGCTTGCTGCCTCCTGTTTTTGTGATACTCCTCTTTTATTTAGAGAACTGGGCCTTCAGGACTGGTTTTTGTTTTTCTCGCTTTCATATGAATCTGTGCATCTTTGAGGACACACATCTGCCCGTGATCTGTGTGAAGAGAGGGAGGATGCCTATCACATATCACTATCACAAACTGATGATTACTTATTTCTGTATGTATTCTGTCAGCCACACTAAATGCAGTTAACTGTCTGAAGGAATAAATCAAATGAAATTCAAGTGAACCAGATAATTGTTTATTCCTTTAAATGATGTCCTGTTATGTAATAAATATTAGCTCTTCATTTTAGGGAGGAAAAATGTGTGTTGTCAGAAGGAGGAAAGAGGAAGTTCAACAGTTGTTTCCTCTGATTCTGGATTTACCTCTGGATTACTGGATTTAGTGATTCTGGATGTACGTATTAGTAGTAGGCCCATGTAATAGCTGTGTGGCTTTGGGCAAGGGAATTAACATTTCTGAATCTCCATTCTCTCATCTGTAAAATGAGGGCAACCTTGTTCAGCATTTGAGGTAATGTATAAAAAAAGGCCCAACTCATAGTAGCTTCTCAGTAAATGATAGCTTTTTATTACCTGCATCTATATCTATCTACCTATCTATTTATTTAGGCATCTAGATAGGTAGGAAGATCAAATAACATAGAAGACTAATTGGAGCTGTACTTCTCTGCCCTTACCTGGAGGTGAAAGAGGTAGAGAATCCTCATCTAAACATTTAACTTCAACAGTTTTAGCTCACACAGTTCTGAAATACCAAGTTGCCCAAACAGTGCTGCATCAGATGAAAAAACAATCTGGCCATCCAAATCCAGATGGAGAGCCATTTCATTTTTTAAACTTCAGTCTCTAAAGAAATGGCCATGTATGTTTACATAGACTCTTTCCAAAAAAGGTCTTAGATCTAATTTGTGTAATATGTCCCCAATCATAGCATCTTCTAGATTTATGAAAATAAATGCCATCCACTGTTGTTTTTGGATCTCTTCTTCATGAACTACAGAGTGATCTCCTTAAAATGTCAAGTGGATCATGCTAACACCTCCCCAGAACTTTTCAAGGATTTCCCGTTATACCGAAAATACTATTTTGAATCCTTTGGGAGCTGACCTTTGCCTTCCTCTGCACACTCTTTGCGCTCATTGCCCTGCCAACGCTCCGTCTATACTACTCCCTCCTGACCTTCTTTCCTTCCTTCCAACACCCAAAGTTCTTACCTTAGGGACTTGGTGCATCTTCCTCTTTGCCCTTTCCATACCTGGCTTCTTCTCATCCTTGAGGACATGCTGTACACGATTACTTTTCAGAGAGGCCTTCCTTGAGTTTTCATTTGAAATTAGGTTCCCTGTACACTTTAACAATACAAATTTACACTTTATACCGCACTCCTCATGGCTCTTCTCTGTGTCTATTTATGTGATAACGTGTTTCCTCAAGACAAGTAAATATGTGTGCGTATGGGCTTTATCTGTTTCACTCAACACAGTGTCCTTAGAGCTGAGCATAGTGCCAACATTTCTCAAAACAGATGAATTAATGCTGTCACAACTCTCCTTTAAACAGACAGGACAAATTCAGTCAATGGATCTGTTAAAAATAAATATATATTTCTCCCCTTCCTAGGGTCTCCTGTCCATATGGCTTTGTTCTGATATTTTTCTTGTTCAGGTGGTTATAAATGGTTGTTATAGAAACTGATATTAATCATCTCTGAAATGTTTTCTATAATAGAGTAAGAAGATAACGTCATTAGGGGAATATAGTTTAATTGATGAGTAGAGGAATTCAGGAAATGTCAAGAGGCCAGAGTGCTACTTGGGGTTGTGGAATCGGGGAGAAATCTCTTATACCTAGGTGATCAATGGATTCGAAGGATAAGTATATCCAACATGCAATTTAAATTTACTTGATATACCATGCTTATACATTATTCAGTAGAATGCTGTTTAAAATCATATCCTATTCACTTTTGACTTGGGGCCTCAAGGAGTATGCATCTCATATTAAGTTTTCCCTTAGGGTAGAGGAAAAGGAACAATCCTGAGACACAAAGTAGAGGATAAGAATTAATTTAAGGCAGACAACCAGAGCAGGAGATGTCCTTCTTCTCTAACACCTCTACCAGGAATTTACAAAAATCCTTGATGGGACATTGGACTATCTCCAAGGAGTTGAAACCAATATTATGTAGATTTTTTTTGAAGGCCCTAGACTGTGTCTCTAACAAAGAGCTTAGGGTTGTTAAGCTTAAGGGCATCATATAGTTGATCCAGGGCTACAAGTATAACTTCTTAAAAATAAGCTTCAGATATTGATGTTAGTAATATTCTCTAGGAATTATTCAATGATTCAGCTAACACTGTGTCATCTCTGCCATAAAATATCCCATAAGCCCATTAAAACCACATGAAAACGTATGTAAAAAATCACTTTGGTTCTTAATGCTTTACAGTTTTCCAGGCTCTAGGAAGGCAGCTTTCTGTATCTGTTATAACATTTTGTAACTGTAACTTAAAAAGTACTATATGTATGCAATGAGATAGACAATGAAATGCTTTTGAATTGCACACACACACATACATATACACTCAACAGATGGAGATAGAGATATACACATATCTATACATGCATATATACAGTATATTTTATCTATATCAAAATATATCTAGTGGAAATACTACAAATGATTTCCCAAGATAACTTCTAAATGTATAGATAGTAAAACCTATCATTAAACTTACCTATTTAAAATAAAATCTAAATCTCTAGCTCTTTAATGTTTGTTCTAAATTAATAACTCCAAGCTATTATTTTTATGTTCTTAACATTGAAAATACTATATACTTTTGTCACAGAAAATTAGAAATACTGAGCACAGTTAAATATAGTCACAATCCCAATTCCTTTAATGCTAAACATTTAGCATATTTCTTTTTTTTTTTAAGATTTTATTTATTTATTTGAGAGAGAGAGACTGAGAGAGAGAGCACATGAGAGGGGGGAGGGTCAGAGGGAGAAGCAGACTCCCCGCTGAGCAGGGAGCCCGATGCGGGACTCGATCCAGGGACTCCAGGATCATGACCTGAGCCGAAGGCAGTCGCTTAACCAACTGAGCCACCCAGGCACCCAATTTAGCATATTTCATCCCTGAATTTTTCTCCGTAAGCTTGGTATTGGTTGTTGCTGCTGTTTCTTCCTCCCTCCTCCCCCCTCCCTCCCTCCTTCTCTTTCTTTTTCTTCCTTCCTTCCTTCCTTCCTTCCTTTCTTTCCTTTCTTTCTTTCTTCCTCCAAATTTGTTATCTTCAAAATGTGTTTTTTTTAACTTTTTTTTATTATTATTCTTATGTTAATCCCCATACATTACATCACATCATTAGTTTTAGATGAAGTGTTCCATGATTCATTGTTTGTGCATAACACCCAGTGCTCCATGCAGAATGTGCCCTCCTCAATACCCACCACCAGGCTAACCCATCCTCCCACCCCCCTCCCCTCTAGAACCCTCAGTTTGTTTTTCAGAATCCATCGTCTCTCATGGTTCGTCTACCCCTCCGATTTCCCCCGCTTCATTCTTCCCCTCCCGCTACCTTCTTCTTTTTTTTTTTTCTTAACATACATTGCATTATTTGTTTCAGAGGTACAGATCTGAGATTCAACAGTCTTGCACAATTCACAGCGCTTACCAGAGCACATACCCTCCCCAGTGTCTATCACCCAGTCACCCCATCCCTCCAACCCTACCCCCCACTCCAGCAACCCTCAGTTTGTTTCCTACAATTAAGAATTCCTCATACCAGTGAGATCATATGATACATGTCTTTCTCTGTTTGACTTATTTCACTCAACATAATACCCTCCAGTTCCATCCACGTCGTTGCAAATGGCAAGATCTCATTCCTTTTGATGGCTGCATAATATTGCATTGTATATATATACCACCTCTTCTTTATTCATTCATCTGTCGATGGACATCTTGGCTCTTTCCACAGTTTGGCTATTGTGGACATTGCTGCTATAAACATCGGGGTGCACGTACCCCTTCGGATCCCTACTTTTGTAACTCTGGGGTAAATACCCAGTACTGCAATTGCTGGATCATACGGTAGCTCTATTTTCAACTTTTTGAGGAACCTCCATACAGTTTTCCAGAGTGGCTGCACCAGCTTGCATTCCTACCAACAGTGTAGGAGGGTTCCCCTTTCTCCGCATCCCCGCCAACATCTGTCATTTCCTGACTTTTAATTTTAGCCATTCTGACTGGTGTGAGGTGGTATCTCATTGAGGTTTTGATTTGGATTTCCCTGATGCTGAGCGATATTGAGCACTTTTTCATGTGTCTGTTGGCCATTTGGATGTCTTCTTTGGAAAAATGTCTGTTCATATCTTCTGCCCATTTCTTGATTGGATTCTTTGTTCTTTCGGGGTTGAGTTTCATATGTTCTTTATAGATTTTGGATACTAGCCCTTTATCTGATATGTCATTTGCAAATATGTTCTCCCATTCTGTCGGTTGTCTTTTGGTTTTGTTGACTGTTTCCTTTGCTTTGCAAAAGCTTTTTATCTCGATGAAGTCCCAATAGTTCATTTTTGCCCTTGCTTCCCTTGCCTTTGGCGATGTTTCTAGGAAGAAGTTGCTTTGGCTGAGGTCAAAGAGGTTGCTGCCTGTGTTCTTCTTTAGGATTTGGATGGACTCCTGTCTCACATTGAGGTCTTTCAACCATTTGGAGTCTATTTTTGTGTGTGGTGTAAGGAAATGGTCCAGTTTCATTCTTCTGCATGTGGCTATCCAATTTTCCCAACACCATTTGTTGAAGAGACTGTCTTTGTTCCATTGGACATTCTTTCCTGCTTTGTCAAAGATGAGTTGACCATAGAGTTGAGGGTCCAATTCTGGGCTCTCTATTCTGTTCCATTGATCTATGTGTCTGTTTTTGTGCCAGTACCATGCTGTCTTGATGATGACAGCTTTGTAATAGAGCTGGAAGTCCGGAATTGTGATGCCGCCGGCTTTGCTTTTCTTTTTCAACATTCCTCTGGCTATGCGGGGTCTTTTCTGGTTCCATACAAATTTTAGGATTATTTGTTCCATTTCTTTGAAAAAAGTGGATGGTATTTTGATGGGGATTGCATTGAATGTGTAGATTGCTCTAGGTAGCATTGACATCTTCACAATATTTGTTCTTCCAATCCATGAGCATGGAACGTTTTTCCATTTCTTTGTGTCTTCCTCAATTTCTTTCATGAGTATTTTATAGTTTTCTGAGTACAGATCCTTTGTCTCTTTGGTTAGATTTATGCCTAGGTATCTTATGGTTTTGGGTGCAATTGTAAATGGGATCGACTCCTTCATTTCTCTTTCTTCTGATTTGTTGTTGGTGTATAGGAATGCCACTGACTTCTGTGCATTGATTTTATATCCTGCCACTTTACTGAATTCCTGTATGAGTTCTAGCAGTTTTGGGGTGGAGTCTTTGGGGTTTTCCACATAAAGTATCATATCATCTGCAAAGAGTGAGCGTTTGACTTCCTCTTTGCCAATTTAGATGCCTTTGATTTCTTTTTGTTGTCTGATTGCTGTGGCTAGGACTTCCAATACTATGTTGAATAGCAGTGGTGATAGTGGACATCCCTGCCGCGTTCCTGACCTTAGGGGGAAAGCTCTCAGTTTTTCCCCGTTGAGAATGATATTCGCTGTAGGTTTTTCATAGATCGCTTTTATGATATTGAGGTATGTACCCTCGATCCCTATACTCTGAAGAGTTTTGATCAAGAAAGGATGCTGTACTTTGTCAAAAGCTTTTTCTGCATCTATTGAGAGGATCATATGATTCTTGTTCTTTCTTTTGTTAATGTATTGTATCACATTGATTGATTTGCGGATGTTGAACCAACCTTGCAGCCCAGGGATAAATCCCACTTGGTCATGGTGAATAATCCTTTTAATGTACTGTTGGATCCTATTGGCTAGTATTTTGGTGAGAATTTTTGCATCCATGTTCATCAGGGATATTGGTCTGTAATTCTCCTTTTTGATGGGGTCTTTGTCTGGTTTGGGGATCAAGGTAATGCTGGCCTCATAAAATGAGTTTGGAAGTTTTCCTTCCATTTCTATTTTTTGGAACAGTTTCAGAAGAATAGGTATTAATTCTTCTTGAAATGTTTGGTAGAATTCCCCTGGGAAGCCATCTGGCCCTGGGTTTTTGTTTTTTGGGAGATTTTTGATGACTGCTTCAATTTCCTTAGTGGTTATAGGTCTGTTCCGGTTTTCTATTTCTTCCTGGTTCAGTTTTGGTAGTTGATACATCTCTAGGAATGCCTCCATTTCTTCCAGGTTATCTAATTTGCTGGCATAGAGTTGCTCATAATATGTTCTTATAATTGTTTGCATTTCTTTGGTGTTGGTTGTGATCTCTCCTCTTTCATTCATGATTTTGTTGATTTGGGTCATTTCTCTTCTCTTTTTGATACGTCTGGCCAGGGGTTTATCAATCTTGTTAATTCTTTCAAAGAACCAGCTCCTAGTTTCGTTGATCTGTTCTACTGTTCTTTTAGTTTCTATTTCATTGATTTCTGCTCTGATCTTTATTATTTCTCTTCTCCTGCTGGGTTTAGGCTTTATTTGCTGTTCTTTCTCCAGCTCCTTTAGGTGTAGGGTTAGGTTGTGTACTTGAGACCTTTCTTGTTTCTTGAGAAAGGCTTGTATTGCTATATACTTTCCTCTTAGGACTGCCTTTGCTGCATCCCAAAGATTTTGAACAGTTGTGTTTTCATTTTCATTGGTTTCCATGTATTTTTTTAATTCTTCTTTAATTTCCTGGCTGACCCATTCATTCTTCAGTAGGATGCTCTTTAGCCTCCATGTATTTGAGTTCTTTACGACTTTCCTCTTGTGATTGAGTTCTAGTTTCAAAGCATTGTGGTCTGAAAATAGGCAGGGAATGATCCCAATCTTTTGGTACCGGTTGAGACCTGATTTATGACCTAGGATGTGATCTATTCTGGAGAATGTTCCATGGGCACTAGAGAAGAATGTGTATTCCGTTGCTTTGGGGTGGAATGTTCTGAATATGTCTGTGAAGTCCATTTGGTCCAGTGTGTCCTTTAAAGTCTTTATTTCCTTGTTGATCTTTTGTTTAGACGATCTGTCCATTTCAGTGAGGGGGGTGTTAAAGTCCCCCACTATTATTGTATTGTTGTCGATGTGTTTCTTTGCTTTTGTTATTAATTGCCTTATATAATTGGCTGCTCCCATGTTAGGGGCATAGATATTTACAATTGTTAGATCTTCTTGTTGGATAGATCCTTTAAGTAGGATATAGTGTCCTTCCTCATCTCTTATTACAGTCTTTGGTTTAAAATCTAATTTGTCTGATAGAAGGATTGCCACCCCAACTTTCTTTTGGTGTCCATTAGCATGGTAAATGGTTTTCCACCCCCTCACTTTCAATCTGGGGCTGTCTTTGGGTCGAAAATGAGTCTCTTGCAGACAGCATATCGATGGGTCTTGTTTTTTAATCCAGTCTGATAGCCTGTGTCTTTTGATTGGGGCATTGAGCCCATTTACATTCAGGGTAACTATTGAAAGATAGGAATTTAGTGCCATTGTATTGCCTGTAAGGTGACTGTTACTGTATATTGTCTGTGTTCCTTTCTGGTCTATGTTGCTTTTAGGCTCTCTCTTTGCTTAGAGGACCCCTTTCAAGATTTCCTGTAGGGCTGGTTTTGTGTTTGCAAATTCCTTTAGTTTTTGTTTGTCCTGGAAGCTTTTTATCTCTCCTTCAATTTTCAATGACAGCCTAGCTGGATAGAGTATTCTTGGCTGCATATTTTTCTCATTTAGTGCTCTGAATATATCCTGCCAGTCCTTTCTGGCCTGCCACGTCTCTGTGGATAGGTCTGTTGCCAATCTAATGTTTCTACCCTTGTAGGTTACATATCTCTTCTCCCGAGCTGCTTTGAGGATTTTCTCTTTGTCTCTGAGACTCGTAAGTTTTACTATTAGATGTCGGGGTGTTGACCTATTTTTATTGATTTTGAGAGGGGTTCTCTGTGCTTCCTGGATTTTGATGCCTGTTTCCTTCCCCAAATTAGGGAAGTTCTCTGCTATAATTTGCTCCATTATACCTTCTGCCCCTCTCTCTCTTTCTTCTTCTTCTGGGATCCCAATTATTCTAATGTTGTTTCGTCTTATGGTATCGCTTATCTCTCGAATTCTGCCCTCGTGATCCAGTAGTTGTTTATCTCTCTTTTTCTCAGCTTCTTTATTTTCCATCATTTCATCTTCTATATTACTGATTCTTTCTTTTGCCTCATTTATTCTAGCAGTTAGCACCCCCATTTTTGATTGCACCTCATTAATAGCCTTTTTGATTTCTACTTGGTTGGATTTTAGTTCTTTTACTTCTCCAGAACGGGTTTCTCTAATAACTTCCATATTTTTTTCAAGCCCAGCTAGTATCTTTAAAGTGATGATTCTGAACTCTAGATCTGACATCGTACTAATGTCCGTATTGAGTAGGTCCCTGGCAGTCGGTACTGCCTCTTGTTCTTTTTGTTGAGGTGATTTTTTCCATCTTGTCATTTTGTGCAGAGGAGAATAGATTAATGAGAGAACAAAATGCTAGCAGAGTAACAACGTCCCCAGAAAATATACTCTAAACAAATCAGAAAAGACCTGAAGCAGTGGGAAAAGAAAGGGAAAGAGAGAAAAAAGAAAAAGAAAAAAAAGAAAAAGATAAAGATAAAAACAAAAACAAACAAAACAAAACAACAACAACAAAAAAAAAACAGAATGTGATCAAATATGATCAGGCTGGTATATAGGTTAGTGCCACCCGCTAGGTTTGGGGTGTATTTTGGTCTTTTAGGAGAAAGTGCCTCCCAAAATTTTAAAGAAAGAAAAACTTATATATGTACAAAAATAAGGGTTGATATGATGAAGGGATGGAATATGACTGTAAAGATGGAAATTATAAAAAATTTTATAAAAGGAATTGATAAGAAGTTGTTTGAAAAAAGAAAGAAGAGGATTTAAAAAAAGAAAAAAGAAAAAAAAAGGGAGAGGATGTGATCAGGCAGGGGAATAGAAAACACCATATACTAGAGATTTAGGGTATATTTTAATCTGTTAGAAGAAACTATCTCAAAATTTTAAAAAGAGAACAACTTATATATATAAGCCAAAAATACGGGTAACTACTATGAAGGGATAGAATATGACTCTAAAAATGAAAAATAAAAATGTTTTTTTTAAAAAAAAGGGATTGATAAGATGTTGGTTGAAAAAGGGAAAAAAAAATTCAAAAAGAAAAAAAAAGACAGTTAAAAAAAAAGAAAATTAACTTTGAAAGACTAAAGAATCATGGTAAAAAAGCCATGAATTCTATGTGCAGTATTCCCCTAGCGCTGGAGTTCTGCTGTTCTCATTGATCGGTAAACTTGGTCTTGGCTGGCTGTTCTCGCTGATCTTCTGGGGAGGGGCCTGTTGCCGTGGTTTCCAAATGTCTCTGCCGGAGGCGGAATTGCCCCACCCTTGCCCCCTTCCGGCTAAGTAATCTGCTCGGGTTTGCTGTCCGGGGCTTTTGTTCCCTGCGAGCTTTCCCTACAGCTTTGGAGGCGGAGAGTGAAAATGGCGGCCTCCCAATATCCGCCCCGGAGGATCCGAGAACTTGGCCCTGCTCCTCAGTGCGCCCCCAGTGAAAAGCAGTCAGTCACTCCCATCTCCCCGGTCTCCGGCTGCACTCCGTGCTCACCCGGCCTGTGACCGCGCGTTTCTATCTCTGGCACCCGACCCCGGGTGGAGTCTCCAAACCCAGCAGATCCCTGCGGTGCACTCCCACGCGGCTCCTCCCGGGGGAGGAAGGTGAGTCTCCCCGGATCTGCCGCTTGTTGGGTCCCTGCTGGAGGAGCAGGGGCCCGACTGTGCCGCGGATCGCAGTTTATGGCAACCCCGAGTTGAGAGCCCGTGCCTGGGCTCCGCCTCTGCAGCCGGCTTCCCTGCTCCGTTACCTGGGAGCTCTGCCACACTCAGGCACCCCCGGTCTTTCTGTGACCCCGAGGGTCCTGAGACCACACTGTCCCGGAGGGTTCCACCCCCCGCTTAGCCACCAGAGTGACGTCCCTCAGCGGGGCAGACTTTTAAAAGTTCCGATTTTGTGCTCCGCGGCTCTATCACTTGCCAGAAGCGGCCGACGGAGGCCCCTCCCCCGCCATCTATCCTCCCGAATATCACCTCGGATTCACTTCTCCACATGTCCTACCTTCCAGAAAGTGGTCGCTTTCCTGTTCAGAGAGTTGTTGCTATTCCTTTCTTCGATTTCCTGTTGGGTTTGTAGGTGTTCAGAATGGTTTGATCCCTATCCAGCTGAATTCCTGAGAGGCGACGAAATCCAGGTCTCCTACTCCTCCGCCATCTTGCTCCGCCCTCCAAAATGTGTTTTTAATGAGGGAATATATCTTCTGTTTACAATATAGTTCCTGAAAAATAAAAGGAGTCTAGATACTTCAAGGCAAAACAAACTCCACTCATGAGATACTACATACATCATGTGAAAGCAACAATCTGATCTCTAGGTTATGAAAACTAGAATTAAAAAGTCACTACACAGAAAATGTCCAACTTTCCTGCTTGGCAAAGCTTGGGTGCAATTCCGTGAAATGTTTAATAAGCTGAATTTTCCCCACTGTGTCAACAAAATGACAATACTGAAATCTGTGACTGGCAGTTTCGATCTAAATTCATAGCTACACGAAACACCAGATACTGCATTACACCTGTTAGTATAACAATATTTTCTTAGGGAGTGGGAGGGAAAGCAAAGTGACTACAGAGAATGAAAATGTGGGAAGAAGAAATAGTGTCTACTAGATAACATAAATTAATGGGGAAAAGAAAGCCTCAGTGCATCTCCTAAGGGTGTTAAGACTATACTCCAACTTTGGAACATTAATTTAGAAAGATAGAGGAAGGGGCGCCTGGGTGGCTCAGTTGGTTAAGTGTCTGCCTTCGGCTTAGGTCATGGTCTCAGGTCATGATCTCAGGGTCCTGGGATGGAGCCCTGCATCAGGCTCCCTGCTTGGTGGGGAGCCTGCTTGTCCCTCTCCCTCTGCCCCTTCGCCTGCTCATGCTTGCTCTCTCTCTGTCTCAAATAAATAAATAAAATCTTTAAAAAATTTATAAAAGAGAAAGAGGAAGGGTTTGAATAATTGCAATTTAACATGAGAAGTGCATATATGATAGTATAGAGCTCAATGGAGGATTCATAAAACATGTTTGGAAAAATCTGTTCATTTTCTTTGTCCAGATTAAGAAAGAGTAACTAGGTTTATCAATATCTGACATCCTTCATATACTGTTGTTAGCAAATTAATAATAGCACTCCTGCCTCTGCACTTACTAATTAGGACTTTTGAACAAATGTGGATTAGCCCAGTGAGGGAGGTCACCAAATAAACCTAAACCTTTTCTTTTTCAGTCATGTTAACGTTGTCCACTCTATTCTCTTTTTTAGCACTTGAAGCAAACTGGTTGAGTTGGCAGATACTGTTTATGGATCCCTGAAGTTGTTGACAGGTAAATCTCAATTTTATTGAATCTGTGATAGTAGGAATGGGATTTGCAGGCTGACCAAGGATATTGGAAAGGTCCATACTAGGGGTTTTCTGAGGGGCCAACAGAGAAACCCCTTAGTTTCTAGTTGAATTGTAATTTTCTTCATATAAAGTTGTTCATTTATTTCTGTTTTCTCGTGTCCACTCAAAACAAGACTGTTAGCTTCTTTACTTGTTTTATTCTCTTCTGTTTTGGTTTTCTTGGGATGCTCTTCTTTATTTGGTGAGGATGTCCTCTTGACTCCTACTATAGGATTAGGTCATTTTGCTGCTACATTCCTTGAAGGTCTAAGTGGTTGGTTTACAAGACATGTTGAAGAATGGACTCTAGGGACTGTAGGCTTTGGTCATGGAGAAATGGTTGGTTGTGTGGCACTTTACAACATGCTTATACTCGACGTACCCCCTGAACTTTCACTGGCATTTACTTGTGGAACAGAAACTTCACTAGCCTGTGTGTTGGTCACGCATGTTGTTGTTACAATTGGAGCAGGACTGTTACTGTCCCAGGAGGTGTCAGAACAAGTTAGTGGACCCGTCTTCAGAGCACTAGAAGGTTAAGGCATAGGCATGAAGTTATCACTGTCCACTGAGAAGTAGAGGCTGCAGTCACTCAGCCATGTCAATCTGACACCTTCTGTTGAATGATTTTACCTTTTCTGAGGCCCACGATTAGGTAGTTGTTGAAGCTGATTTGTTTCGACATGCGCTACAGCAACTTTCACATAAACTTCAAATAGTTTGCTACTTATTGCCTATAAACTGTATCTGTGAAAGACTGAATATCACAGGGGAAAGTAACATTGAAGTTATCAGAGTTTTTTGTTTTTTTAGACACTAAGTCAGTCACCTCTACTGTATGAAATTCTTTCGTATTCTTTCTCATTCTCCTTTTAATTCTTACTGTGGATCAGTTTTCTCCCTGCCCCTGGATGAAATTCCTACATGCCCTCTAGTTTTTCCAGTCCCTCCTAAACAATGATAAAAAAAAATTAATCTCTTTAAAGCACTGACAAGTTCAATTTCATCTCATAATGACTTAACTCCAATCTAGTGTAGTGGTATTTCAATTGCCAAACTTACTTAAAGTTTTCTCCCTCCTAAGCACAGAGCTTCTTGAGTATTGGAAGCCTATAACAGGAAAGGACAGAACTAATAGTGTCTTCTCTTTGTTGTTTGCTGATTACTATATGGCTGACCCCAGGGCAATGGTGAAAAGGACATGAGTTTAAGTGGCTAGACCAGTTGGAATCTGGTGTTGGGGCACTTTGGTGATAGTAGTTTTCCAATGATGCCTCTTCCCTTCCCAAGGGGTACATTTACAGGGTCCTTAGCAATATTCCTATTGGAGACCCCCCCCACTGCAACTCCTTGGTGGGAGGAATGCCTTTTGTCTGGCTGGCTGTATCCAACTTCACCCTTGGCCTTTAGGCCTTCAGCTATTTATAACTGGGGTCCCTACGTATCTCCAATCAGTCATCTGGGTCCAAGTTAATATTGATAAAACCCATATTGGATCCCTTTTTTTTTTAGTTCATATTTGGTCCCCAGGAACCTGCACCTCTGCTCAACCTTTGTTGGAAGAGGAGCTGGCTCCCGGGGCAGTCCTCTACTCTGCCAGGAACGAGAGGCCGTACCAGCCATAGAGCTTGCCTTTAGTACTAGTAGACAGAAGTCAGAGCTTGTCCTCTTGTTCCTTGAGCTCTTGGAAAACATACTTGAAGATTTTCTTATAGATCTCAAAGCTCCTCTCACTTTAGGTGAGGGAAGGTGAAGCACAGCATGGTTAAATATTTCTTGAAATAAATCCTCTCACCACTACACCCCCCCCCCCAATACTCCCACGAGAGTGGGTAAAGTGAAAAAGAAAATACCAAGTGTTAGTAAATATGGGGAACCACTGGAACTTTCATATACTACTGGTGGAAGTATAGATCAGTATAATAACTAGAAAATGCTTTGGCATTATATACTCTAGCTGAACATATCTATTCTCTATGACCTAGCAATTCCACTCTTGAGGCATATATCTAGCAGACATGCATGAGTATGTTCAACAAAAGTATGTGCATAGAAGCTTTATGTTGTACATACATACACAACAGCACACACCAATATATCAAAAACACAATATTGAGCAGATGAAGCCAGGCACAAGAGTATATATACTGTATGACACTACATAAAATCCTTAGCATAGGTCAAGTTACTCTATGTTATGTTGACAGTCAAGAATGGTGAGGTGATTGGCTGGAAGAAGCTTGAAGGAGGGATTCACAGTGCTGGTAATATTCTGTTTCCTGATCTGATGCTAGCATTCTGGGCAAACTGAGTTTCATAAGATTTTATTGAGCTGAACACTTAACAATACATGCACTTCTCTTTCAGATATAATACTTGAGTAAGAATTATAAAGCAAAACAAAACCAAAGCAAGCCAACAGAAATTAAATTGTCTTGACTTTTTAATCTCACCCTTTTATCTGAACTGGAGATAAGTGGTCCGTTAATTGTGTCACACTCAGCATTGGGCCACCCTCTTTGCAAATCCCCTTGGCTTAGATTGCATGGTTACCAGGCAACTATTGTTCTCTTCTCAGCCTTTGTGGCCTCTTTCTGAGCCTACAGGAAGAACTGCATTTATCATCCTGTCACATAAATGATATGCTTGGTTACAAAGCTATCAGAAACTTGGGGACCCAAACGAAGGCTCTGCACATGCTCATTGGCACGTACTGTAGGTCACAGGGTGCCCAAAGCCTTAAAACAATAAAACCTTGCCAAATGGGACCCGAAGTAACAATGTTTCTACATTAGCCTCAAGGGTCACAATTCCAGACTCATTCTGCCCAGATCTTTTGCTAATATCTCTATTAATTCACATGGGATATGGATTGACACAGTGATGAAACAATTGGGAGGACTTTGTGGAAAATGTGTCAGAGGGGAAAAGAAATTTACGCCATTAGTCTTTGTTAATTCTTTTATCATGATGCAGGCAGGTGCTCTGAAATGAGCAAATATTTAAGGTTCTTTGAGTCAGATTGTTCTTTCTCATATCCACACACATACTCTGGACCCAAAAGAGGCTACACCGATTCAAGCAACGCCCAAGTAGCAGGATATTTGGATAGACTCTCTGAAACTGAATTACTAGTCACAGGCATGAAGATTATCATGTTTAAAGATGCACACTGACAGATTGTTTTCTATCTGGGCAACGTCACTAGCAACACACGGTATTATCAAATTTCCTACATCTCCGTCGACATTAGGTAATGTTATTTACTTAAATATCTGCATATGTTATATGTATATATGCATATATGTGTATGTACCCACATATCTGTGATGGAACTTTCATAGGTGGAAATGGCCTTTCTGACATTTTAAATTTAAAGAGAGAGAAAGCATATTGGCCATCATTTTACGTCCTACTTTTTAGGAAAAATCTTTTCAGCACAAAATGACCATTTTATTGAGTTGCTGTTATTCTAACAAAATATAAAACTGAGCTTCTGATCAATCTCTAGCAAGGAAACTCTATAAAGGGACATAAGGACAATGGTCTCAGCTTCCTCAATTAGTTTAAAAATTGACAATTACATTAATCTCAGAGGACCTTGGTAGATACTATCTGAAATGGTATTCATTCTTTTGTTCAGAGCATTGTCTAGTGCCAAGCTAATGCCAGAGTAAATTATTAGCAATTATTTTTCTCTCTTTCAATAGCTGGAATATGGAGCAATTCTTGCGGGTTTTTTTTTTTTTGTATGCAGTTTATTATAACACATGTTGTAATTTCAGAACATATTCTCTTATAACTACCTGAAATTATTATTATCATGATTTATGAGACCATTTCTGAATGGGAAAATTTCTTCAGATATACCAAGGAAAATAATTGGGCTCTTAGAATTTTCTATTTTAGTATATTATGAAGCAATAAGACACTTGCTTTATAAAACTTGCTTACAATCTTATAATGCTATTTCAAAATGCTTCATACTTTAAGAGAAGCTGGATTATTATAATAGAGCTAATGATTATTCTGTGTTAGTGCTAACATCCTTACTCATATTTTCATACTCTATAAAATACCAATTTTTTTTTTTAAGATTTTATTTATTTATTTGACAGAGAATGAGAGAGCACATAAGAGGGGGGAGGGTCAGAGGGAGAAGCAGACTCCCTGACGAGCAGGGAGCCCGATGTGGGACTCGATCCCGGGACTCCAGGATCATGACCTGAGCCGAAGGCAGTCGCTTAACCAACTGAGCCACCCAGGCACCCCTAAAATACCAATTTTTAAGACCTTTTTTGAGGTACACTTACATACCATACAATCCACCCATTTTAAGAGTACAGTTGTTTTTTAGTAAATTATAGAGTTGTGCAACCATAACCACAATCTGAAATATTCCCATTTGCTCAGTTAAATTCACTCCACTGTCCTATCCTCAGTCTTTGGCAAAGACCAATCTGTTCTCTGTCTCTATAGATTTGCCTTTTCTGGATATTTCATATAAGTGAAATCATATGTGGTCTTTTGTATTGGCTTCTTGTACTTAGCTGTTCTTTCAAAGACTCATCTCTGTTGTAGCATGTAGCAGTAACTACTTTTTTGTTGCTCAATAATCTGTTTTTTGTGTATACCAAGTTTTATTTATACATTTATCAATTGGTGAACATTTGGGTTATCTTTAGTTTTTGACTATAATATACAATGCTGCTATGAACATTTATGTTTAAGTCTCTGTGTGGACATGTGTTTTTATATCTTTTGGGTAGATACTTAGGAGTGAATTTGCTGGGTTGTATGCTAAATTACTCCATCCAGTATCACAACTCAGATAGCTGTGATGTTGGCCTTCCTTGATTGTTTGCCACCAAGATAGCTATTGTTTCAGACAAAGTCCCTGCATGTAGGTTACCAGATCGGGTCAACTTCCACTGGCAGTAAAGCTCCTGAGTTTCATGGCTTGCCCACCTTAGTAGAACTACCATCCAGAATGAGCTTAACCCCAGGGGGACAGGGGAAAAAAGGGAGCAGGTACAGCTAAAAACGCCATAGACTGACACTATTCATACCTGAAGCCTGAATTTCAGCAGGTTTTCAAACTTCTCAGATTGTTATATGCCTTTGGTCAATTTCCAATGTTGGAATGTAACTGTTTTGACAATTTTGTCCAGTTGTGTGATTGTGTATTGAGGTAGAGGATTTGCCAGTCCCCTTACTCCACCATTCTGGAAGTCTTTTCTCCTCTAAATACCAGTTTTTAAACTTTTTTAAAAAAAAACAAAAATATCGGGGCACCGGGCTGGCTCAGTCAGAAGAGCATGCAACTCTTGATCTCAGGGTTGTGAGTTTGAGCCTCATGTTGGGTGTAGAGATGACTTAAATAAATAAAAACTTAAAAAAAACCACACAAAATATCAAGGCCTCTTTTTTTTTGTATGTTCTTGTACTTGTGATTTATTTGGTAATATCATGTATTTTTTCTTTTTTTTTTATATAATGTATTATTTGTTTCAGGGGTACAGGTCTGTGATTCTTCAGTCTTATACATTTCACAGTGCTCACCATAGCACATACCCTCCCCAATGTCTATCACCCAGCCACCCCATCCCTCCTGAGTGGTGGGGGGCGGGAAGGCCTCTTCTTTAGGCACATATATGTTTTCATATATAGATTACTGAGAGTCTTAAACATTTCTCATAAAGACCCTCAGGAAAAAATTATATGAGTATAGATAGGGTAGACAGTGTTATTTCATGGAAATATGCTAAGTTGAGGATGCAATAAAATATAAAGAACTTTCCTTTTGTCATGCTACCTCCCTGTAAGGGAATAAAAATGAATCTTACCTTGCACCAATAATGGGGCAACACTAATGTTTTCAGATTGTTTAGAGCTCTTCGTTATCCTGCTCCCAAATTCTCCACCTGCACACACCCACACCCACACACATCTTGCCATGAATAGTGACATTTAATTAATTATGCACATGATTTCCAATAGTTAATTGTGGATTAGCTTACTAATGTCATTGGGGGGCTCCATATGTGCATAGTACTGGCCTGTTTCTTCTGGAAGAAAGGTAATGACAAGAAGATTTTGGGCTCCACTGCTGAGCTCCCACAAGCCATTTAAAAATATTGAAGAAATGTTCATTTGGAAATCTGTCATTATAAGTCTCTCTCCACCCCATACCACCCTCCCCTGCCCCCCCCCACACAGTTTGTCAGTTAATTGCCTGTGGCAAAAGTTAATGTTCCAATAAACTAGGTATTAACTGATGTAATGAGTGGTATCATGTAGGTTATTGCCATTATAAACCATACTTAACAGTTTAGAAAATCAATAACATATTAAACAAAGGTTAGTGCTTCTGGAAGAGTTCCTTGGCAAACAGTTGTTTTCTGACAGATTGTGACTGATTCTTCTGCTTCTTGGAAGGAGACATGTTCTGCTGCCTCAGGAACTATTAAGACTTTGTGTATATGGCAAAATCACACACACACACACAAACACAGACACCAGTGAGCCAGAGAACCATCTTTCAACTTCCATCAATGGAGATGCTAATTTATAGATCTACAGATTAGGCAGGAGGCAGGGAAAGGGAGGCGGCCAGAATCCAGGCCTGATGCTCGTTTCCTTTGCTTTCTCCACACACAAACCCGTTTATCGACATCGGCTAATTAGAGGAAAAGCAGGGAGTAGGGTGACGTATTAGGCAGTTTTCTTTAAATGGGAGTTTGCTGTGCCACAGTCAGGAGTGGTGCCGATCGGGTGCGAGTACTCTTCAGGCCGGGGCTATCGACCTGACAGCGCTGCTTGCACAAAAGCAGCCAGTTGGAGAAATGCAGATTCCCAGAAGACTCAGCGGCAACCCTTCCCAAGGCAAGACTGTGTTCTGTCAGAATATACTCCTCTAGGAGCGCCTGGGTGGCTCAGTTGGTTAAGGACTGCCTTCGGCTCAGGTCATGATCCTGGAGTCCCTGGATCGAGTCCCGCATGGGGCTCCCTGCTCGTCAGGGAGTCTGCTTCTCCCTCTGACCCTCCCCGCTCTCATGCTCTCTCTCTCTATCTCATTCTCTCTCTCAAATAAAAAAAAAAAAAAAGAATATACTCCTCTACCTGAGCTTCTGGAGAGTCAAGTCGGAGAATAACCGGGAAATGTGTGTGAGGGCAGTAAGTGAAAACAGCATCATGCTGACTAATCCTTCTTGAAAGGAGTTCACAGACTCTATGAGACGCGTGCTGTTGTTGTCAGAACCCCACACACCACATTCTGTCTCCTGTTACTGTGATCCTGTCTGGGAATCTGGTTCTCGATTTCCCCCACCCATCTCTGGGCTCCTAATAGGATACTTTCTCCAGCTTTGCCTGCTCTGATGTCTGGCCTTATTCTCAATACATGCCTGACATTTCTTCCTCTTCTGATTACTAAGGTTCTAGATCTCGTCCTTGATTTTATCTGCTCTGTGGCCTTACCCATCTCCTCCCCTGATCTTCAGTAGAATTTACTCCCTCTGGTGGATTTGGCTGGTTTGAGGCCCCCAACTTCTGTTCCGAGACTATAGGCCAGTGGGGACTTGTTACCCTCAGATGGGTTGGTCCATGTGAGAGGTTTTCCCAATGTTACTTTCGGAACTTGAGGATACAGAAGTGAGACACTCGTGAGATGGTTTTCCAGTCTTACGAATGTTATATCTACCCCTCTACCTAAAAAGTCACAAAGGTATTTCCTTTGCCACTCTGTTTTAAAAAGCCATTTGTTATCACTCCATCACACCATACATTTTACTTATTTATCTTGTTTATTTTCTATCTTCATAGAAGGTAAGCTCTATTAAGGTAGAATTTTTTTTTTGTCTTGTCCATGAATGATCTCAAGTACTTGAAACAAGGTCTAGCATAAGTAGGTCCTTGGAAAATACTTGCTAAATGAATAGGTGAATGAATCAAAGGAACCTGACTCCAGTTAGTCTTGAAGTCTTTAACAACTGAGTTACAAAAGTTATCTCCTAGTAGTTTTAAAAGGAAATGAATGAAGAAAAAATAAATCATTGTGCCAAAGTCAACAATAATTTGGCAATAAAATTATGCCCTACAATAGACGGTGTGTGCTTGGTCCGAAGGGTGGTGGAGAACTGGTCTGTTCGACTGAGTGGATGAATTGTGTCAGCTGAGTCAAAGGGCGGTGAGAGGCCAGAGCAGCTTTTGTCCTAATTACTCAGCCAGCAAACCTCACGGAATTGGCCTGTAAATAACATACTCATCAGCTTCACAGAGCTCCCTGAACAGATGATTTCATTTGAATTTGATCTCCCCAAACCCCTCCTAGTAGGTTTATTGGATGTTTTCTGGCATGCCCGCCTGCTCTGTGAAGCTAATTTACATTCAGGAAAATGCTCACCACACAGGCAATGGCAGATAGAGTTCAGGTTTACCCCGCCCACTGCCATGTCCGAGACTGATTGCTGTGACAGCAGTTTAATGGAAACAGTTTTATTTTGTATTTCTAGAATCACCTTTGAATTAATTATTTTTATTGTATTGATAACCTTAATCAAACAACAACAAAAGTTCTCCAAGTAAGTAGGCGTAAGTAAAAGAGAGATGTACATTACCAGCTAAACTCATGAAACCCAGTAACAAGCATTTACCATGGTCATTTCTGATCTAAAGGGACATTGGTTCAATATTGTGAACACATATAAACAAACTCTTTCTAGGATGCTGATCAGTACTGACCAGCTCTGCCTCTACTGCAGGAAACTGCCTCCCTCAGAGCCGATGCTGCCTTCATAGGCAGGTTTGTAACCTAAGCTCACGTCCAGGCTCTGGGGAGGTGGTTGGAAGAGGGTACCTGACTGAAGACTCATTAATCCATGGGTAACCCTGTAGCTGTGTGATTTGAAAGGACAGTTATGCCAACCCAACTGTCTTTCTTAGGGATTTGAACACAGAGAGTCAGAAATAATTTACAGGTCAGAAACTGTAGGCAGAAGCTGACGGGATGAAGTGAGAATATAAAAAGCTAACATTTACTGGGTCCCTACCATGTGCCTCATGCTACCTAGCACTTTCCATGGGCTATCTTTTACACCCCCATAATAGCTCTATGACCCAGGCATTCTTCTTAATTTGCAGGAAGGTAAGTTACTTGACCATACAATGACTGGTAGGGCCACGATTCAACCCAAGTTCTGTGTGATTCCAGAGTTTCCTCTCTTAATCACTGCATGACACTGACTACAGAGGAGAGTGAATTTGGTATAAAGGTCAGGGTTAAAATTAAGAGGGATGAAAACCCATGAGTGAAGAGAGAATGCCAGTTGTTTGAGAAAAGGAAATGCAATGGAATAGACCAAAGAAGAGCAAGGATAGCTTGTGGAAAACCACACTCCCAGGACAAAGAAAAGAGAGGTAATCTTCAGAACTGCCTTAGGTCAGTATGGCATTCTGCTGTCAGGTCCAATTTCAAACTACCTGTATCCCTGCATTTTACTCAAGAACTTCTCTATCCTTTGCCAATAAAAGAATCTTTTTAAAAAATTGTATGTACCAAAGAACACCATAAAAGTCCATTTTGGAGGGAGAACAACAAACACAACCATAGCATGTATGCTGCAAGTATCCGGTTTTTTCCTCCTGTTTCTATGCTTAGTTGGCAGCCCGTCTCTCTTGGGAAGACTGGCATGCGGCTGGGCCCCCGGGAGCCTGAGCCAGAGCTGTAGCCAGGATACCTGATGCTCATTTCTTGTTTGAGTGTCTCCTCCCTGGATGGGCCCTTGGCATGTAGGAAGACGGCAGCCCCCAACAAAGCATCTAGAACCCAATGCCATCTTCTCTTTCTTGTTATGCCAGAGGCCTTTCCTTCAGGTGCTTCATTTTGCTGACTCCAGCACTTACTAGAAAAATCGGCCTTTGAGGTGATCCCAGGGCTACAGAAAAGCACAGTGGTGCTCATAAGAATGCCTCAAGTCATCACATAGGCCTGGTAAGGGAAAGACATCACATAGGCCTGTATGCCGTGCACTTCTGTTGGGAAGCATTGATCCCAGTGGTCATGCAACTGAGGATGTATGCATCCTTACAGCACATCACCCAGGCAGCTGTTCTTCCTAACAACCACAGCTGGACTCCAGGGCATGAGGGAGCCATAAAGGTTTTCGCCCGACTCCTAGCACCCGGGAAGGGAAGAACCTTTTCTACTCCTAAGTTTCTCATCAAGAATAAGATTCTCATCTCCTACCTTGGAGTTGTCCCTAGGATTTCGTTTTCCTCATCTTTGGATCCTTCACTTTGTTCTTTGCCTTCACTTGCTTCTTTCCACAAGACTGAGTTAAGTTTTAAACTCATCATCTGGAGCGCCTAAGCGTCCTATTTCTTTGAAAATTGTAAATGAAGAAATGTTCTATAAAGGAAAGACCAGAATGACCTAGTCAATGATTGAATTGATTTTTTCCATTTTACAAGGTCCCAGTAACCTCACATTGATTAAATGACAATGCACTTAGTTTTCTGAATGTGCTATGATAAATTAGATATCTAAATGTCAGATGAAACCAGGGCTCTCTGGAATTTCCTGATATGCTCCCTGGGCATGTGTGTATGTATTTGGGGAGTATATGCTTGTTGGCTTTTAATAAAAAAACAACAAAACTGCAATGTTTTGCTATGTTACTTAGGTTTTGAATGGGTTGATCAACACAACATCACTGTCCAATGCATCAAAAAGCATTATTTTTAATTAAAGTAAGGAATAGTCAGGAGATTACAGAACACAGTTCGATTTTTAAGTATATGTTATATAAATAAAACCTGTTTTTGTGGATTTAAGAGAACATTTGTATGCTGTATTCATTATCTACCATAAATATATATATCTTTTATTTTGTAGAGTCAGATTTACTGAGGTATAACTTATTTTTTTTTAAAGATTTATTTATTTAGTTAGAGAGAGTGCAAGAGAACATGCACGTTGAGGGAGAGGCAGAAGGAGAAAATCTTCAGGCAAACTCCCTGCTGAGCACAGACCCCTATGAGGGGCTTGATCTTACTACCCATGAAATCACAACCTGAGCCAAAGCTGAGAGTCAGATGCTTAACTGACTGACCCACCCAGATGCCCCTGAGGTATAATTTAGATACATTAGAATTCACCATTTTGGGGTGCACAGTTTAATGAATTTTGACAAATATAAACAGACATGTACCCATCACTGTAATCATAATAGAGAACATTTCCCTAAAGTTTCTTCATGCCCCTTTGTAATCAATCCCCTTCTGAATCCCCAGCACTGATCTGATTTCTGTTCCTGTAGTTTTGCCTTTTCCAGAATCTTGTCCTATAATAGAATCACACAGTATATTAGCCTTTTGTGCCCAGCGTTCTTCACCTACGAAGCACAAGGCATTTGAAATTCTTTCATTTTAACTCTGAGTAGTATTCCATTGTCTGACATATCATAATAAGTTTTTCATTCACCAGTGGAAAGACATTTAGTTAATTTCCATTTTGAGCTGTTACGAACAAAGCTGTTAGGAACATTCGTGTGTCTTTGTGTGAACATGTTTTCATTCCCCTTGGGAAAATACCTAAGAGTGGGTATTCATTTTATTTTCAAATGAATATACACACATATAAAATAATATATGACAACTGTATATATGAGAGAACCTATAGTTCTTACTAAGAAAATTTTATTTTTGCAAATGAGACAAATCTATAAACAATAGCTGGGAAAGCCTAGTTGTTACGTGAACTAAGGTTTTCATTTGGGCAAGACTAGCATGTATTTAATGTTTGATGCTCTGGTCCTCTCTGAAACTTCCAGAGAAATAATTCAGAAATTTCAGTGGTATCGAGGCTTTTTGAATTTAATATTTTGCTTTTGTGTTGCCTGTACCAGGTGCTTGCTCTTTTTCAAGGCTTTTGAATTTGAATTTGGAATTTCAAGATTTTGAAAACCTTTGTAAAACTATACATTTTCAAAATTTTTCTATAGAGTAATAAAAAATGAACCATTTTTCTTCACTATAAGCAAAACTCCTTAAGGTAAAATGTGTTCATAGAGTAAAAAGCTCTAAATTTAGTTTAATGATCCTTTAATACAGGGTTGAAAAACAATATGGAGCAGTAAGAAGTAGATAATTTTAGAGTGTCTCTCCACCTTACTGGTATTCTCCATAATCTAGGACTCAACCTATCCTTGAATCCACAGGATCACAGACCTGGGTGAGTCCCTCTCAGCCTTCATAGTAGTTCATGACTTTACCCCCTGCCTGCAGCATTTGGACCAGGGTGGACATCTAGACCTGTCTAGGCCAATCAAATGCTCTTCCACAAACCCTGGATTGGGACTAAACTAAGGCATTTTCTGTGGGCGTGTCTGAGTCATTGTGTTCAGGGACTGTGAGGCAGCGATTTTTCCACTACTTAACTGAGAAGCAGAGAATGCTCATCTCCAGGGAGGAATGAAGCAGATGTGCAGAGGAATTAAGAAGTGAGATGCATGCTCCCACTGACTTTCTCAGCCTTGGTTCCAATCTGTAGTTTGCAGTGGTTCCTGAGGCCTAGAACACCGTCTTTTTTTCCTGTGATCCGTGAAACACTTAAAGAGCACACTTTTGGTTTAACTGAGCTTGATATGCCTTCTGTCACTTGACTTCAAAGAGCTTTTAACCACTAGAATCGGGAGTCTTCCACTCCTCTCCACTAACTAGTTATGGGATCAGGTAAGATACTCAAATTCTCTGGGCTCTCGTGTCTCCTGGGCTTGGTAAAGAAGAACACAGGATTTGGAGTTAGTCAAAACTGGCTTCAGATGTGGATTTTACCACTTTCCCTTTCTGGGAGTTGAGGTAAGTTTAACTCTTTTGAGCTTAGTTTTCTCCACTAAAAGAGAGAGAATGATACCTTAGATTTTCTGTGAGACTTTCATGAGAAAATATTTATTAAGCAAGCAAGATCACTGCTGTTGTATACTGAGGATTCAAAGAGGGTGACAATGATTATTACTTATAATTCTGTATAATTCTCTTCCCTTCTCTCTTCCTTCGCTCCCTCCTTTTTTTTTCTTTCTTCTATAGATATTTCATTTTTCTATGCACTAAGTCTGGTATTGAGAATGCTACATGTCAGTGAAGGTTAAATACACATTCCCCTAAAGAAACTGGGACTCTTACCGGGAAGACAGACTCTCCAGGGCAGTAACAGACATGAGTATAGGAGGGCGCTCACCCACCAGGCAAGCTGAGGAGAGATGCAGCTAGAGTCCAAATAGCCCCTTCAGAGCATTATTGCCAATGAAAAGTCTAGATATGGCATATAAGGGGTGTAGGCAACAGCATTTCCTGACTTGAAAGCCTGCAGGGTAAGCCCTTTTTGAGGTGCTTCTTGAGATCTGGTGATGTCAACTTAGGCCCCAAGGTCAGATACATTCTCACAGTATCAAGCTCCTGGGGAGAATTCGTCTGGGTGGTGGGCGGCTAAGGTCCCTGACCTCGCCTGTCTAAAAATGACAAAAGGTTAACATATGGTCAGCAGGCAAATGACCAAATGGTCTCCTAACAGCCTGGAAAATTCGCTTGATCTTTGTTGCTCCAAAGGCAAATGTTTTCTTAACTTACAAGCTAAGGCCTGTGTTGTAGGAACTAGGGCCTGCGCCTGTGGCCCAACTTCAAAGAGCTTTTCCCCAGCCGTTGACCACAACAGCAACCCAAGTTAAATGAAGATTGACTCCCCTAAAAGTCCTCCTCTGAGCCAAACTATTCCACTTCCTTGTTCAAGTCAGAATCAATGTTGCTTCTTGGTGGTCCTTTATTTTATTTTATTTTTTTTTAAAGATTTTATTTATTTATTTGAGAGACTGAATGAGAGAGAGAAAGAGCACATGAGAGGGGGGAGGGTTAGAGGGAGAAGCAGACTCCTTGCTGAGCAGGGAGCCTGATGCGGGACTCGATCCCGGGACTCCAGGATCATGACCTGAGCCGAAGGCAGTCGCTTAACCAACTGAGCCACCCAGGCACCCCTTGGTGGTCCTTTAAATAAAAGTAAATTACTCTTTTTGTCTCTTCTAAGTCAGAAGTGTCTGGACATACCTATCTGCCTTCTTCCAAACATGCTGACAGTGCTGCAGATTTAGGTTCATGAAAAGAAACAGGGTTGTCTACAAGGGTCGTAGTGCATATGTCTGTCTGTCTGCTTGCTTGTGGCAGCTGAACACACGTGGTGCCCACGGCAGCTGCAGTTCCTCGGTTCTCTCTCTGAACTGCCTGACCGAGCTCTCTGCAGAATGGCCTGGGCTGGTTCTGTGGCTAGTGGCAGGTTCTCGAGCGATCTAGAACTATGTCTTCCACGTAAGAAATCTGTTTCCTGAGAGCACCTGGCAGATGATGCTGCATCCACTGCTGCTCAGTGACTCTTAACCGGCAGAATTTCCTCAGGGTCCATTGGGGAGGGGGGGCACCGAGTTGGCTGTGTCGGCAGCCTGTAGTTCTTTTTGAGGTTCTTGAGGGGAAACTGAGTTTCAATGAAACTGGGGCTTCATTCTTCACCATTCAGACTGTTTCTCTAAACTGTTTCAGCGTCCTCAGCCCAGATGGAATAGTGGATGTCTAATTCCTGGTGACTGTTAGGGTTTTCTCACTTTGAGAGATCCTGGCACCTCTATCGGGCTTTGGAAGCCGCACGTTCTTTGTGAGGCCCAGTTTCAAAGTATTCTCTGGCTGCTTTTCTATTACGTATAGCTCAGGGAAAGATCAGTTTTCCTTCTCTCTTAGAGCTGACTCTACCAGCTCTGAGTTAAGTGATTCCTCTGGAAAATATGATTTAGTAAATCCTCATCTTTTGTGGTAGCTGTTTTGTTGGAGGGTTGTTGAAAATCTGCTGGAGATGATATAACCCATCCAACGCTGGACAATTCAGCAAAGGTTTTAGTTATGTTCTGCGAATTCGGCAGCCAGAAAGTCTGTGTCTCTGTGCATAGTACAGACCCTCTCAGACTCCACTGAGACCACCTCATCCCCTGCTATATAAAGAAAAATTATCTACCACAGACTGTGTTCCAGGTATATAAATCAAGACATAAACAGACATCGAAGCCAAAATTCTGAGGCCAACCTGAGTCAATTCAAGTTTATTTACGCATTCTTCACTGAGCCTTTTCATTTGAACCCTATGAAGAAAGTTCAGAAATATTAATTATAGGTTAAGATGGTAGCATCTTTTGCACGTTTCCTTTCATGTCAAACAAACACCATGCCAAGGGAGCAAGGATTCTCATCTTTCCTTGATGGTTGTCATCAATAACACTGTGAATCTATCACTTTCTACAAGGCATTCCAATATGCATTGTCTCACTTGATCTTCACAACATTACGAGCAATAAATTCTATGGGAATTTAATTTTACATGGTCGTTTCAGTTCCAGGGAGGCCTCAAAAGGAAGGTGGAATGTGAGCTGACCTTTGTGGGAGGGGGAGTGAAGTCTGCATGAGCACTTCTCCCTGAGCGGGTTGCAATTGATCTACCTCTAAGGGGCATAGCCCTCTTTATAACCCCGTTGACCTCAGTGCACATGCACAGATACCTCTCTCTTCGTGCCCTTCCCCACTTTCTCATTATGGATGCGCCCTGGGCTTTCCTCTTACTACTATAACCCCTGCCTTCTGGGCCTCCTTTCATCTGGGAACATGGCAGAGGGTTGTGTTGAGGCACGGCCTAGACTGGGAGTCCAGACCTAAATTCTAACCCCAATTTTGCAATAGCTGTACGATGTGTGACAAATTTCATCTGTTATGAAACAAAGAGGGTGGTCGACAAGACCATCCTTTAGGTGACTTCTTTTAGTATAGGGCTAGTTACAGAGGTGTGGGCAGGACTAGGGAAGCCCAGGGGAATGGGTGAGGCACCCAGGGACCTGCAACAACAGAAGCCTTAACCACACCTGAAGGAGAAAAGTGTTTTGGTGAGTGGTGGAGAGAGGGAGCCTTGTGGGAGGGGTTGGTGGGTGGAAGTTGTAGCCCTATGGGGGTACAACCACTACCACAATGGCCCTAGCTGGGAGAAGGGACGGGACTAGAGTCCATGACCTTGCTCTCCTCCTGCCCCCCAAGCTCCTGTGGACACCTCCCGTTGACCAAACCCAACAGAAGCCCAAGTGCAGAGGAGCCCGGGGGATGTATACTCAGCCTCCCTGAGCACAGAGAAGGACAGAGAATGGCTTTCAGTGGGTCTAAGAGCAGATGGAACCTAGATCCTGGAGACCCCAAATCCTGATTTGGTTGTTCTGTTTGCAGTGATAGGTTCTAGCTGTAATTTGTTTGTTTGATTGTTTATCCACTGAAACAGCCTTTATTTCCATCTTTATGTGCAAGTGCTCTCTGGTCATTTGCAGATAGAGTATCCATTTCATAAATCAGCCGGTTTCTCCAGGATAGCTGAAAAACATTGATCTTTATTTGAGGACTGGTCGAAATGTACAAACTCCAATTTAGAAACAAGTACTGTTGGGGTGCCTGGGTGGTTCAGTCGTTAAGCGTCTGCCTTCAGCTCAGGTCATGATCCCAGGGTCCTGGGATCGAGCCCCACATTGGGCTCCCTGCTCGGCGGGGAGTCTGTTTCTCCCTCTCCCACTCCCCTGCTTGTGTTCCCTCTCTCGCTGTGTCTCTCTCTGTCAAATAAATAAATAAAATCTTTTAAAAAAATTTCTTGCAGACAATAAAATTTTATCAGCAACACAGCTTTGGTAGTCATCTTAAGGTAGGTGATATTAGAATAATTACAATTAGGGTAACACATGTTTAGTGTTGAAGAACTTATAATGAAGAAAATATTAAGTGTTTGGAACTTTACAACTAGCATTATTCTATTTAACATTGCAAATGAAAACATGAAGAGTGAGAAATCCCTGATTTTATTCTTTATAAGAATCAATATATGTTCATATACTGGGTTGTGTATGTGTGTGTGTGTGTGTGTGTCTGTCTGTCTGTCTGTCTTCTAATAGCTCTTCTTCTTTCTTCCAAATAGATGAAACGTAAGCAAATGCTTATGAAGCAAAATACTGTGCTATACAATCTCATAGTTTTTACTTGGCTTATATTGAAACTAATGGAGTTTCTTCATCAGTATGGTGGAAAATTTTTTTGTATCTAACTTATGAAACCACTCACTCTGGTTTTCTACTTTGTTACCACCCCAATACTCTATTGGCCAGCTCTCTAAAGTTCTGAGCAAAATGTAGAAAGGTACAATGAGTCTGCAATGCCATATCAGATCGAACTTTAGGACTGATGTTAAACAAACCGGAGAGTAAATATTAAGCGAAGAAATAATATTATCTTCAAATTCCAGGTTTAGGATCTGTGCTCTTTGATTTCATTCAATTAATTTATGAAATACAAATTAGCTTTTAAACACTGTAACACAATACCTTTCAACAAGCATTGAAATGCATTGTGTCTTTAAGCCTGTGCTTTAAAAATTTACCAAATAACATTAGGTGGCTCCTAAGGGATCTGATGGCACAATAGGACAAGTGGTTCTATCTATAGGCAGAGATGAGGACACAGTTGACATGTACAGTTTTACATGGTTTTCCCAAAGAATGTCATGCTGTGAAGAGTAGCACAGTTGCTCAACTGAAAGGCAGGGAGTCAATAGAATACACAGTCCACAAATGTGAACTTGGGGCTGCTGTATAGCAAGGACTGTGTGAAGTGAAGAGAAACAGGGGCATGTTATGAAGTCTTGGTGGAGAATGGGGTTAGAAGGATAAACCTCAGGTCTCCCGTTCTTTTCCTCACTCCTCTCGGCAGCCTGTATCTGCCTTAAGATGTTATGATCTCAGACCTTGTACAAGAGGTATGTGGGGGAGTCCAGGGTGTTCATGTCCACAAATAACTAGTCAGTAAAAACAGAGAAGAGAAAAGGATGGATACTTTCTTTTTTTTTTTTTTTTTATGTTCAGTTAGCCACTATATAGGACATCATTAGTTTTTGATGTAGTGTTCAACGATTCATTAGTTGTGTATAACACCCAGTGCTCATCACAACACGTGCCCTCCTTAATGCCCATCACCCGGCTACCCCCTCCCCCTCCCCCCTCCCCTCTGAAACCCTCAGTTTGTTTCCCAGGGTCCATAGTCTCTCATGGTTCATCTCCCTCTCTGGTTTCTCCCTTTTCAGACTTCCCTCCCTTCCCCTATCGTCCTCCATACTATTGCTTATGTTCCATATATGAGTGAAACCATATGATAATTGTCTTTCTCCACTTGACTTCCTTCACTTAGCATAATCTCCTCCTGTTCCATCCATGTTGATGCAAATAGTGGGTATTCATCCTTTCTGATGGCTGAGTAATATTCCATTGTATATATGAACCACATCTTCTTTATCCATTCATCTGTGGAAGGACATCTCGACTCCTTCCACAGTTTGGCTATTGTGGACATTGCTGCTATGAATATTGGGGTGCAGGTGCCCCTTCTTTTCACTACATCTGTATCCTTGGGGTAAATACCTAGTAGTGCAATTGCTGGGTCGTAGGGTAGCTCTATTTTTAACATCTTGAGGAACCTCCATACTGTTTTTCAGAGTGGCTGTACCAACTTGCATTCCCACCAACAGTGTAGCAGGGTTCCCCTTTCTCCACATCCTCGCCAACATTCGTTGTTTCCTGTTTTGTTAATTTTTGCCATTCTGACTGGTGTGAGGTGGTATCTCATTGTGGTTTTGATTTGCATTTCCCTGATGGCTAGGGTGGATACTTGCTACTTAAGTCCTTAGTCTTCATGATGCAGTGGACTGACAAAGTCCCATATTGATAAAGTCCCATATTCAGACCTATCTGAAGGAAGAGTACTAAAGGTCCCTATTAACATGTAAAGCTGTTTGTCCACATGGGGTCACAGATTAGCCACCATTCAAATCTGGAGCATACATGATTTTACTGATTAGTGAGACACTAACTAATGTGATATGGAGAGAAGACAGAAAGCGGGGGCGCTGCAGTGGGAATGGGAAGGCATGATAGTTTACCTCAGCCTCAGGGTAGCCCTGGAAATAAGGCACTTGACTCTCAAGGGCTGGGTGGGATGTGAAGATACGGGAAGAGAGGAGCTTTGACAGGACGAGTCTCCCTGAAACTCCAGTGGGCTCAGCTCTTCCCTGGTAACTCAGAGGAAGACAATCTAGCAATGGGGTCTCTCTGAAACACAGAGCCAGGGAAAGGCAAACATGCCCCATTCAAGCTCATCTCCAAGTCAGTCACCTGTCCGGGTTCCTTAGCCCCATGCTCTTTAATGTCCCTTGATTCTGCTTCACTTGTGTTCTTTTGTGGTGAGAGTCTTTCCTCTCCTTTCAGGAAGTATTTGGGGATGAACAAACCAGAAGCCTATGAGGGTCCCTCAAGCTCATGTGCTTCAGTGTCATAGCCTGTGGCTTCTGGAAAGCAACTATGTGGAGCTTGAGCAACCTGCTCCCAAAATGGCATGTGCTTGTCTACGATTCCACTGTGAGGTAAAGTTAGGAAGCAAACCAAAACGTGAGATAATTGTTCTTACTTGGGATGTTTTCTCTCTCTCTCTCTCTCTGTGTGTGTGTGTGTATCTGAAGGGAAAAGGAACATCTTTCAAGTTCATGTATATAACTAGACAGTGTCTTTTTTGGTTATGATTTGCCATTTTTTGGGTTCTTTTATGGTAGAGCAAAAAAAAATTGCACTGTCAATATTATATTTTTGAAAAAATAACCTATTAAAGGAATAAGAATGAGCTATGCTCTACACATCCCTGTTATGGTCTTATGAAATGCAGAGTTGTAGAATTAGTTGAGTTGATATTGGTAATCTTTTTATTTACAACCATGATTTATAAATGCTAACCTCCACCTGATTTTATTTTTATTTTTATTTTTATTATTTTTTTAAGATTTTATTTATTTGACAGAGAGAGACAGCAAGAGCAGAAACACAAGCAGGGGGGAGTAGGAGAGGGAGAGGGAGAAGCAGGCTTCTTGCCGAGCAGGGAGCCCAATGCGGGGCTCGATCCCAGGACTCTGGGATCATGACCCGAGCTGAAGGCAGACGCTTAACCGACTGAGCCACCCAGGTGCCCCTTCCACCTGATTTTAAATGCAATTTCTTTTTCTGCTTATTTATATACGTAATTCTTGAGGTAACTTATTTATAAATCAGAAGCTACAAATCTCTAATTTAGTGTCTGGATTTACAGATCCCTGACTCTTCATTAACTTCCTGATTTATAAACAATGGACCAAAAGTCCCAGTTGATAGATTCAAAAATCTTCAGCTAGATTTATGCACTGTAGCCAAGAGCCCTGCTGTAAATCATTGTCGTGTACACGCAAATGTTCCCATTCATTAGTGCTTTGGCTGTCTGATTTGAAAACACCTTCTCTCTACTATTTAATTCTGACTTATCTTTTTAATATATGGCACATTCTGATGATTTGTTACTACTAAGTGCTGATTTATAAGGGCACTATAATAAATTTTAAACATAAATTTTAAAGGCTTTGAATTAGGTGTACCAGATTTTTGAAAGCTTTATGGCTGAAAAACAATTCTCAGAAGCAAGAAGTAAATTTTACAACCAAATCCTACAAAACAAAACATGGAGTGCTGGCCATAAGAATGTTTGCCTTTTCTTTCCATGTGTCTCCCCAGCCCCTGTGTTAAGACTTTCCTTTTTAAACAAGGGTGAACAGTTGTTGGCTGGAGCTAAGGAAACTTCCAAGGGCAGAGAGTATCAGTGTTTGACCTGAACAGACTGATATGATTACTGGATACTAAGCCTCTGGTTGAATTTGGGGGGGCCTGCATGCTTTTATCTTGGTTCTCTCTTTTGTCTGCTTTTTGTCTGCTGGGGACACACTGGTGCATGTTTGGACTTAAATCCCTGCTTGGGGAGCTCACTGGCTATGCAGCCTGCTCATTACGTATCTGTTGAATTCATTTATTGTTTCCCTGGCTAAGGGCGAGGATTTATGTTTATCAGTTTTATGCCTTTGCCTACTGGTGACTGAACTAGTGGCCACTGTCTGAGAGAATCACCCCTATGGGGGATGAGGGCAAGGCCTGAGAGCACTGAGTAAAGATTAGCATTTTAGAGTGATGCTATTCTCTGAAGTGTTATGCACAATGAAGGAAATAGACGATTTTCCTCTTGATTATATCAAATTTAGCAGATCTATGTGGTTCACTTTGTTCCTTAGATTCACGTGGTTTACCTTTGTACTTTTCTCCCTCTCGAGGTGAGGAGTGATATGTATTGTTGCATGATATCTTTACCGCATAGGTTTTACCTTACCGAATTTCTAAGAGCTGCAAAGTATCTAAAGTGGGCAGTCAAAGGCATAGATTTTCTTTTGGAAGAACTACCAAACAATAGACAGAAATTTTTACCCCATGTTATCTACATTGCCCTGAGATTTATAGGAATCTGGGAGATTTTTGGCAAGGAAAAATTTACAATATGGCAGCTGGGTTTGACAATAAAACATTTTTTTCTCATAAAGCATTTTTTAACAACACAATTTTTAGAATAAAGTAGTCCATATGTGTTTTTGTTTGTTTGTTTTTAGAGAGAAAGAGAGGGTTGGGGGAAGAGGCAGAGGGAGAGGGAGAGAGAGAATCTTTTTTTTAAGACTCATGGGAATATGATTTAATCAAAACACAGCCACATAAATGTGCTATACAACATTGTAAGATAAAATGGAAAACAAGTCCCCTACTGATTATAGTACATTGCCCCTTAAGCCAGGTGTCCAGATGGTAATTTGAACCTTTTTTTTTTTTTTTTAGTTTCAGAGGTAGATTTAGTGATTCATCAGTTGCATACAACACCCAGTGTTCATTACATCAAGTACCCTCCTTAATGCCCATCACCCAGTTACCCCATCTCCCCACCCACGTCCCCTCCATCAACCCTCAGTTTATTTCCTAGAGTTAAGAGTCTCTTATGGTTTGCCTCCCTGAGAGAGAGAGAGAATCTTAAGCAGGCTCCACGCCCTTTGTGGAGCCCAAGGCAGGACTCAATCTCACAACCCTGAGATCATGACCTGAGCCGAAATCAAGAATCAGACGCTTAACTGACTGAGCCACCCAGGTGCCCCACCATATATATATATATATATATATATATATATATATATATATATATTTTAAAGACCCTTTGGAACAATCTCTGAGCCAGGCATTTGTACTGGAATTGAGCACATGGAGGAACAAAGACAATGTTCTAGAAGTTCAACACATGGTTTGTGTCCTCCAGGCAAATAAAGGAAGCAAGGCAAGATTCAAATGCAAAATAGTTAATAACAAGATTTTTACTGGAAGATCCAGGGCTTCAGCTAGGTTTCCCTGCTGAGTAGCTGTGTAAGCCCCTGCAAATCATATCAATCTTTCAGGGTTTTAGTTCCTCTACCTTACATAGAGAAGATTTGATTAACAAATATTCATTGAATGCCTATTATTTGCCAGGCACTATCAAACCTGTCGGGGATTGAGTGATCAATGAAACCACAGTCAACTCCACAGAATTAAAGTCCAGAAAAGAAGGAAGAAATTTCTATAACAATAAAGTCAAATATGTTAGAAAAGTTTAAATCCTGTAGAAGAGGAGAAAAATTCCTAAAGTGCCTTTTAGCCCTGTAGTACTGGTGATTTTGTGATAGATGTTTATAAATCCACAAGTAATGAATGTTATGTACATTACTGTTACTTGTTCTATTTACTCCACACACAAAAAAAGACCTTTTAGGCATAGTTATTTCCCTCCTCCTGTTGCAATGTTTTTTGCAGAGTCATCTTATTAGACTAAGTAGTTACTGCATAGAATTAGTCATTTCAAACAAGAAAGAGAGGGAGAAATACAAATTGAGTCAAAGAAGAAAGTGAAATACAAAGCAAAAAATATCTAGGATGGATTGTATTTGTTATTTATTTCTTGCGTGCAAGAAGTATAGCAGTGGTGTGTGCCCCACAGCTATTTCAATACTAGACTTGATCAGGATGGACGAGAAGACTGGTCACATCAATGTTACATCTTGAAATATGAATAAATTGGATGGAATGATCAAGGGCTGGGTTTTCTATTGCAAACAGCATTTTAGGCGCACAATAGGGCCATGCAGTGTCGTCCCCAAAGAGCAGCAACTTGGCCAGGAAGTGTCGCCGTCTTGAGCAGATTCTGGCATTGAGGATTAGTCATGTTGGTAACATCTATGGGCTTCACCCACCTCTCTTCTGGTGGTGTTTCTTCCTCCTTCACCGAAAGGTTTGGAATTGCCTTATCTTCTGCATCTTGCCTAGCACAGTATCTTGTAGGGCCTTGGGGATGCAATTGTCATGGATTTATCCTCTCAAGCTTGGGTGTGTTCCAGGTTTGATCACTGCTTTGCTACTACTACTAAGGAATTAACCTAATAATAATATTTAAAAACATAAGTCGAGTCCTCTCACTAGAGCAAATTTCCCAATGGCAACTTAACTGAGAAAAAGAAAAATTCTTCATCATCTTGAAAATAGGAAAGTTCTAAGTAAAAATGAAAGAAAATGGTTTTATACCTAAAGTTCTTCTTGACTGGTCCTTAATTAAGACCACAATTACGTATGGGCATTTAAAGTATCATTTCCTTCATATCCAATGTTATCCTTCTGCCTTTTTTCTACATTCAATGTATTTATTAGACATGAGAGCTTTGAACATAATCATGCAAATATAAGCATTGAAACATAATTGCCAAAAAAAAAAAAAAGAAACAATTCAGCAGGCAGATGACCTCTTTGAAAAAAAGGAACAATAGTAGCTAATAAAGCTGCCAAGTGGATATGAGAAATTCACTGCTTTCTGCAAATCTAAGAAGAGAAAGGGCATTTTTAATTATTCATTACACTGATGCTCAGGAAAAAATAAATTAAGAGCATCTCATTTTATGAGAATTTAATTCAATTTATATTCTGTCCTTCTCTACTACCTTTCCCATGAGGCCTGTTTAACTATAGATCTGTGTGAAAAATAGCAGCTTTCTCCTTTCCATTAGTGATTCTTCCTGCCACAGTCATCTCATATACCACTTGCCTGGGCTAGTGACATCAGACTCATTTCAATTCAGGGCCATGGCTCTCCTGATGAAAAGCAAGACAGGGTTATAAACGGAATGATGTCCACCTTTGGACAAGATGCTGGTAGAACAGACATGTGCTTGGATTTGGATGTATCCTGTTCAACGTTTTGTGAGTTGAATTAATTAATGGAAAGGATGTATATTTGTTAAATTCATGGATGATGCAGAATTGGGAGAGTCAGCTAATATGATGGATGACAGAATCAAGTGTCAAAAAGACCTTGACACATGGGAAATATGAGCTAACAGCAATATAGTGCATTCATATCTTGCAACAATACATATGAAGTTCTTCAGTCAGGATACAAAAATCAATGGCATATATAAACAGGTTGGGGAAACCTTGATAAGTGGTAGATTATGTTAAAGCAACAGTAATGACCACAACCAGAGCACAAAAGGAACCTGAAGTTTTAGTTGACTTCAGGTTCAATATGAGTCCCTGGTTGCAAGTCCATTGCTATGAAACTCAATTTTGGAAAATGTGATGAAGCTATATAGTAAAGTTGCCTTTGGGGGATGAAATACATTCTAGAAATGCTCCAGTAGGAAGTTCTTGCATTCTTTTTGATGTATGACCTCCTGGACTGCACATAGCTTATTTGTGTCAGGGGAAGCCAGCAGCACTGAATACAAAATATAAGAAATTAGCAACGGAAGTTCTGATTACATCTCTCGTTTCCATAGCTTCCTCATTTACTGAAATGCCTCACTTTGCTCATCTAAAATTGGAACTAATAATACCCAGCTCCCAGGGTTTGTATAAGGATAAATTTAATAGAGAGGACAAAATTGCATTAAAACCCAAAGTACTTTCCAATTATCATTTTAAATCATGTCTTTCCATAAGTTTATCCTTAGTAGGGACATACAAGTATTTTAGCACACATAGGCTAACAGGACTTAGATATTCTCAAATACTGTTGGAGGAACATAAGTTGACATAGGCAACTTGTGTATATCCTTCAAATTTTTCACTGCACGTGGTTTTGATCAAGTAATTTCATTTCTCTTTATTTTTTCTGCAGAAATACTCAGACATAGGCACAAAGATAAAAAGGCTCTATAAAGACTATTTTTCCCAGCATTTTTTTTTTGCAATAGTAAGACTTTGGGAAATTACTAAGAGTTCATTCATAGGGAAACGATTCAAAACTTTTAATAAATCATGGTATGTAAGTACTATGGAATCCTATGTTGTTGCTAAAAAGAATAAGTTATGCTAACAAAGAAAAATGCCCATGGCAAAAGCATGTCACAAAATATATTAAAATTGATCCAATGTAGGCAAAAATTAACTTCTATGAGTGTGAAGAGTACAAATAATGTGTGTGTGTGTGTGTGTGTGTACATACATACATACATACACTTGGGGAGACAGGCATCTATGGATTTCTCACATTTGCACATCTTGTATCAGCTTTTGTTTTGGACTACATTGTACAACAACAAACAGCCTTGAAAGATAAAAAGTGTCTCCCTCTGGGACAGGGAACAGAGGGCAGATATTTTTTTTGCTGTCCAGAATAAAAAAAGATAATATCTCCTTCAAGAGTAAAGGCTGGGCAGGTTCACTAGCAGCCCCTTTTAAAAGATTGTGGTTTCCTCAAATAATGCAATATATGTTAAGAAAAAGAAAAAAAAGAAGAAGAAGGTAGCAGGAGGGGAAGAATGAAGCGGGGGAAATCGGAGGGGTAGACGAACCATGAGAGACGATGGACTCTGAAAAACAAACTGAGGGTTCTAGAGGGGAGGGGCATGGGAGGATGGGTTAGACCGGTGATGGGTATTAAGGAGGGCACGTTCTGCATGGAGCACTGGGTGTTATGCACAAACAATGAATCATGGAACACTACATCTAAAACTAATGATGTAATATATGGGGATTAACATAAGAATTAAAAAAAAAAAAGATGCAGCATACCAAAAAAAAAAAAAAAAAATGTGGTTTCCTAAAATCAGGGTTCCCTGTGCATTCACATGCTACCTTTTGCTACCTCTTTGTGTATGTGTATGCGGAGGGAGTAGTGATGAAGTTTTCCACAGGAGGTGAGAGAGAGAGTAAATCCTGCAATTCCAGCTACTTCTTGCACAACTATTTAATTGGCTTTACCTGTTTACATCCAGAATGCAGGACTAGAATAAATCATTGGGAGGAAGTCACAAAGAAAAGAGAGATATAACTTAGATTATTAAGAGGAGAGATTTTCAGATTAATTCAGGCTTTCTTTTCCTCATTATTCTTTCTTCAAGAAAATGTTATTATCCTCATCTGGTGGGTCAGTCCTTCATTGGAGTTTGTGCTCTGAATGTGTAGAGGGCCTGCTCAAATGACCTTGACCTTTCTCTCCTGTCTCCACACTCTCTCCACCCATATGGTTTGGCCTCATCTGAACAGCTCTTTTTTTTCTCCATTGACATGTTTTTTCTTGTTCAATAGGAGTGGGGCCTACGGGCCAGGATTTAACTTGAAAATGGGGTGCAGCCTTTTGTCTAGCTGAAATAGTAAACAAAAACTTTTGACTGTGGGTCTATGGAAGCCAGAAGTCCACTTAGCCTGCTATGATTCTAAGCTCTGAGTATCTCTCCTCCAGACTATAGGATTATGGACCCTGACAGGTGACCTAGATCATCTTGTAGTGCCCTGTGTGAGGTTTAGGAACAAAGCCCCACTGAACAATAAAGGATCTCTCTATATTCTGTGCCTCTCATGTACCTTCCTTAGGAAGGTGATAGGGAAGATTTTGCTGGGCTAAGTAGGATTGAAGTAATTCTGGGTTCCTGGCCCAGAGCCACAGTTAATACCATTCTATAACAGGACCCTAATCTTTCTGTTTTCCAATAAGTATTGACAGGAATATTGATGAGGATTTTCTCCTTTTGGGCCAGAGAGGTTAGAGTAGATGCCTAGTATGAAGTTTCTATAATGTATTCCATTCATCTAAGAATTGGTTTGTGACGGATCTTCCAGGGAAGGTGGAGGAGTAGGAGGACCCTAAATTCACCTCATTCCACAGTTACAACTAGATAACACCCACATCAGTATAAATAACCCAGAAAACAACCCGAAGACTGGCAGAACACACTCTCCACAGCTAAATGTAGAGAAGCGGCTACATCGAATAGGGTAGCACAGCAGAGATGCGGTTGGGAGCTAAATGGACCCAGGGAGACTGTGAGTGGGAGGGAGGAAAGCCAGGAGCATGGAGATGGGAAAGGAACAGATCCCACCCCAAGGGCCCCAGGCACTGGGCACCTGCATGAAAACCATAATTTCATGAGTTCTTACAATCAGTGGGGCTTAACACCTGGAACTTCAAAGATCAGCTGTCTTGGCTATGGGAGAGCTGGGAGGACAAGAGGAAACTTGAGTCCCTGCCTTCAAAGAGATGGAACAACAAACAGCCCCACAGACAGAGCATAGAAACAGCAGTTTGAAAAATGCCTGAGGTTTAGGGGAGGGACATTTGTTTACTAATTTCAGCGCCTGTGCTGGAGGGCCGGGGATTGTTGGGAGAAGAACTGGTGGGTACCATTTCCTTCCCCTGCCCCCCAGCCTAGACACACAGATATTTGCAGGAACCAGTGTAGCATGATACTTGTTAGCTAACTTGCTAATAGCACAACCCCCACCCCCAGTTCCCCCGCTCTCCTTCAGACCTGCCCCCTCCAATGCGCCTTTGGCTGGAGCCCAATCTAAAGGGTGCCACAACAGCAAGGAAACAACAAAACTAAAGGACAACCTGCTGAATGGGAGAAGATATTTGCAAATGACATCTGATAAAGAGAGAGTGTCCAAAACATATAAAAAGCTGATACAACTCAACACCCAAAACACAAATAATCCAATTTAAAAATAGGCAGAAGACATGAAAAGACATTTCTCCAAAGAAGACATATACAGGTGGTCAACAGGCACACGAAAAGATGTTCAACATCACTCATCATCAGGGAAATGTAAATCAAAACCACACTGAGATATCCCCTCACACCTGTCAGAATGGCCAAAATAAAAAACACAGGAAACAACAAGCATTTGCAAGGATGTGGAGTAAGGGGAACCCTCTTGCACTGTTGGTGGGAATGCAAACTGGTGCAACCACTCTGGAAAACAGTATGGAATTTCCTCAAAAAAATAAAAATAGAATTGCCTTGGAATCCAGGAGTTCCACTACTGGGTATTTACCCAAAGAAAATGAAAACACTAATTCAAAAAGATATATGCACCCCTATGTTTATTGTGGCATTATTTACTATAGCCAAAATACAGAGGCAGCTCAAGTGTCCATCGATAGATGAATGGATAAAGAAGAAGTGAGATCTATCTATCTATCTATCTATCTATCTATACAATGTGATATATATTATATATTACTGTGTTTATATATAATGGAATATTACTCAGACATAAAAAAGAATGAAATCTTGCCATTTGCAACAACATGGATGGATCTGGAGAATATAAGGCTGAATGAAATAAGTCAGTCAGAGAAAGACAAATACCATATGATTTCACTCATATGTGGAATTTAAGAAACAAAACAAACAAACAAAGGGAAAAAAAAGACAAACCACAAAACAGACTCTTAACTCTAGAGAACAAACTGATGGTTATCAGAGGGAAGGGGATTGAGGGGGATGGATGTAACAATTGACAGGGATTAAGGAGTGCACTTGTGATGAGCACCGGGTGATGTATGGAAGTGTCAAATCACTATATTTTACACCTGAAACTAATATTACACTGTATGTTAACTGTACTGGAATTAAAAAAAAGAATTGGTTTTTTATTATCTTCATATATCACAGATATTAGTAAAATTAAAGTTATAAATGGAAGGAAGAATAAAAATTTAAATGTTTATCTGCAAAAACATGCATCTTAAAACGTATTTTGTTATGTCTCCTTGTTTAACAAGCTAAATTACAAATGAATTATACATATTGGAGAAGTCTGAGAAGATAAATATCAGACAAATCTCAAGTGTGTTTCAAAATCATTCTGTCACAAGCATAGCAGCCAAATGTCCGTGGAAGTAAACAATACATTAATTCATCTCTCTCCCTTTTTATATGTCAAAAACAGCCATGATGCTTTTATGTTTCTTAGAGTAATTTTACTAGAGTTTTCTAACCTTTACTATTAGCATCTTTATCTTCTTTGGGGGCCTGTTTCCATTTTACAGAGACATCATGCTATCAAACTCTCCAGACAGGGATGATGGGGACTGGCCTGTCCTTCTCAAGCCATGCTAGTAGAACTTCCATCCCTTTTGTTACCCCTTTGGAAATGCCAAGCAATGATTTACAACTCCTTGCCCCGAGGAGCCTTTCTAAAGAAGTCACCCAGATGGTGTGAAACATTCCCAAACAGTGCAATGTGGATGCAGGGCTGTGGGTCTCAGGAATGTCTTGGAGGCTTTGTGCAGTCAGGATGAGGCGTGAAACATCCATAAAAAAGGGAGATAAAGAAAAAAATAATGGAACCCAAACTTGAAGCTTATACCCTAGAGTCCTGAAGAATGGAGCTATACAAAAGAATCATATCCTGTATTTATGGAATGTGATGTTTAATTGAAACTGAATAAAATATCAACTAGGTGGATTAAAGAAAAAAATAGGATTATAGATATGCACACATATAAATACATACATTACACATACTAAATACAATATATGCACGCATTCTTTCTTTTTAGGGTGGTTTTCAAAACACAACATATTTTATTTTATTTTTTAAGATTTTATTTATTTATTTGACAGACAGAGACACAGCAAGAGAGGGAACACAAGCAGGGGGAGTGGGAGAGGGAGAAGCAGCTTCCTGCTGAGCAGGGAGCCCGACCGCTTGATCCCAGGACCCTGGGATCATGACCTGAGCTGAAGGCAGACGCTTAACGACTGAGCCACCCAGGCGCTCCTCAAAACACAACATATTTTAGAGAAAGGATCAGCAAACTTCTTCTAAAAAGGGGCAGATAAATTTTAAGTTTTGCAGGCTATATCCAGTCTCTGTCTCAACTTCTTGTGTCTATTGGTGTAGCTCCAAACAACCATAGACAATATGTAAATCATGAGTGGCTGCGTTCCAATAACACTTTATTTATCTGCTCTGGCATTTGAATATCACAGTTTTCAGGTCATTAGATATTACTCTTCTTTTCATTGTGTTCAACCATTTAAACATGTAAAAGCCATTCTTAGCTTGTGGACTATCTGAAAACAAGCAGTGAGCTGGATTTGGCCCCCAGGGTAATAGTTTGATGATCTCTGCCTTAAAGGGTCAAGATATGCGAGAAAAAAAAATTTATATCTAAAAATTTAAAAGTATTTCAGATTCGAAGAAATTTCCTAATACTTAATATAATGTAGCCATATTAATTAGGATGTGGCTATTGCAAAGTGCTAAAATAATCACAAGTTAGCTCTGTTTCCTTTACGTTTCCTTTGTAGTTTGTTACAGCATATTTCTCATCCTCTGCTAAGTTACCAGCATTTTTGACTATTTTTTTTTTAAGATTTTATTTATTTATTTATTTGAGAGAAATAGCATGAGAGGGGAGAGGGTCAGAGGGAGAAGCAGGCTCCCCGCTGAGCTGGGAGCCCGATGCGGGACTCGATCCCAGGACTCCGGGATCATGACCTGAGCCGAAGGCAGTCGCTTAACCAACTGAGCCACCCAGGCGCCCTTGACTATTTTTTTTAACTATTCTGCACCAGAGAGACATCACATCCATTTGAAACCTAATAATATGTATTGAAGATAACTACAGTAAATGGTCATCAAATCTAAATTACTAAACAAAGCTAAAAACACAGGAATCCTTATCATGTCCATATCATATGCCTGTCATCACACTCGACCATCCATTTGCTGAAGTATTCTATTTAATTCCAGACCTTCAGCCAAAATTCTCTTCACCATAACTATCGCATTGCTAGAATTTCGAAGTGAAAAAAACCTTGGGAGTATCTTAAGGTATGTATTTAGATTAATGTGTATGTTAATACAGTCTCTCAAATATAAAAAAGAAAAGGATTTGAAATAAATCAATGGCTAGAAGAGAATAAAACTTACAGATTTTCATACTTTATTCACCCAAGGCATTTGTGTTCACTCTTCCTGTTTTTCTTTGCTTCTTTTTTCCCTAATGGCATTTGTATTAGTTATCTGTTGTGGCATAATAAATGATCATAAACGTAATGGCTAAAACAACATACATTTATTATCTCATAGTTTCCGTGGGTCAGGAGTCCTGGCACAGTTTAGCTGGGTTCTCTGCTCAGAGTCTCATAGGGCTGTAATCAAGGTGTGAGCTGGCTGGTGTTCTCATCTGTAGTTTGGCATCCTCTTCCAGATTCCTGTGGTTGTTGGCAGAATTCAGTGCCTTACGGTTCCTTATAATTGTAGGACTGAGGTTTTTGCTTTCTGGCAGTCTTTTGGATGAACTCTCAGTTCCTAGAGACCCCCACCTTCCTGGCCCTCTGAAAACATAGCTTGCTTCTTCAAGGGCCAGCAGGAGACTCCTCTTGCTCCCCTGTGTTAAGAGGGAGTTTTATGGGGCGCCTGGGTGGCTCAGTTGGTTAAGCGACTGCCTTCGGCTCAGGTCATGATCCTGGAGTCCCAGGGTCACGTCCTGTATCGGGCTCCCTGCTCGGCAGGGAGTCTGCTTCTCCCTCTGACCCTCCCCCCTCTCATGTGCTTGCTCTCTCTCATTCTCTCTCTCTCAAATAAATAAATAAAATCTTTAAAAAAAAAAAGAGGGAGTTTTATGTAGTTTAATATAATCAAGAGAGTGATTATCTCATCACCTTTGCTATATATTCTATTGGCTAGGAGCAAGTCACAGATTCCATGGATCCCAAGAAGAAGGGGTTATATAAAGACATGACTCACTGAGGGCCACCTTAGGACATGTCCACTGTAGTATTACTAATACTGATTCAAAATAAATGATCTCTGTGTCTTAATTAGTCACATAAGAATATTGGGCTGTGTTCTTAGAGAGTGGCTATACACTGGTTCTACAATCCAATCTGTAAATATGTCTTAAAAATCCTCCAACTGGAATACAAAACTCTAAGTCGGAGTTTCTCAGTTGAGCTACTACTGACATTTTGGTGGGAGAGATTTTGTGGCATGACTGTCCTATGCGTTGTCCTATCCCTGGCCTCTACCAACTAGGAAGCCCTCCCTCCCCTAGTTGTGACAACCAAAAATGTCTTCTGACATCGTCAAATGTCCCCTGGGGGTAAAATCCTTCATTGAGAAGCATTGCTTTAGATAATTCCAGTCTTTATTTTGTAAGAGTCATCTTAGCCAGTCTTCGAATCATTGAATTCTAACACACAAATGCTACAGTGGTCCGTAGGGTATTTTCAGAGAATAAAAGGAGAAATAAGTGAATGAAGGATATATTTTGAATACTTTCGAAGGTATGGAGGAAAAAGAAATTTAGGAAGAACATATTTCTGGTTTGGCTAACTTTATAAATGGTATATTCACTGAGAAATGGAATACAAAAATAGGTGCAGGTCTTAGGGTTGTAGGGTGGAGAAGAACAAACCCAAGTTTGAGTTTTTTATGGAACATTCAAGTGGATGTTTCCAACAAACAGTTGGATATATAAATATGAAGCTCTGGGGTGAGATAAGAACCAAGGGCCATTGGAATTTAAATGGTAGTTAAAAGGAAGAAAAGGGGGGATGAAATCACACAGGCATATCATCTAGAATGAACAGAGCAATGATCTGGATAGAGCCCTTGGGATATGAAATGTAAGGCAGGAGACAAGGAAAGAGAAGTTACTTATAGACTTCAGAAAGGAGTTAGGATGAAAAACAGGAGAAAATGAGAATGTTCCCATGAAATTGAAAGTACCTGATACTTTAACCAAAGAATGTAGTAATTGGTGCCCAACAGAGTATCAAAATCCAGCAAGATATCTATTGGATCTGGCAATATGAAATCAGTTTCTTGGATTTTTCAATGTGAAGTCTAGTGGTGCATCGTTTGAAGCTCACTTAAGTCTCCTTCGTCAATGGTAACTTGCTTTAGTCAGACCAGTTTATACTGATCTTCTCTTACACAGACTTCCTAAGGCCTTTGCCATGCAATAATATCACACAATTTTACATTTCATCACTGTTTTATCAAATGTCTTGGTTTTCAGTTCAAAAGGATCTCAAAAGAGAAGTGTAACTCCCTTTGCTCAGTGTTTGCCCTGCATTTCACAGAGACTCTGTAAAGGAAATCTTGTTTAAAGCTTGCTTGAGAACAGTTGTAAAGAGGAGAAAGAGAACCAAAGTTTAAGACTATTGACTTTTAGAGAACACCATTGATTTTCAATTCACTGTTCCTTCTTCTTGGCCATATGTTCATGTATATATCTTCGTTAAGTATTTGCATTTTAGTAGTCTATATAGGAACTGCCAAGTGTTTTAGTTGGGTCTTTATAAAGAAATAGTATGTGTTTCTAGAAACTTGTTATTTTGAACCTCAGTTTTTTTTTTAAATCCAGTGATTTAATTGAATAAATTACATGTGCTCATTATATAGATATTATCAGAGGGTCTACAATGAAATCCGTGGTTTCCCCGTCCACCACACTCCAATTCTGCCTCTGCAACATAACCACCATTTAGAATCTAATGGGTTTTCTTTCATCCTACTTCCTTCTTTATGCACATATATAAAAACAAATATACCCTTATATGGTTGAAGATGTACAAAAACAGATTTTATGAAATTAGTATGATAAAATACAATATTGTGCATTTGAAAATTTAACTCTATGTTGAGCATATACCTTCAAGTCAATACATCTGGATCTACTACATTCAATATAATAGAAGTGTGCTATTTCAAAGTATCAATGTGAAGTTATTAATTTAGTCACGTATCCATTAATGCATATTCATGTAGTTTTCAGTTTGTTAAAAACAATGCTTTAATAGAACATTTATGGTTTATGTGGGTACGTTCAAGTAGCAGTGTTTTCTGCATTTAAAATGTTGGGGTGCCTGGCTGGCTCAGTTGGTGGAGCATGCGACTCTTAATCTTGGGGTTGTGAGTTCAAGCCCCACGTTGGGGTGTAGAGATGACTTAAGAAAAATTTAAAAATCTTTTTTAAAAATGTTATTAAATTTGAGAGGCCTCTCCCACTTTCCCTGACCTAGCTTTTCTTTCTCTCCTTTCACTTCCTAGGACCTCAACTACTGTTTACTTGGCTTCTAGGTAGAGTTTACAGTCACTTAGATCACTCACCTACCGATCACAGCAGGCTTTAAAGGTTGAGTTTAAGGATTAGATATTATTTTTTTTTGAATTATTTGTTGCTAAGTATTTTCAGTCATTTAACCTTTTCTCTGTGTTTTGGTAATTCTTGACTTGCCAGATGCTTACGGTGCCACTAGCTTGGGTTCCAGGCAGTCTGGATCTCTCATCTATTGCAGTGAAAAATGGCATGGGCTTGGGATGCCTGGGTGGCTCAGTCGGTTGAGCGTCTGCCTTCGGCTCAGGTCAGGATCCCGGGGTCCTGGGATCGAGTCCTGCGTCAGGTTCCTTGCTCAGCAGGGAGCCTGCTTCTCCCTCTGCCTGCAGCTCCCCCTGCTTTGTGCTCTCTCTCACTCTCGTGCTCTCCCTCTGGCGAATAAATAAATAAAATCTTTTAAAAAAATGGCACGGGCTTGGTGCCTCTAGTGTTAATGTCAAAACTGGGCCCCAGTAGTCTTTAACTGAAACAACTAATTACGATAAAATAAAATATACTCCTTTCACTTGATCTTAGCTACTATCAGTTATGTCACTCATTATGGAATGCTTGGAAAAATAGGAGTACTTGGTCATTCTGCTACAATTTTCTTCAACCACTTTTTTTTTTTTTTTTTTGCCTTTTTCAAAATGTTTCTTTCTTATTCTCCATCAGATTTCAGGAAGTTGAGGAGCCTAACTAAGATCATGTGAGATTAGAATACTAGAAAAGTTAATGACCCAGGAAATTAAGAAAATTACTTAAAGAAATCCTACTCAGAACAAATATTCACTGTGTCCCTCCCGGAATCGACTTTTAATATATTGAATTTCCTCATGTAGTCAAGTATTCAAACCTAGAAAATCTATGGGAATTTTCAGTGAGACAAAAGCACACTGAATGATTGCCATTCATTCTGTTTCATGCCACATAATTGCTAAGAATCACTGGTTCCTAATGTGTATTTTAAATACCAGATTTTGTGTGGAACATAAGAAGATTGAATTACATATTTTTTCTCTTCAATAATTGCGCTATATAAAAAGATCAAAGGGCTCAGAATTGGACTCTGGTCAGAGCTATTTACTAGCCATGTGATCTTGGTCAAATCATGTAACCTCTTTTGGGCTTTGGTTTCTTAGTATAGAAATTGAGGGGGAGGGGAATAGATTTTCTAAAGAATTTTCTAACTCTGAAATTGTATGACCCTTAAATTCTATTGAGGATAGAATCTCATTAAACGTGGACCAGTGGTGTCCCTTAAAATGAAAATGTCTTGGTATGATTGCTGTTGTAATGTGCAAATGTTCTGAAATTAAATCAATAAAGTGAAATCCTTGCTGCTCTTTCGTATGCATGATTATATTGTGTGATGTTAAACAGCTACCGTGTTCTATCAGGGCTGCAGCCCTTCAGTTCTGGTTGAAATGACTCCTGTGTGTATACCGAGAAATAAGACTAATGCATGATTCAGCGCCTTTATAAATCAAAGATTCTATTACAGGCAGAAAATAGCCCAACAATAGCTATTCTATTACACTTCAGTGGCATTAGAAGAGAATACATCAAGTGAAGAACATAGGCCCTGCCTTTTTGTTCTGCAGTACACTAAAAAAGCCATGTAGGTTTTAGTAGTTTCTTCTGCCCAGTGGTTAGTACATTGACACCTATGTTGAATGGCATTGTCCGAGATGTACTTCTATTTTTTTCAAAATATCAGTTCTCTTCTGTGCTTTGGTAGAGAGACGGGGTTTACCATACAGAGTACCATGGATCAGTTTTTCAGTCTAGCTCATTTGGATTTTTACTTTCTGATGCCTCACGGGGAACAACTGCACAAAATATGTATCGGGAGAACAGTATATATCTGTATTTGTATATAAAATGAGTTGATTTTATAAAACAATTATATTTAATATAAATTTTTAGTTGTAAAATGGTCCTAATGGCACTTTTGTTGTGTAGTCTATCCTCACTCTTCCAGACCTATGTTTTATTGTATGGAGAAGAGTTAGACATTTATCCTTGACATTTCCTCCAACATTTCCTCCTCTAACAAACTTGGAACTGTCGTGAGAGCTGCTAACTTTTTAAAAACCATCAACAATTTTAGGCCCCATATATAGTAGGTTGAGTAATTTACTTCACCCTAGTCCCACTTAGCCCAGAATGTCAAACTTATGAAATTTATTTGGTAGAGCAATGAATAAATTTTTACAAGAGGCATGATCTCAATAAATTATTTAATAAATGAAGCCTGTTCATCACATATTAGAACATCACATACTAGACAGCAGCAACTATGGAAAATCTGTGGTAACAGTCCTACTTTATAAAATTTCAAAACTTATAAGATAGAAACAGAAAAGACAGGGCTAAACCCAATTTGTAGAAGTTTATAGGACACAGGAGGGTTTGAGAATGAAGTAGTGAGTGATGGAGGAGAGATGGGGTAAAAAGAGGGCCATAACCCCCAGTGCCATACATATGATTGTTATCTTGGTTGTCCCATTAAAATCATTCAATTTTGAAGGTAGCCACACTCCATTCTATAAAATCACTTAATGAGAAAATAGTGATTATTTATTTATTTATTTGAGAGAGAGAGAGAGCACAAGTGGGAAGAGGGATAAGCAGGCTCCCCGCTGAGCAGGGAGCCGGATGCGGGACTTGATCCCAGGACTCTGGGATCATGACCTGAACCGAAGGCAGACACTTAACTGACTGAGCCACCCATGCACCCTAGAGAAAACAGTGTTTATTTGAGAACTTGGTGGATTATATCTACCATCTAAAGATATAAACTCACGTGCTAGCATGTTTTGTTTTTCTCTTTTGCAGTTAATATTTATAAATATAAAAAACTATTTATTTTCCTGAATAGCACCATGATCAATTCCTGTTCTTATTATGAGAAGGCTAAATAATGTCTTTTTTTAAAAAGATTTTATGTATTTATTTGAGAGAGAGAGAGAGAAGCAGACCCCCTGCTGAGCAGAGAGCCTGATTCGGGGCTCCATCCCAGGACCCTGGGATCATGACCTGAGCTGAAGGCAGACGCTTAGCTGGCTGAGCCACCCAGGCGCCCCAAAGCTAAATAATGTCTTAATGTCAACTTAGAAAGTGGAATTTATACACATGCCCTATTTGCATAAGGGGCATTTTTGTATAGATTAAAGCAATGCATTTGGCCAAAGAAGCTATATTGTTAGGAGCTGCAGAACATTAGCCTAATACATTAAAGTAGTTCCCAAGGTCTAATTCTAAAAAAAATATTTCATAAAATAGGCATGAAATAATTTAGTCATTTAAAACTAGAGTTGAGGGGCGCCTGGGTGGCTCAGTCGGTTAAGCGACCAACTCTTGATTTCAGCTCAGGTCATGATCTCAGGGTCCTGAGATGGAGCCTAGGGCTCCACGCTCAGAGGGGAGTCTTCTTCTTTCCCTCTCCCTCTGCCCCCCACGCCACCCCCCACTTGCACATGTGTGCTCTCTTTCTTTAAAATAAAAATAAATAAATCTTTAAAAAAAAAACTAGAGTTACTTCATTGTTTTGTTTTTATAGTGAAATAAATCTGTTACTGCTGAAACCCAAAGAAATAACACATTAATACATCCTCAGTGAAGTAAAATCAATCCTACAGGTCATTGCTTGACTTTGTGGGTTAAAATTGCTTTCAAAATCTTATTATTAGCACTGTTGCATTGGAGGCTTCTAACTCCATTACCATAGAGAAGAGATTTGATTTTTTATAACAGCTTGCTACCTTTCAAAATGCCAAGTTTGAAGTACAGGCCACTTTGAGTAGACTTGATTTTCCTAAATTGAAAGAGATTGAGCTTGTTGTCAGTAACTTGTCTCAAAGGGTAACTTTCAAAATTTACAAGTCATGGAAAAATCCCAAAGGAATAGATGGATAAATGAATCACTGGCGCATTTAAGAATGAAATGCTTTTGAAATAGGTTGCTGTGTTTATGGTTGGCTCAATTTACCTTCTTTACCACCTTGTTAATTTAGATCTCCCTCAAGCTGAAGAAGAATAGATGAGGGAATCCACTTCTGTCATTTTCTTTTACTGCCAAATCCATACTATAATTTCTTTTTTTTATACTGTAATTTCTTTTCCACATGCTGTTTTCCAAACATCATGAGATTAGAAGGCCGTTTGTTTTTACTCAATTTTAAGTGTTGTTGCATATGAGAAATGAACTGGATTATGTGTGTGCGTATCCAGTGCATCTCCAAGGGAAACAATAGCAAAAATAGCTTGCCGATCAACAGGTTTAAAATCTAATAGAAATGTTTTCAGTGTAGCGCTATGTTTTTCTGCAGAGTTGAGAAAGCATATTTACTTACCTCTATTTCTTCATTCCTTTTCATTCCCATATGAAAAATCATTTGGCTTTGATCTGTTTTTTATTTATGTGTGCATTACATCAAGAAACTACATGATACAATTTATACATTTTGGAGCTGATAGAATACTGTTATCAACTCAAAACAATGCTCATGTATTGTCGTAACTATCAACAGACTAATAAAGAGTGTATATTATTCTTGAAGTAGTGTCTTTCGCAGGGCTGGTTTTGTTTTTCATCCCCCCAAACTTTATCACTCTCTATCATTCTTTAACTAAATATGTTTTTTTGAGTAGGAGAACTGAAGAAATTATTTTGCTTAAACAGGACATTTTGTTTCATTAAGGAAACTAATTTCATGCTCCTTCTCAGAATTTCCAACTAAACCTTGGGGAGTAGCATATAAAAAATTTGAAAGGAAAAAAAGAAGGCTGTGTTTGCCTTATATTTAATTTTTATTTTAATTGTATTTTTCCAATTTAGGAAATTTACATTTAAGCTGCATCTGCATGGCATAAAGTTGAAAAATTAGTTGAAATTATCTAATGGATTTGCATTTAAATAGACAATCTAAGAAAAAAAGTCAGATCTTAATGTTCCCTATCAGGAAGAGATTATAGCTTTTACCAAGTTGTGATTCCCACACAAAAATCTGGGCAGTTGGGCGCCTGGGTGGCTCAGATGGTTGAGCGTCTGCCTTCGGCTCAGGTCACGATCCTGGAGTCCCCGGATCGAGTCCCGCATCGGGTTCCCTGCTCGGCGGGGAGTCTGCTTCTCCTCCCTCTGACCCTCCTCCCTCTCCTGCTCTCTGTCTGTCATTCTCTCTCTCAAATAAATAAATAAAATCTTTAAAAAAAAAAAAAAAAAAAATCTGGGCAGTTGAGGAAATGAGATAAGGCAAGAGGAAGAAGTGAGCAGAAACATTGGGAAAATATTGTGTTAGAAGGTTTGGTGCCCACTCATCATGAAGAAAGTTCTATAGTGCCTGAAGTTCATAGTAAATATCCATTAGGAATTTTGAAATCAGCTATTTCCACCTCATGTTCTCTGTGTTTATCAGTGGTTCAAATTCAGCCTCTCTTCTTTGAATTCCAAACTTCTTAACAAACACTTTTTCTTCCGCATCTTCTATAATGCTGGTGTCTGTCTGGGGCTCTTGCACCCGGTTGTGAAGACTGCTTGCTGCAGAGTGGCCATATGCATCCACCCTGGTGCTGGGTTGCGCCCACCAGGATGCACACACGGGGGTTGTGTGGGGCCAGCAGCTTTCTGTGTTTCTCTCACAGATAATTGCTTCCTCTGCAGCCTACCTTCTTGAGTGGATGGTGACCATTGTCCAGGCTTCCTGCCTCAGGGTTACTTAGGAAAGAACATTTCAGTAATCTGAAGATCTCAAATTTGCCTCCAAACAGAGAGCACAAATGTGAGGTTAACACTTCCTCCGAGAGCAGCAAGAAGTAAGGTAAAGGTTAATATTCATGCAAATCACAGGTAAACTGGAGGCCAGATGTTGAGAAATTTCTTACCTGAACATGTACACTTATTGCTTAAATAGATCCTACATTCATTAGCTAAGCGTGAAGGGAAATGGGTAGAATGGGATGAAAGGACAGCCAAGAAATTGTGAACTAGCTGAGATGGAGATAGACTGAACATAGAATTTACCTTCCCAAATGGGGGCACTTTTGACAATGTGTTAGTCTCCTGTTGTAACAAATTACCATAAACTTGGTTTGCTTAATAAAAACAGAAAAGTCAAAAGTCCTATCTTAGTTTCACTGTAATGAAATCAAGGTGTTGGCCGAGCCCTGCTCCCTCCTCTCCACTGGCTTTAATGGAGAATCTGTTCCTTGCCCCTTCCAGCTTCTGGTGGATGTCAACATTCCTTGTCCCGTGTCCACCTCACTCCGATCTCTGCCTCCATGGTCACATCACCTTCTCCTCTTTTGTGTCTGTCCCATTTTCCTCTGCCCCCACAAAGGTACATGTGATTGCATTGAGGGCCCACCCTAATAATCAGGACAGGCTCCCCATCTCAAAATCCTTACCTTAACTACATAAGCAAAGATCTTTTTTCCCCTTGCTATCTAAGGTAGCATTTACAGGTTCCAGGTATTATGATTTGGATATCTCGGAGAGGGGGGCATCATTAGTCAGCCTACCACAGACAGTCAAAGAGAGCATTGTGAATAATTACACAGTAGCAACAGGGGCAAATGGGGACTGTCCTGGCCAAACCGCAATACTGACGACAGTGTTTTCACTTTTCTTCTAAGAACTTTATTTTTAATTAAATTACATGATATATGTATAGTGTGTGTATAAGTTTGTAGTGTAAGCCCTGACAGTTGGTTTTCTCTTTTTTGTAATGGAAGTGCCTGAGTTAAGCTTTGGTTGCAGAGGCATCAGCTCCAACAACAGTTATCTTGAATAAACACATGGCCAGTCACAGGACTAGAGAAGGAGCCAGGCCACCCATGCCGCTCCTTTGTTTTAGAGATCTCGGTTGGGGCCACTTGTTTTTTCCCTTCCCAAGCTTTAAATTCCTGCTCTTATGTGTGTGTGTGTGTGTGTTGAGAGCAAGAGAGAGTGCGTGAGTATGAGTGTGTGGTGACCAGGGGTTGGGGGTGAGGGGCAGAGGCAGAGGGAGAGAGAGCATCTCAAGCAGCCTCCACGCCCAGCATGGAGCTCGTGTGGGGCTCCATCTCATGACCCGGAGATCATGACCTGAGCTGAAATCAAGAGTTGGATGCTTAATTGATTGAGCCACCCAGGTGCTCCCCACTCTCATGTTTTAAATTCACCAATTAAGAGTGAGCCTGTGAAATCTTAGGCCCCCACCCTTGACCCCAATAAAAGCAGAACCCCAGGTCTGTGCTCTCTCTCTACCCATGACCTTGCTGTGTGGCCCCAGGTGTGCCATGTAATTTCCAGGATCTATAAGTAATAAACCTTTTTTCGTTTTTCAAAATTTCCTGGTAGTTATTGCTGAAGGGCAGCTTGCAATCATAATAACCATAAGGACCAGTCCAGCCACAAAATCGGTTATTGATAAGCTGAGACCAGCACACAAAACAATATGTATACACACACACACACACACACACATACATAATTTAAGTATTCAAATAGTTCATTATGGCTTATTTTAAAAAACTACTTTTGCATCTCACTTTCAGTAGTGATCATTTTCAACTCTTAGCTATATTATTTTATATATGATATACTGTGAAATAATATAAAATATATATATTGGTTTCTGCCCATTTCCTGGCATAGAGCTCCTACAGCCCTTGAAATTTCCTAGAAAGAGCACTAGGAGCATCTTTTAATGTTTGGTCTTTAACTCTGGTTCCTGACACAGAACTCTCAAACCCCTTGGAATGTCCTGGGTGATAGGAGTGTTTTTTTGTTCCAGTGAGGTAATTTTTAGTGGGCTCCTGGATAGCTTCAGGATGGGGGCTGGTAAGCCAGAAAGACCAAGCCATGGTTAGAAGCTTGGAACTTTCAGTGCTACTCCCTACCCACAGAAGGAGAGAGAAGCTGGAGATTGAGTTAATGGTCGGATCATGCCTACATGGTGAAGCTTCCATAAAAATCCCCAAAGTATGGGGCTTGTGGGGCTTTCAGATTGGTGAACACATCTACATGCTGGGAGGGTGCCGTCCCCAACTCCACGATGACAGAAGCTCCTATGCTTGGGACCCTTCCAGACCTTGCCCTGTATTTCTCTTCATCTGACTATGCATTTGTGTCCTTTAAAATGTCCTTTGTAATAAATTGGCAACAGTAGGTAAACTGTTTTCCTGGCTTCTGTGAGCCAAGCTAGCAAACTATCAAACCTGAGGAGGGGGTCATTGGAATCTCTGATTTGAAGCCAAGTCAGACAGACGTTGTGAGTCATGTGTGGACCTACTATGCACATTTGGCATCTGAAGTAGGGAGCAGTCTTATGGGACTAAGCCCTTAACTTGTGGTGTCCGTGCTAACTCCAGTTAGAGTCATGACCGGATTGAATCGCAGGACATTTGGCTTGTGTTAGAGGGAAAACCGCCCCCCCACATCCAGTGTCAGAAATGTTGTGTGTGAGGAAACTGTGTTTTCCCCTCGCCACATACTATTACAGCTATTTCTGGATTTATCAGTTTTAGCAAGTACCCTCAACTTTCAATTCATTAGTTGGTTATGCTGCTCCATCTCTATTTGTTTTTCTAGATCCAATCTGTCTCTCTCTGTTCTACGTGCTGACAGGATGGCCCCTATGGACTGGCTCGCCAGAGCCCCCTTGAGCTTTGGATTATAATTGCATTTTGCCAGTGACAGGTACTGGAACAGGATCTAGTTAGGAGCAGAGAGAGGTCAGGTGTCTATTCCCATTTCCGGATGATCCTTGCCGGATTACAGTGCCCCTACCTATGGCCACAACTCCTGTTGGGGGGCCCTTTCCAATAGCTACAGATCTTGTCAGTTCCAGTAACACCGCTCTCTCCCTTGCCGTCTCTTCAAAGGCTGGGACTAGCTTTATACTATTGTTAGTCCCTGGGTGCATCACCATTCAGCTGAGTTCTTTAATCCTTTTCTCAACTCTATAAATCGCCCTTTCATTAAATTTTCTTCGGCTACCTTTTGAATAAGCTATTTGTTTTCTGCGGAAACTTTGACTAACAAATGTTTAGCTCCCACATTTCTCACTCACATCCTCCTCCTATTCTTTCAGCATACTCATTCACAGTTACAATATAACTAGAGAAAAATAGGACTTAACCCAAAATACCTTAGTGAAATATTTAAACAGAAGGAGTTTAAGTCAAGAAATTGGCCACTCAGTTGATAGATGTTTTGGGTGGGAACTCCAAACTGAGGGGAGGTGGGGCAACACAGACATGAGTATCAGCAGGAAACAATTACCACCCCTAGGTTAGAGGGACAAACCTAGGGTGGTGTTGCTGGTGTCCAGGGCTCAAGATTGCTTGGGAAATGTGGGAACCATAGCAGGGTGTTTGGAAGGGCTCCTGGAGCAAACAAGGAGACGCAGACATTGCCAGAGAAGCCGGCAGCTGCATGGAGGGGGAAGAAACCTGAATCCTCCTTACCTTCTGCCCTCCAGTCTCCCTTAAGTGCCTCCCACTGGCTAAACCTACATGGAAGCCAGAGAACAAAAAACTTGGAGATGTAATTTGCCCGGGAGTCATACCTCTGAGATACAGAAAAATTGTCCCAGGGAAATTCTGGGGCATTTGAACCCTTTCATGTAGGCCACCATTCAGGCCAGGCTTTAACCAATAGTTAGATCTGCTTCTAGGGGCTTCACTTTGCCCATTAAATGCCAAATCTCAGTAAGCTTACCTATCTTTTTTTTTTTTAAGATTTATTTATTTATTTTAGAGAGAATGAGAGAGAGAGAGGAGGGTCAGAGGGAGAGGGAGAGAAGCAGATTCCCCACTGAGTGTGGAGTCCGATGCCATTCGGGGCTGGATCCCAAGACCCTGAGATCATGACCAGAGCCGAAATCAAGAGTCAGATGCTCAACCAACTGAGCGGTGCGGGTGGCCCAAGTTTACCTATCTTGTTCAATTTTACCTAATTTAACCTCATGTTCTATTCTCCTTGGTCCGGCAAACTTAAAATCCATTCCCACAATACTTCTTGATTTCTTGCTTACACAAATTAGCAACAGTTTGCAATGACATTGGATGTAAGTGCTTTCTCCTCCCCAGATCTTGAAATTCTTCCCTGGACCATGCTAGAATCTGACTCCTCAAGGGCAATGGAGAGACAATGTGAGTGAAGGGGTTTGTTCTTGAAGAGTTGCCTTTCTTTTGCAAGACAACTGCCTCTGTAAATTCACTAAAGATTGTTTTTTTTTTTCTTCAAATGAGCTTTATTTTTAATAGTCAGAATCTGGAAACAAATGTCCACCAACAATTGATAGGTGCACAACTGTATTACATCCATATTTCATCCATACAGAGTGAACTAGTACTCAGCAACAAAAAGAAATAATTTAATTAATCTCTGAGCAATTATGCTTACTGAAAGAAGGTTAAAAAAAAGGCCATACTGGCTTTGTTATTTATTATATATTATCATATACTATTTATTATATAAAATACTAGAAAGTACAAATTAAAGTACTGTGAAATAAAACAAATCAATGGTTGAATGAGAATGAGGGATTAGGGAGGGACAAGAGGAAGAGATTATGAAGGGGCATGAGCAAACTTTGGGGGCTAATGATATGCTCATTACTTTAATTATGGTGATGGTATCACAGATGTCTACATATGTCAAAGTTCATCAAATTGTACAACTTAAATATGTGCAGTTTATTATATTCTAATTATACACCAGTAACGCTATTAAGAGCTATAATGCTACCACATAAAAATCTGGATCTCCCATTTCTCTTGGAAACTTAACCAACCTTATATTGACTCAACTATTTCCCACTTCTCATATCTTGGTAGGGTCAGCCCTGCCTCCGTGGCAGCAAAAACTGGAGAACAATTAATACCACGTTCACCCAAACACTGGCTGGGTCACAAGACCCATCCGAGACTGCAGGATCTCTCTGGGGTACCTGCCTGTGCACTGTTGGCCTAAGGTCAACAGCCCAGGGTGGTATAGGAATCCAGAAAACCTTTAGATTATTTGCTCTGACACCTCTGCCACAGGAGATAAAGAGGTCTGTAGGTTCTAAGAATTTCTGTACACCTTTAACCCAGAGCCACAGTCACATGAAATTTATGTCTGCCCTTCAGAGCAGACACATAACCTCTAGTTTGACACCATCTCCACCACTCCCAAATTAATCAAGGTTTCTGTACTTGGTGTTTCTTTCTTTTTTTTTTTTTTAAGATTTTATTTATTTATTTGACAGAGAGAGACACAGTGAGAGAGGGAACACAAGCAGGGAGAGTGGCAGAGGGAGAAGCAGGCCTCCTGCAGAGCAGGGAGCCCAATGCGGGGCTTGATCCCACGAGCCTGGGATCATGACCTGAGCCGAAGGCAGACGCTTAACGACTGAGCCACCCAGGCGCCCCTACTTGGTGTTTCTATATTATGTTGTTTTAATCTTAAAAGTATACTTTGTTAATTTTAAGTTTTGAAAGATTTATAGTTATATTATAACTAAATAAACTATAATCAAGCCTACTTTAGGATGTCTAAATAAAACAGTCTTTACCGGAGTTAGCCTTACTAAGTGTTAATGCTTAAAATTTTGGAAAGTAGAAAAACAAAACTTGTATCTTTACCCTTAATAAATTCGAATGGCAGGAAAAATGACAACATTCTATGCATCGGAACAAGAAATATATCAATTGTGTTTCCTACTTAGCCCCTGAAGGTCTTATCTGCTTCCCGAATTTTGGACTTCACAGGGGCTGTAACTTCTGGGTAGGTCTCGGGAGACAGCTACAGCCCAACGGTGTTGGGGAATGTGGGACATCCCCTAGGAAAAAGGGACTTAAGTCCTGCCATTCCCAGAAGAAATGGAGGTTGTCATGCCACTCACCCCTTCATCAGGGTGAGCTTAGGACTCAGAGGAGATCCTGACATCTAGGTCATAAGATCAGTCCCACAAGGCTGAGTAGTTTTTCCTAAGAAGGTTTAGACAGCATTGCCAATTAGGCCAAATTAGACTGAGAGCTCTTGTCTGCCATCCTGCCGTTTTTCTCTGATGTACATAAAATTTGGGGCTGCCACAAAAGACCTTCTTCCCTTCATGCTGGCAAAGCCCGTATCTCGCTCTCTCTCTTTTTTAAAATTTTATTTAATAACATTTTATTTAGCCCAATATGCCCCAAATATTATCATTTAATATGTAGTCAAATAAAGGTTATAAGATGTTCTACACTCTATCTCCCTCTCTCTCTCATACTATGTTTTAGAGATCTAGTGCGCATTTTATAGTTAGAGCATATCTCAGCTCACCCCAGCCACATTTCAGGTGCTCACTTGTCATTTGTGGCTCGTGCCTACCGTATTGGACGGCACAACTCAATTTAGCCCACAGTCCTGGTTTTCTTCCTGACTGTGGAAAGCAATCAACACCCTTGTATACAGGTGTGAAGGGAAGACGTGAGCTCAGTGAGTCATCACCTGTTTCTTGAGAGCCCATTTCTTTCCTCACTCAAACCCACACAGTGAACAGAACGAGGGCTTTCACAATAAGGCTTTTTCAGGACACGAAGCAGATCAGCGTGGGGCAGGCAGTTCCAAGGCTGGGTGATTTGGAGGCTGGAAAAATCCATCTTAGCTACCTCATGTAGAGTCAGTACTGTCCATGGGAAACAAAAACCTCTGGAACACTGCAGCAGGTTCCAGCTCAGATCTTTTGGGCTGGTGCTGGGTCATGGCCACACTGAAACCATCCGTGGGTAGGCAACGTGGATCCCTAATGGGTTCATACCACTCATGATTCCCTCCAGGACATGGGAGGGAGGGTGGAGGTGTGCCTTGCCTGAGTACATTGGGGTGACAGCCACACAGGGTGGGGCCCTGACCGCTAGTAGAGGTGCAGTGGTCTCTGCAACAGACACAGGCAATGGTATAGCTCAGGCCAAGTGAAGGTCCTGGGGAGATTAGAAAATGTAAAAGGAAGTCCTGAAACCTCCCCACATACCTGGCACTTGTAGTTACCTCCCCAGCGTGGATACCTAGATGTACGAAGTTCAACTTCAGGGTGTTGACTCCATCTCAAAGGCTACTTTCAGAGCTGTTCTCTTCTATGTGTTGAGCAAGGAGAAAGCACCCTCCCTGCTCTCTTAAGGCCTCCCTTTGGTGTGAAGTTCCTGGTGCTAAATGAACTTAGAAGATGTAGCAAAAGGATCACCAAGACACTCACATACAGGAAGCCTTTCTTGGGTATGAACTTTTATGTGCCAAGCCCGGTGGGAGGGTCTTCTGTAGGCCCTCCCATGTTCGCTGAACACATAAGACTTGGCTCTGGTATTATGTCTCTGGTGCATGATGAAGCTGGATTTGCCACCAGAGAACTGCCCACATTCACTTCATCCACAGGCCTTGCTGTGGTGTGAACTTTCATGTGTTGAAGAAGCTGGGGATGACTGATGTAGACTTTCCCACATTCGCTGCACACATAAGGCCTTGCTCCACTGTGAATTCTCTTATGTACTTTAATGTAGGAACTGTGGCTAAAGAATTTCCCACATCTATCACACTCGTAAGACCTCTCCCCAGTGTGGCTTTTCTGGTGCTCAGCAAGTGCATCTTTGCGGAGAAAGGCTTTCCCACATCGGCTGCACATAAAAGGCCTTTCTCCACTGTGAATTTTTTGGTGCTGAGTAAGTGTGTCTTTGCGGCCAAAGGCTTTCCCACATTCACTGCACTCGTAAGGTTTTGATCCACTGTGTATGCTCTGGTGCTGAATAAGATGGGATTTTCTGATAAAAGATTTCCCACATTCAGCACACTCATTAGGCCTTGGTCCCACGTGAACTCTCTGGTGTACTTGGAGGTTGGTGTTGCAGATGAAAGATTTCCCACAATCGTTGTACTCATAAGGCTTTTTTCCAGAGTGGATTTTCTGGTGCCGAACACACTTGCCTTTGGTGCTAAAAGCTTTCCCACATTCACTGCACTTGTAATTTTTCTGTCCAGTGTGAAGGGCTTCCTCACACTGGGTGCTGCTGCATGGCTTCTCCTCATCTTTAGTGGCATGGTGCTGGACAAATCCAGAGCTGGCCAAGAAGTCCTTCTCATCCTCCTTGCAAGTGAAGGCGTTCTCTGACTTATAGCTTCTGTAGCTCTTCACAAAGGAATCTTGGTCCTTTTTTTCCCAAGGGACTGCCTCTCCACTCTCCTGCTTCGGTATTTGGTCAATGTTGACAGTGACCCAGAAGGTTCTTCCACATGACCCACATGGGTGTGGTTGAGGCCCAATGGATGTTCCCTGCTGCCCAGACAGCTGCAAAATGTCTTTTAAGATCGGGTCACACATGTTACATGGGTGGCTCTTGTGGACGGAAGGACCCACACTGATAATTCTCCCCTGTGACTCTCTTACAGAAACTTCCTGCTCAGAAGATGTGTCTTCATTCTCTACTCTATGACAAGGGCCGTGGCTCCCCAAGACCATCGCTGCCCCTGCTGGAGCTATCGCTACATTTGCAGGAACCACGGGCTCTCTCACTGGCAGTGGTTGGGGAATTAAATGATATCTGGAAATTGCAAGTCCCAGTGAGGTCACCAGTAGAAAGTTTTCCAGGATCACGTTACAGTACAGGCGTTTCTGAGCCTCATCAAGTAGCTCCCACTCTTCTGGGGAGAAGTATATACACACATCTTCAAAGGTTACAATGTTGCGGGTCGAATCCGTCTGTGCGCCAGCCTCCGCCATTGCCAGAGTGTCAAGGCCCCGAGAGGGCACGCCTCAGCGGGTGTAAGGAAATACGAGGCACAAGATCGTCCACTCTGCGGTCAGGGACACCACACAAAACTAAAGCTGGGGTAACACGGCTCCTACAAAGCAGAGAGGTAGGGCTCAACCTCGAAAATGGCTTCCGTTCAGTTGTGGATAAACAGACGGAGAAACCGTCTCTTCCTAGTGCTTCCGGCTGTCTTTCTCAAATGAACCGGAACCAAATATGACGGAGGATGGTCCAATGCGCGGAAGCAGGAAGTCCCGCCCGGAGGTCGCCTTAAATTGATACATATATATATATTTTAACAGAGGAAGGACTGGTTTCCTTAGATTGGAGAGAGGAATGGAGGTTTCCTTTGGCAAATGTGACTTCAGGTATTTTTAAAGTTCATATTTCTCAGCTTCATTCAAATCCATCCAAATGTCTCCCTTCCAAATTTCATAGTCCTGAATAATTTTTTTTTTAATGATTCATTGTTGCTATACAGGGTAGCTATTAGTTTGTTGTTGTTGTTTTCTGTGTTGATCTTGTATTTAGGCACTGTTGAATTCCCTCTTTAGTTCTACTTGTCAGTTGGTTATCTTGGATTGATTATATAGATGATCATATCCACTGAAAATATTTTACTTCATATTTTCCAACGTCTACATTCATTCTCCACTTATTTTTTTCTCTCTCATCTTTTGCAGTGGCCAGAACCTTTAGGACAAGGTTGATTAGTAGTGGTGATAAGAGATGACTTTTATTTCTGAATTTAATGTAAATTATTCTACACTTTGCATCTTTTTTTTTTTTAAGATTTTATTTATTTATCTGACAGAGACAGAGATAGCGAGAGCAGGAACACAAGCAGCGGGAGTGGGAGAGGGAGAGCAGGCTTCCCGCTGAGGAGGGAACCCGATGGTGGGACTCGATCCCAGGACCCTGGGATCATGACCTGAGCTGAAGACAGACACTTAACGACTGAGCCACCCAGGCGCCCTACACTTTGCATCTTATGCTGTACACATATTTGCTATACATATTTGGTAGATACATTTATGAAAGTTGTTTGCCAAGTTTTTTTTATCATGAATGATTGCTGGATATCATTGAATGGTATAATGACCTATACTTAGTTATGTTTTTTCTCATTTAGATACATTATTTTAGTGAATTAACTTTGTTGCTGAATTTTCTTAAATTGTGTTATCCTTGAATTTTGAGATTAAACCATTGGTCATGAGGCATTAAAATGAAATATTGGTTGTGGTTTGCTGATACTATGTTTGAATTTTGCTTCTTTGTTTATAAGTGTGATTAATATATGTTTTTGCTTCCTTGTGCTTTTCTGTCTTGGGGACCACAGACATTACTAAGCTTAGAAAATGAGAAATTGTCTATTTTCTGTTCTATATATTGGAACAGTTTTTTTTTGCAGTTGAAATTAGCTTTTTAAAAAAAAGTTTAGTAGGTCTGATACCTTTGTGCTTCTAAAAATTTAACTACCCTTTCTTTGATTTTATGATTTTCTTCATGATGGGCCACTTTGCTGGTTTAGATTTCCCTAGAATTTTTTTTCATGTTATCTACATTTTCATATTTATTTCTATTATGTTGATCACTGCATTTTATTATTTTTACCTTTATTTAATGTTTTTTCCAGCTTTATGGGGTATTATGATGAATAAAATTGTATATATTTAAAGTATACAATGTGATGATTTGATATATGTATATATTATGAATGATTACCATAATCAAGTTAATTAACATATCCTTCACCTTATATAGTTACCTTTTTTTCTGCATGTGCATAGTGAGAGTGCTTAGGGTCTCTTCTCAGCAAATTTCAAGTCTACTACACAGTATGATTAAGTATAGTCACAATGTGGTACATTAGGTCCCAATAACTTATTCATCCTGTATTTTTTGTTTTGTTTCAAGTTTTTATTTAAATTCCAGTTGATTAACATATAGTGTAATAATAGTTTCAGGAGTAGAATTTAGTGATTCATCACTTACGTATGACACCCAGTGCTCATCACAGTTACGTGCCCTCCTTAATACCCATCACCTATTCAACCCATCCCCCTGCCCTCCTCCCCTCCAGCAACCCTCAGTTTGTTCTCTATAGTTAAGAGTCTGTTTTATGGTTTGCCTCTCTCCCCCACCAATGTGTTCATCTGTTTCATTTCTTAAATTCCACATATGAGTGAGATCATGTGGTGTTTGTCTTTCTCTGACTGATTTCGCTTAGCATAATACACTCTAGCCCCATCCATGTTGTTGCAAATGGCAAGATTTCATTCTTTTTGATGGCTGAGTATTATTCCATTGTATATATAAATACCACCTCTTCTTCATCCATTCATCAGTCGATGGACCTTGGGTCCATATTTTGGCTATTGTGGATAATGCTGCTATAAACAATGGGGTGCATGTGTCCCTTTGAATCAGTATTTTTGTATCCTTTGGGTAAATACCTAGTAGTATAATTGCTGGATCATAGGGTAGTTCTATTTTTAACTTTCTGAGGAACCTCCATACTGTTTTCCAGAGTGGCTGCACCAGTTTGCCTTCCCACCAACAGTGCAAGAGGGTTCCCATTTCTCTGCATCCTTGCCAACATCTGTTGTTTCCTGTGTTGTTAATTTTTGCCATTCTGACAAGTGTGAGGTGATATCTCTGTAGTTTTGATTTGCATTTCCCTGATGATGAGTGATGTTGAGCATCTTTTCATGTATCTCTTAGCCATCTGGATGTCTTCTTTGGAAAAATGTCTACTTCATGTCTTCTGCCCATTTCTTAACTGGATTATTTGTTTTTTGGGTGTTGAGTTTGCTAAGTTCTTTACAGATTTTGGATACTAACTCTTTTTCGGATATGTCATTTGCAAATATCTTCTCCCATTCCATAGGTTGCCTCTTAGTTTTGCTGATTGTTTCCTTCACTGTGCAGAAGCTTTTTATCTTGATGAAGTCCCAGTGGTTCATTTTTGCTTTTGTTTCCCTGGTCTCCAGAGATGTGTCTAGTAAGAAGTTGCTACTGCCGAGGTAAAAAATATTGCTGCCTGTGTTCTCCTTTAGAATTTTAATGGTTTCCTGTCTCACATTTAGGTCTTTCATCCATTTTGAATGTATTTTTCTGTATGGTGTAAGAAAGTGGAAAAATATAGAATGCTTCATGAATTTGCATGTCATTCTTGCACAGGGGCCATGCTAATCTCCTCTGTATCATTCCAATTTTAGTGTATGTGCTGCTGAAGTGAGCATGAGAACTTATACACTTTATAACTGAAAGTTTGACCCTTTCTTTGATCAGCATCTCCCATTCTCCCCACTCTCTAGACTGTGGTGACCACCATTCTACTGTTTCTATGAGTTTGACTTTCATTTTATTTAGATTCCGTATATGAGTGAGTACATACAGTATTTGTCTTTCCGTGTCTACCTTATTCCATTTAGCATAAGTACTCCAGGTTCATCCATATTATCACAACTGGTAGGATTTCCTTCTTTTTATGGCTGAATAATATTCCATTATATATACACACACCACATTTTCTTTAACCATTCATCCATTGGTGAACATTTAGGTGTTTCCATATCTTGGCTATTGTGAGTAGTGTTGCAATGAACATGGGTGTGCAAAAATCTCTTCAAAATAATACTGATTTAGTTTCTTTTGGATTTATACCCAGAAGAGGGATTGCTGGGTCATATGTATGGTTTTTAATCTTAAGTGATAGGTTACTTAATAATTAGTTACTCATTTTTTATTGCTGATGTTGTTTATTCACATCTTCATTCTCTTTTTTTCTCCCACAATTTTATTTAAATTCAAGTTAGTTAACATATAGTGTAGTATTAGTGTCAGGGGTAGAATTTAGTGATTCATTAGTGGCATATAACAGCCAGTGCTCATCACAGGTGCCCTCCTTAATGCCCATCACCCATTTACCCCATCCCCCCATCCACCTTCCCTCCAGCTACCCTCAGTTTGTTCCCTATAGTTAAGAGTCCTTTATGGTTTGCCTCTCTCTCTCTCTTTTTATCTTATTTTATTTTTCCTTCCCTTCCCCTATGTTCATCTGTTTTGTTTCTTAAATTCCATATATGAGTGAAATTATATGGTATTTGTCTTTCTCGGACTGACTGATTTCGCTTAGCATAATACACTCTAGTTCCATTCATGTTATTGCAAATGACAAGATTTCATTCTTTTTGATGGCTGAGTAGTATTCTATTGCATATATATACCACATCTTCTTTATCCATTCATCAATTGATGGACACTTGGGCTCTTTCCATATTTTGGCTATTGTGGATAGTGTTCCTATAAACATTGGGGTGCCTGTGCCCCTTCAAATCACTATGTTTGTATCCTTTGGATAAATGCCTAGTAGTGAAATTGTTGGGTTGTAGGGTAGTACTTTTTTTAACTTTTTTGAGGAATCGCCATACTGTTTTCCAGATTGGCTGCACCAGTTTGCATTCTCACCAACAGTGCAAAAGGGTTACCCACTTTGGGGAGATGGAAAGGTAGTAGGGAAACTATTAAAGTTTTTCCTACTGATCAAAACTTCTCCTAAATATATTGACTCTGAATAAAAATCATCCCTATTCCTCTGAACCTAGATGTTTGAAATTATAAAGACAAAATTTGATTATTTTTAGGTTCCCTTCTCTACATTTCTGTTGAGTCATAAACAATGGCCATCTGACTGAATAAGTTACAAAGGGTAGAAAGAAATATCCAGAATGAGGGGAATTTTGTTTAATTCTACTTAAATATCATCTCTTTCCTGATGCTGATTGTGCTCTGTTTCTTTCTCATGACCAGCTCTCTCCCCATCACTCTTTCTTCCTGCTACAACCCACAAAATCAGGCACTTTGAAGAATAAAAAAACTTTATGACCTTTATCAAGATGAAGGAGACTCACCACACTGATCACTGAGCAGAAGAAATTGTAAAATGGAACTTTTAATATTTTAAAGCCATTTGGAATACAGTTCACATGAATGATTCTGTATAACGTACAAATCAGTACCCTGGAGAATTTGCACTGACAGCCGTGGGAGGAAGACATGCGGGAATAACTTTTAATTGCATATTTAATTGACCTTGTAGGAAAATGAATCTCGTATTTTGTACTGAGTACAATTACATAAAGATTTGAAAATAATATTATCCAAAAAAGTTACTCAGACTATTTTATGGTATTATTAGAATCATATATAGTGTTTGTACTCTGCATTCTTTTGATAGTACTAAGACAATCACCATCCTGCTTTATAGCAGAGGGGTAGAAAGGAGTTAGGAGATAAATTAAAGCATACATTTTGCTAGCATTTTTAGTAATTTATGATAAAATAACTTTAAAAAAGTCTTTCTGAAAAGTCTTCAGACATCATTTTGAAACTATCAGATTTATAGTTAATACAGCTAACATGTATAATTTTAAGGTGGCTTTTTGCTTTTCCAACCAATTGGATATTAAGGTAATTTACAACTAAGTAAAATCAGTATTTTTCCCACATATGTTTTTACAGTGGATAGAGCTAAAGAGATTGTTGTTTTAAAGAATGAATATAACTATTTTTCTCAAGGGCATTTGTCCTAAGAAGACATCTTTTATTTTTTTTTCAGATGTAGACTTTGGTGATTCATCACTTACACATAACACCCAGTGCTTATCATAACTAGTGCCCTCCTTAACAACCATCATCCACTAAGAAGAAGATGTGGTATATATGTATACACACACACACACACACACACACACACACACACAATGGAATACTACTCAGCCATCAAAAAATGAAATCTTGCTATTTGCAATGATGTGGATGGAACTAGAGGGTATTAATGCTAAAAGAAATAAGTCAATCAGAGAGAGACAATTATCATATGATCTCACTCATATGTGGAACTTTAGAAACAAAACAGAGGATCATAAGGGAAGAGAGGGAAAAATTAAACAAGAAATCAGAGAGGGAGACAAACCATAAGAGACTCTTAATCATAGGAAGCACACTGAGGGTTGCTGGAGGGGAGAGGGGTAGGGGGATGGGCTTACTGGTCGATGGACATTAAGGAGGGCTCGTTATGTAATGAGGACTGGGTATTATATGCAACTGATGAATCACTGAACTCTACCTCTGAAACTAATAATACATTATATGTTAATTAATTGAATTTAAATTTAAATGTGAAAAAAATTAAAAGAGGATATCTTTTAGTTAACATATTTAGAAAAAGACATTGGCTCATATAAAAATAGTACCCAGCTAAGGTCCTGTGTATAAGGGGAAATAGATAATTTTAGAAGTTATAAGGTAAGAAATGATCACTATTTAATATGAGAGAAAGCAAAGGTATTTTCTCAGACCTACAATATAAACCAGGCAGTTAAGTGCCATGATTGGCAATGATTTGGGGTGAAAATAGAGAGCTGTAAGGACACATAGCAACTGTGACCTACACTTCCATTTAGAATTACATGAGTTGCAGTGATGTCTCTCAGAATATAAACCATGAAATATTTGGCAGGGTTTAATGCCACATCCCATCTGCTGCCATCCTAGGCTGCGTTAAAAAAAAAAAAAAAAAGATAATAGGAAGGGAAAAATGAAGGGGGGGGAAATCGGAGGGGGAGATGACCTATAAGAGACTATGGGCTCTGAGAAACAAACTGAGGGTTCTAGAGGGGAGGCGGGGTGGGGGGATGGATTAGCCCGGTGATGGGTATTAAAGAGTGCACGTATTGAATGGACCATTGGGTGTTATATGCAAACAATGAATCATAGAACACTACATCAAAAACTAATGATGTGATGCATGGTGATTAACATAACATAATAAAATAAAATTAATAAAAAAAAGAAATAGTGTTTAGTTCACAGAAGGGGACAGTTCTACTGTATTGATCAGAAACTACTTTTCTGAATTCATCCTAGGTGTAGCTCAAGGGAGGTAACCCAGAGCAACCATGTAAGGCATGGAAGCAGGGTTCTTTTGATTTTTCAGCCAAGAGTGTAGATTTCAGGGGACATCAGTTGTATTCTTTCCAAAATCTTAGAGCTCTTAGGGTGAAAAGAGTTTGATTTAGTTTGTTCTGTTTGAGCAGAAAATAATGAAGAGATTCACTTACTAGATGCATGGCCCGGTGCCACAATAAATCTTCATACCTATAATACAGACTCTGAAGTAACATGGTAGATGATCAAGGCCCAATTTGCCTGTGGATTTTTGGCTGACATTTATGGGCAATTGTTAAAGTCCTCAGATACTGGAAATGCATCATTGCATAAAGCAGGATGCATAAAGCCCATGCTTTACATACTGGGAAGAACAGTGCTCCCACTGATGTAGGGAAACGTAAAGACAGAAGTTCCTCTTTGCAACGCAGAGTCAGAGCAGGGAGAGGACAAATAGCCGGTCAGGCCGTGCGTAGTAGCACCGCACGGAAGAGCTTGCCGGCTAGTATCTTGCGAGCTTCATTCATTTAGCATCAACAAGAAGGAAGGCACCGAACATCAAGCAGGACCATAGTGGACTAGAAACTAAGAGTATAAAGTCAAAGAAGAAATAGTTACTGCCTCTAAACCATCCTACTAATGAGATGTAAAATGTGAGGCTGTGTTTATATGTATGCGCATGTCTGAGCATGAGTTCTGAAGGTGGTCTTTATATTCTGAGAATAATATGTATTAGGTTAATTTTGTTTCTTAACACCCATGTTTAATTGAGTAAAGTCAGAAATGAAAACACTTGATTTTTACATAGACTTTAAATTCCACTTTAAAATCTTATTATTTTATTATTTGTTATCTCAAATGTGTATCACTTTTATTTTTATTTAAAAAAAATTTTTAAAGATGTTATTTATTTGATAGAGAGAGAGAAAGCACAAGAGAGCACAAGCAGAGGGAGTGGGAGAGGGAGAAGCAGGTTTCCTGCTGAGCAGGGAGACCGACTAACGCGGGGCTCAACCCCAGGACACCAAGATCATGACCTGAGCTGAAGGCAGACACTTAACCCACCGAGCCACCCAGGTACACAAGTGATACATCTTTATCTTCTGTCCCACTGCTCCCTCCTTCAAAAGCAGAGATAAAAAGGGGTATAATGGAGACAAAAGAAGTATATGTATATATACGGACTCCTGGGGGAGATGTTACGGTGGCTGGGGCCCAGGGTGCATGGGTGCAATTCTGGGGCCAGCAGTGCATGATGTGTTTCTCTGTGTTTACATTTAGCTGATGTGGAGTGGAGTGCGCATGTCCTGCGTGCCTTTGCGCCCCCACATGTTTATGTGAGAGGCATTGGGGTCCCCACTTTGCCCTCACCCTACAAGCCTACTGTGTACATATGGAAAAGGAGGAGGTAATAATCCTATACCTCCCCACCTCTGCCATGCACCTGCCTTGCACAGTTTGCCCACAGCGTGTCCCCTGAAAACAAGCAGTGGCCTTTCTCCTTTGTCTACACCCCCCTTTTTCATGTGATTGCTGTACAGTATTTTTTTTTTTTTTAATTCACAAGTTCTTGTTCCTCTCCCCTCTAGCCTTCAACTCGTGATCCATAATTTATTTGTCTGGCTTCTTGGAGGTACCTCTGTAGGTTTGTCCTCGGGTATTCTTATAGATGTCTTTCCGAAAATGGTTATTTCATGTGATTTTTCATGGAATTTGTCCTAATAAACCATTCTCTGTCACATGGCAACATTAAAAAAAACCATACAGTAGCACTGTGTTTAGGACTTGTTAAAAGAAATTTTTATGCCCCAGGACCACCTCCTTTCACTTTCTTAACAGCAAAGGACTTAAGGATGTTTTTCCTTAGTGTGAGGAGCATATTAAGGGATTGAAGGCTAATGCCATCTGGGCTGACTTCCTTAATTGTACTTCAGGCTCATAATTTTGATATTTATGCTAGAACCTTCTAACAATTAGAGTTTTTAACAGTGGATCAGCCTGCCAAACAAAGTAATGAACTTCACGTTGCTGGGAAGGTTCCAGAAGGTGCTGTATGAACACCACCTCTTAAGATTGCTTTAGGGGGATTCCTTATTGATTTTGGAGCTGGACTAGATAAAAAGTAAGTACTTTCCAACATGTACTAGTGATTCTTTGATATTATTTTAAAAATCACAGATTTAATAAAAGCAGAAAAATTTGAGATCTTTGTGAGGCACTGATTGCTACTATAGTTTTTCATAGCAACCTAAGATTTTCTTTTCATGGTAAGGTTTACCAGAAAAAAAGGGCTTGTAAGTAATATCTCTGGTTTGTGGGTGTTTTCTGTTGTTAGAAAAAGCTATGTCCTTTACAATAGATATGTCTAAGCATTGAAAATTATTTCTAATTAGTAATAATTTCCCCTTTATTCTTCACTATAGTAAACACTGTGTTGTACAATACATAATTTTATCTACATTCTGAGAAATACCAGTCAAATTCGTGGCTCTGATTCAGAAAATGTAGTCCTTAATCATGAACCAGATTCAACACATTCTTCCAAGGAAACATATGTTGAAATAAGTATTATATATTTTCTTGTTTTAGAGAAAGCAAGTTCAAATTTCATTTCTAATTTTATTAAGCAGTTGCTTTTTTATTCATGGAGCTCTTTCATCAGAAATGTATTCTTAATTTTTTTTTCCACAGGGAGGAGACGGAAGATTTTTTTTTTTGTGACTCAGTTTTCTTGTATCTCATTTTTTAAAGAAAGATGGAAAAAATCCCTTCCTTCTCCTATTGTCCTCCATGCTATTCCAAGAAACAAACTGAGGGTTTTAGAGGGGAGGGGGGTGGGGGAGGGGTTAGCCCAGTGATGGGTATTAAGGAGGGCACGTACTGCATGGAGCACTGGACGTTATACGAAAACAATGAATCATGGATCACTACATCAAAAACTAATGATGTAATGTATGGTGACTAGCATAACATAATAAAATAAAATAAAATTTAAAAAAAGAAAGATAGAAAAAATCATCTTTGCTCCACACATTGGGGGTTACTCATCAATTTGAGGGAAGGTTGTTGATTTGGGGGGAAAAAGGTTTGAAGATGACAGCTGAGGCAATTGTACTCAGGTTTATGGGGGGCTTAGTGCCTCAGGGGTTCAAGAGAGGCAATGAAACCCTGGAAGACTTTTAAAAATCAAAATATACCCAAGGTCTTTTGTTATGTATAGTTCATATTTTGAAACACATTTAATTTACAAAGCATTTAAACTGAAAATCATTACCAGATAGAGTGAATGTGTCTAAAGATCCACTAAAAGAGAAAATTATGTAAATACTAAGCCCTTTAGGGACATTCAAATCCCCTGAAAAGTCTGATACTCACCACTGGATATATACCTATTAAATAACCTCCAAGCCCTCCAGCTTGCTTTTTTTTTTTTTTTGTCAACTTATTTAGGCAGATTTTGCAAAAATTTTCTGTGTTGTAAAATTTATGTTACTAAAAAAATTAAAACAAACAAAAATTATACCATGCAGCTCCTTAACAACAACTTCAGCCTTTTCCGGCTGATCACCCTGTTAGAGGCAGAGCTGGGGGTCCAGGTGAGGGCTGGCGGTTCTGTGTGAGTTAAGAGGAGGAGGAATGGTTTGTTGTCATCTATGCATGGGTCAGTAGTTTGTCACATAACTGCCATTTAGTGCCTCACAGTGCTCAGGAACAAAAATAGCATTAGAGATAATTAAAGAAACTTTTTTCAACTCTGATTATTTTTGCCTTTTTTATCTCCCTATACTTCACAATTACTTGAAACAGCTGAGTAAATTTCAACATCTTCCCTTTCTGGTATGTGAGATGAGAGTTCTGCTCACTTAGTACTGCAATACCCCTCATTGCTTTTCCAGCATATTTCTTTTTATTTTAACTTTATTTATTTATTTTAAATTTTATTTTATTATGTTAGTCACCATACAATACATCATTAATTTTTGATGTAGTGATTCACGCTTCATTGTTTTCGTATAACACCCAGTGCTCCATGCAGTACGTGCCCTCCTTAATACCCACCACCAGGCTAACCCATCCTCCCACCCCCCTCCCCTCTAAAACCCTCAGTTTGTTTCTCGGAGTCCATAGTCTCTCATGGTTCATCTCCCCCTCCGATTTCCCCCCCTTCATTTTTCCCTTCCTTCTCCTAATGTCCTCCATGCTATTCCTTATATTCCATAAATAAGTGAAACCATATGATAACTGACTTTCTCTGCTTGACTTAGTTCACTTAGCATAATCTCCTCCAGTCCCATCCATATTGATGTAAAAGTTGGGTATTCCTCCTTTCTGATGGCTGAGTAATATTCCATTGTATATATGGACCACATCTTCTTTATCCACTCATCTGTTGAAGGGCATCTCGGCTCTTTCCACAGTTTGGCTATTGCAGACATTGCTGCTATGAACATTGGGGTGCATATGGCCTTTCTTTTCACTTTTCCAGCATATTTCAAAGCTTTTTCTTTTTCTTTTAAGTTTTGTTTTTGTTTTTGTTTTTTTTTTGATAGAGAGTGAATGAATGGGGAGTGGCAGAGGGAGAGGAAGGGAGAAGCAGATTTCCTGCTAAGCGGGGAACCACGCGCCTCTCCCCCGCCAGAGGACTTGGGGCTTGACCTAGGACCCTGGACCCTGGGATCATGACCTGTGCTGAAGGCAGATGCTTAACCGACTAAGCCACCCAGGTGCCCCATTTCAAAGCTTTTTCTTCCCTAAACCTTGTGCCAACAGTTACTAAGAATCTACTTTACTTTGGGTCATAGAAAGATGAACTAAATGTGATCCTTCTCCACAAAGAGCATAAATAACTAGAGTTCAAGTTGACATCTCAAAGGAAAGGGCAAGTAGAAATTGCACGAAGGAGAAATTGCCTCTAGCTGGTGAGATTAGCAGAGGCTTCAGCGCCTTTTAACTAGGCCTTGGAAATGGGCAACGCACTGACAGATGCATATGGCCAAGAGTTCCTGTTGCTTCTTCTCTTTACTTCCCTATCTTCCACTCTTTTGAATGCATGGCATAAGTCTTTGGTCCCTGTCTACTGTCTAAATAAACCACCTATTACAGCTGCCTTCACATGATCAAATCCAGTGGTCTAATCTCAGTCCTCACCTTAACTGAACTCTCAATGGCATTTGACTGAATTCATTTGTCCTTCTTGAAACACTTTTTTGGCTTATGGGATACTGCACTGTCCTCTTGATTTCCTCTGTGCCTTGGTGGCCAAGCTTGGTTCTGGCCTCCTTTTTGTAACCTGCTTTTACAGATCTCTAAACTTTGGTGTGCTCCAGAGTTAAGTACTCAGACATCTCTTCACATCATTTCCATAGGTCAGGAGTTCTTTGATCTAGTTGCACATCAGAGGAGTTTTAAAAATTCACCCATACCCTGGTTTCCCTGCAGAGATTTGGATTCAGTCATTCTGGGGATGGGAGAGGGAATCGGTATTTTATTTTAAAGCTTCTCCAGTGAATTGAAAGTGTGCCAGGGTTGAGAATCATTGAGTGGAGTGATCTCATCCAGTTCAATGACCCCAAAGGACACAAAAAAATCTGGTGATTCAAATGGAACTCTCCATCGTTGAGCTGTCCCTTGAATTCCAGACTCATAATTAAAGGATTGACTAGACATTTCCACTTTGCTGCCTAATGCCCATTTTCAAAGTTAGCAAGTCCAAAGTTGACCTTTTGATTCCCTATTCAAATCTGCTCCTTGTTCAGTGTTTCCTATCTCAGAAGATGGCACATGTCATAATTCACCCCACTGCTCAGGGCCCAAATTTAGGAGTCATCCAGGATTCTTCTCATTCTTTCATTTCTCATGTCCAATTATCAGCAATTCTCTTTGTTTCTGTCTTTCATATTAATCTTTAATTTTCTCATTTCTTACCACCTTTATGCCAGTTTCCCCAGCCTAAGCCACAATCATCTCTTACTTGGACTGGTCCCACAGTCTCCTAACTCCTATCCTATGTTCACTCTTTCCACCAACCCCACAGCCTCTGTATACCTGCAAAGTGACCTTTCTGAAAAATAAATAAAATCATATCACTCCCCTGCTCTCCATCCTCCAGATACTTTTTATCACAATGAGAATAAATCCTGTATCTTTACTATAGTCTGTAGCCCTGGAGAATTGATTTCTGGTTATTTTGACCTTGTTTCTTACCTTCTTTTTTTGAAACCCCTCACTCAAGTACATCAGCCACCCTGGTTTCCTTGCTATTCCTCTAACACTTCACACATACTCTTGTCAAGGGCCTTTGTACCTACTATTACACAGATCCCAATATGATGTGTCTGGTTCTCTCATATCATTCAGATTACTGTTCAAACGTCACTCCTGTCAGGGAATGCTTCCCTGAGTATTAGATTTTAGGGATTAACCTCTCTCCCCTTACTTTGTTTTATTTTTCATACCTTGTGTTATATTCACTTACTTACTTTCTATCTTCTCACTAGAATACAGGCTCCATTAGCATAGGGAGGGTCATTGTTTTCTTCACCATCTCATCTCTAGCATCTAGAACAGTATCTTGCATGTAGTAGGTAAGTACTCACTGAATGAATTGATGAATATGTGTATGAACATGAGGAGAGGGATTTCAGGCCAAAGGAGTATTATGAACAGTGTCATGGAAATAAGAAAAGTTAGCTAGTTTGGGTGCTTGGAGAGGAGTACCAAGAGATGGTTCTAGAAAAGGAGGTACAAGTCAGGATGTGGAGAGCCCTAAACAATTCACATGGACTTTAGGAAATGGAAAGCCACAGAAGATATTTTTAGGTGGGCTATGTATTTGATTGAATTGAGGCTAAAAATCAAATGATTTGGTAACTGAATAGAAGTGGTGGTTAAGGGAGAAGGAAGAGTTAAATATGATTTTTCAAATGTTAGGCCTGGGTAATTGAAAGAATGTTGATGGCATCAACAAAGAGAAAGAAGACAGAAAATAGTGAGATACTGTTGTTTTCCTTTTAGTGTAATTGGTAGATTTGAGGTCTGGAAAAATAATCCTTTTAACTTGGGATATGTTGTTTAAGTGCTTGGGAAATATTTATGTGGAGATGTCTAAGAATCATGTGTACATGAGTATATGGAACTTGAGAGAGAAGTCAGGGCTAAAGTTTAAGGTTTGAAAGTTTTGCCGTGAGGAAAAGATCAGATTGTGGGGATAGATATGCATATCAACTAGGAATCTGTGAGGTAAAAAATGAGAGGCTGCTATGGAATCTTAGGATATGTTACTTTAAAAGGTGGTGTGAGAACTAAAAATATGGGAAAACCAGACTGTTCAGAGAAATAGGAGCAAACCTCCATGGGCTATAACATCATGAAAGCCAAGGGAATAAAGATTTGGAGAAGTTAATCATCCGTTTAAGTTCTGCAGAGGATTTGAGGAGGGTGAAGAGATAAAGCTTTTGATTGTCAAAAGAAAAATTGACTGTAACTGTGGTCATGTGGATTGGTGGCTTGGAAGAACTTAGAAGAATGTGGAAGGATAGTATCTTTATAAGGTAGCAGGGTTGAGAAAAGAAGTATTTGAGGAGAGAAAAAAATGAATCATAACCCCAAATCAAGCAAAATAAATTTTAGAGGAAGAAATTAAAGCTTTAGAAGGGAGTGTGGGTCATACATAGAGTAAAGCCCCATGCATCAAAGTGCAAGGTGGCTGTGTTAGCCCTAGAAAGAGATACACATGTATCGTCTTCTCACTCAAGAAGGAAACATAAGAGGAAAGAAAAAAGAGGAGAGGAGAGGGAGGTGGAGTAGAGGTGAGAAAGCATGTGTTAAATAGTTAAAATCTCAGTAAACTTGGAAATAAAATCATCTGTTGGGCTTTGGTGTAGAGTGGGGTGGGAAAGGAGTTGGCTGACAGGGGTGAAAAGATTATGATCAACACTATGTTAACACCTTTTCCTTCTGACCTACATTTTAACAAGTGATGTATATTTATTTACATTTAAGTTTATTAAAATGCAAAAATAAAATATTTCATTTAAATGTAGAGTCTATCACTGTTGTAATTTATAAAGATGCTTTTTCTTTGAATGGTAAGAAAAATAAAGTATCAGTCTTGGTATTTCTTAAAAAACACAGTTTTCTGGAGGGGGGAAGGGAAGATGGCGGAGGAGTAGGGGACCCTATTTCAACAGGTCCCCGGAATTGAGCTAGATATCTACCAGACCACTCTGAGCACCCACGAAACCAGCCTGAGATGTAAGAAGATCTGGATCTCTACAAACAGAATATCATAGGTGGTTGGTTTTGAGGTACGAAGCGGGGAGCCGTGATTCCGCGGGCAGATATGGAGGATAAACGCAGCGGGAGGGAGCCCGGCCGTGGGGATCCTACACCACTGGTGAGCGACAGCCTTGCGTGCTGGGGACCCGGCACAGACTCTCAGACCGGTAGCATCGGGAAAGGACTTTAGGGCAGCCCCCAGGGTGGAAACCCGGAGCACCGGGGTCGCGCCTGCGAACTGCAGCCCCCTGGACGGAAACCCAGAGCGGTGGGGTCATGCGGGCGAACTGGGAGCGGCTGGCGGTTTTAGAAGCACAAAGGGCAGAGACGGGCCGACCTGGAGGCAGGACTGGGAGTGCTGTGGAGGGGCGCACAACCCAGGACGCTGCAGTTTATAGCGACACGGACAGAAATGGAGACGGTGTGGCCTGGAGAGCTCACTGAAGAACAGACTGCGGTCTCTCTACTCTGAGGCAGAGGGTTGGAAACGGTCTCTTCTGCTCTGACTCGCGGAAGAGACATGGAAAGCCGCCAGGGAAAGGCGCCAGAGAACAAAAGCCCCCAAAACTGATTCCCGCTGAGCCCATCCCCCGCCACAGGGGGGCAGGGCAACTCCGCCCAAACAGGGTTGCTTGAGTAACAGCACGGCAGGCCCCTCCTGCAGAAGACAGGCTGGGAAAACAAGAGGCCAGCAACCCTAAGGTTCCGAGAAAACAGGTGCATCTTGCTTCGGTTCTGGTCAATAATTTGGACTCTATACATTCCCTCAAACACCCATCAACAGAATGACTAGGAGGAGGAACCCCCAAAATAGAAAAGACTCACAGATCATGACTTATGCTGCAGATTTACAAATGGATGCAGATATAACCAAGATGTCGGAGATGGAATTCAGGCTAGCAATTGTGAAGACAATGGCTAGAATGGAGAAATCAATTAATGTCAACATAGAGTCTCTAAGGGCAGAAATGAAAGCTGAATTGGCAGAACTTAAAAATGCTATCAATGAGATCCGATCCAATCTAGATAATCTAACAGCTAGGGTAAGTGAGGCAGAAGAACGAATAAGCGACCTGGAAGACAATATAATAGATAAAACGGGAAAAGAGGAGGCCAGGGAAACACAACTCAGAATCCATGAAAATAGAATCAGAGAAATAAGTGACACCATGAAGCATTCCAATGTCAGAATAGTTGGAATCCCAGAGAGAGTGGAGAGAGAGAGAGGACTAGAAGATGTATTTGAGCAAACCGTAGCTGAGAACTTCCCTAATCTGGGGAATGAAACAAACATTTGCGTCTTAGGGGCAGAGAGGACCCCTCCCAAGATCAAGGAAAACAGGCCAACACCCTGGCATGTAATAGTAAAACTTGCAAATCTTAGAACCAAGGAAACCATCTTAAGGGCAGTTAGGGGGAAGAGATTCCTTACGTACAGAGGGAGGAACATCAGAATGACGTCAGACCTATCCACAGAGACCTGGCAAGCCAGAAAGGCCTGGCAAGACATATTCAGGGTACGAAATGAGAAGAACATGCAGTGAAGAATACTTTATCTGGTAAAGCTGTCATTTAGAATGGATGGAGAGATGCAGAGCTTCCACGATTGACAGAAAATGAAAGAATATGTGACCACTAAGCTGGCCCTGCAAGAAATATAAAGGGGGGGTTCTATAAAAGGAGAAGGACCCCAAGAGTGATATACAACAGAAATTTACAGGGACAATCTATAAAAACGTCTTCACAGGCAACATGATGACAATTAATTCATATCTTTCTTTTTTTTTTTTTCCCCAAGTCAGATATTTTTTATTTATTTATTTTTTTATTCTTATGTTAATCCCCATACATTACATCATTAGTTTTAGATGAAGTGTTTCATGATTCATTGTTTGTGCATAACACCCAGAGCTCCATGCAGAATGTGCCCTCCTCAATACCCACCACCAGGCTAACCCATCCTCCCACCCCCCTCCCCTCTAGAACCCTGTTTGTTTTTCAGAGTCCATCGTCTCTCATGGTTCGTCTACCCCTCCGATTTCCCCCGCTTCATTCTTCCCCTCCCGCTACCTTCTTCTTTTTTTTTTCTTAACATATATTGCATTATTTGTTTCAGAGGTACAGATCTGAGATTCAACAGTCTTGCACAATTCACAGCGCTTACCAGAGCACATACCCTCCCCAGTGTCTATCACCCAGTCACCCCATCCTTCCCACCCCACCCCCCACTCCAGCAACCCTCAGTTTGTTTCTTGAGATTAAGAATTCCCCATATCATTGAGATCATATGATACGTCTTTCTCTGTTTGACTTATTTCACTCAACATAATACCCTCCAGTTCCATCCACGTCGTTGCAAATGGCAAGATCTCATTCCTTTTGATGGCTGCATAATATTCCATTGTATATATATACCACTTCTTCTTTATCCATTCATCTGTCGATGGACATCTTGGCTCTTTCCACAGTTTGGCTATTGTGGACATTGCTGCTATAAACATCGGGGTGCACGTACCCCTTTGGATCCCTACTTTTGTATCTTTGGGGTAAATACCCAGTAGTGCAATTGCTGGATCATATGGTAGCTCTATTTTCAACTTTTTGAGGAACCTCCATACAGTTTTCCAGTGTGGCTGCACCAGCTTGCATTCCCACCAACAGTGGAGGAGGGTTCCCCTTTCTCCGCATCCCCGCCAACATCTGTCATTTCCTGACTTGTTAATTTTAGCCATTCTGACTGGTGTGAGGTGGTATCTCGTTGAGGTTTTGATTTGGATTTCCCTGATGCTGAGCGATATTGAGCACTTTTTCATGTGTCTGTTGGCCATTTGGATGTCTTCTTTGGAAAAATGTCTGTTCATGTCTTCTGCCCATTTCTTGATTGGATTCTTTGTTTTTTGGGTGTTGAGTTTGATGAGTTCTTTATAGATTTTGGATACTAGCCCTTTATCTGATATGTCATTTGCAAATATGTTCTCCCATTCTGTCGGTTGTCTTTTGGTTTTGTTGACTGTTTCCTTTGCTTTGCAAAAGCTTTTTATCTCGATGAAGTCCCAATATTTCATTTTTGCCCTTGCTTCCCTTGCCTTTGGCGATGTTTCTAGGAAGAAGTTGCTGCGGCTGAGGTCGAAGAGGTTGCTGCCTGTGTTCTCCTTTAGGATTTGGATGGACTCCTGTCTCACATTGAGGTCTTTCAACCATTTGGAGTCTATTTTTGTGTGTGGTGTAAGGAAATGGTCCAGTTTCATTCTTCTGCATGTGGCTATCCAATTTTCCCAACACCATTTGTTGAAGAGACTGTCTTTGTTCCATTGGACATTCTTTCCTGCTTTGTCAAAGATGAGTTGACCATAGAGTTGAGGGTCCATTTCTGGGCTCTCTATTCTGTTCCATTGATCTATGTGTCTGTTTTTGTGCCAGTACCATACTGTCTTGATGATGACAGCTTTGTAATAGAGCTGGAAGTCCGGAATTGTGATGCCGCCGGCTTTGCTTTTCTTTTTCAACATTCCTCTGGCTATGCGGGGTCTTTTCTGGTTCCATACAAATTTTAGGATTATTTGTTCCATTTCTTTGAAAAAAGTGGATGGTATTTTGATGGGGATTGCATTGAATGTGTAGATTGCTCTAGGTAGCATTGACATCTTCACAATATTTGTTCTTCCAATCCATGAGCATGGAACGTTTTTCCATTTCTTTGTGTCTTCCTCAATTTCTTTCATGAGTATTTTATAGTTTTCTGAGTACAGATCCTTTGTCTCTTTGGTTAGATTTATTGCTAGGTATCTTATGGTTTGGGGTGAAATTGTAAATGGGATCGACTCCTTCATTTCTCTTTCTTCTGTCTTGTTGTTGGTGTATAGGAATGCCACTGACTTCTGTGCATTGATTTTATATCCTGCCACTTTACTGAATTCCTGTATGAGTTCTAGCAGTTTTGGGGTGGAGTCTTTGGGGTTTTCCACATAAAGTATCATATCATCTGCAAAGAGTGAGAGTTTGACTTCTTCCTTGCCAATTTGGATGCCTTTGATTTCTTTTTGTTGTCTGATTGCTGTGGCTAGGACTTCCAATACTATGTTGAATAGCAGTGGTGATAGTGGACATCCCTGCTGCATTCCTGACCTTAGGGGGAAAGCTCTCAGTTTTTCCCCATTGAGAATGATACTCGCTGTAGGTTTTTCATAGATGGCTTTTATGATATTGAGTTATGTACCCTCTATCCCTATACTCTGAAGAGTTTTGATCAAGAAAGGATGCTGTACTTTGTCAAATGCTTTTTCTGCATCTATTGAGAGGATCATATGATTCTTGTTCTTTCTTTTATTAATGTATTGATCACATTGATTGATTTGCGGATGTTGAACCAACCTTGCAGCCCAGGGATAAATCCCACTTGGTCATGGTGAATAATCCTTTTAATGTACTGTTGGATCCTATTGGCTAATATTTTGGTGAGAATTTTTGCATCCATGTTCATCAGGGATATTGGTCTGTAATTCTCCTTTTTGATGGGGTCTTTGTCTGGTTTTGGGATCAAGGTAATGCTGGCCTCATAAAATAAGTTTGGAAGTTTTCCTTCCATTTCTATTTTTTGGAACAGTTTCAGAAGAATAGGTATTAATTCTTCTTGAAATGTTTGGTAGAATTCCCCTGGGAAGCCATCTGGCTCTGGGCTTTTGTTTTTTGGGAGATTTTTGATGACTGCTTCAATTTCCTTAGTGGTTATAGGTCTGTTCAGGTTTTCTATTTCATTCTGGTTCAGTTTTGGTAGTTGATACATCTCTAGGAATGCATCCATTTCTTCCAGGTTATTTAATTTGCTGGCATAGAGTTGCTCATAATATGTTCTTATAATTGTTTGTATTTCTTTGGTGTTGGTTGTGATCTCTCCTCTTTCATTCATGATTTTGTTGATTTGGGTCATTTCTCTTCTCTTTTTGATACGTCTGGCCAGGGGTTTATCAATCTTGTTAATTCTTTCAAAGAACCAGCTCCTAGTTTCGTTGATCTGTTCTACTGTTCTTTTAGTTTCTATTTCATTGATTTCTGCTCTGATCTTTATTATTTCTCTTCTCCTGCTGGGTTTAGGCTTTATTTGCTGTTCTTTCTCCAGCTCCTTTAGGTGTAAGGTTAGGTTGTGTACTTGAGACCTTTCTTGCTTCTTGAGAAAGGCTTGTATTGCTATATACTTTCCTCTCAGGACTGCCTTTGCTGCATCCCAAAGATTTTGAACAGTTGTGTTTTCATTTTCATTGGTTTCCATGTATTTTTTTAATTCTTCTTTGATTTCCTGGTTGACCCATTCGTTCTTCAGTAGGATGCTCTTTAGCCTCCATGTATTTGAGTTCTTTCTGACTTTTGTCTTGTGATTGAGCTCTAGTTTCAAAGCATTGTGGTCTGAAAATAGGCAGGGAATGATTCCAGTCTTTTGGTACCGGTTGAGACCTGGTTTATGACCTAGGATGTGATCTATTCTGGAGAATGTTCCATGGGCCCTAGAGAAGAATGTGTATTCCGTTGCTTTGGGGTGGAATGTTCTGAATAGGTCTGTAAAGTCCATTTGGTCCAGTGTGTCCTTTAAAGTCTTTATTTCCTTGTTGATCTTTTGCTTAGACGATCTGTCCATTTCAGTGAGGGGGGTGTTAAAGTCCCCCACTATTATTGTATTGTTGTCGATGTGTTTCTTTGCTTTTGTTATTAATTGCCTTATATAATTGGCTGCTCCCATGTTAGGGGCATAGATATTTACAATTGTTAGATCTTCTTGTTGGATAGATCCTTTTAAGTATGATATAGTGTCCTTCCTCATCTCTTATTACAGTCTTTGGTTTAAAATCTAATTTGTCTGCTATAAGGATTGCCACCCCAGCTTTCTTTTGGTGTCCATTAGCATGGTAAATGGTTTTCCACCCCCTCACTTTCAATCAGGGGCTGTCTTTGGGTCGAAAATGAGTCTCTTGCAGACAGCATATCGATGGGTCTTGTTTTTTAATCCAGTCTGATAGCCTGTGTCTTTTGATTGGGGCATTGAGCCCATTTACATTCAGGGTAACTATTGAAAGATAGGAATTTAGTGCCATTGTATTGCCTGTAAGGTGACTGTTACCGTATATTGTCTGTGTTCCTTTCTGGTCTATGTTGCTTTTAGGCTCTCTCTTTGCTTAGAGGACCCCTTTCAAGATTTCCTGTAGGGCTGGTTTTGTGTTTGCAAATTCCTTTAGTTTTTGTTTGTCCTGGAAGCTTTTTATCTCCATCAATTTTCAATGACAGCCTAGCTGGATAGAGTATTCTTGGATGCATATTTTTCTCATTTAGTGCTCTGAATATATCCTGCCAGTCCTTTCTGGCCTGCCAGGTCTCTGTGGATAGGTCTGTTGCCAATCTAATGTTTCTACCCTTGTAGGTTACATATCTCTTCTCCCGAGCTGCTTTGAGGATTTTCTCTTTGTCTATGAGACTCGTAAGTTTTACTATAAGATGTCGGGGTGTTGACCTATTTTTATTGATTTTGAGAGGGGTTCTCTGTGCTTCCTGGATTTTGATGCCTGTTTCCTTCCCCAAATTAGGGAAGTTCTCTGCTATAATTTGCTCCATTATACCTTCTGCCCCTCTCTCTCTTTCTTCTTCTTCTGGGATCCCAATTATTCTAATGTTGTTTCGTCTTATGGTATCGCTTATCTCTCAAATTCTGCCCTCGTGATCCAGTAGTTGTTTATCTCTCTTTTTCTCAGCTTCTTTATTTTCCATCATTTCATCTTCTATATTACTGATTCTCTCTTTTGCCTCATTTATTCTAGCAGTTAGCACCCCCATTTTTGATTGCACCTCATTAATAGCCTTTTTGATTTCTACTTGGTTGGATTTTAGTTCTTTTACTTCTCCAGAATGGGTTTCTCTAATAACTTCCATATTTTTTTCAAGCCCAGCTAGTATCTTTAAAGTGATGATTCTGAACTCTAGATCTGACATCGTACTAATGTCCGTATTGAGTAGGTCCCTGGCAGTCGGTACTACCTCTTGTTCTTTTTGTTGACGTGATTTTTTCTGTCTTGTCATTTTGTGCAGAGGAGAATAGATTAATGAGAGAACAAAATGCTAGCAGAATAACCACGTCCCCAGAAAATATACTCTAAACAAATCAGAAAAAACCTGAAGCAGTGGGAAAAGAAAGGGAAAGAGAGAAAAAAGAAAAAGAAAAAAAAGAAAAAGATAAAGATAAAAACAAAAACAAACAAAACAAAACAACAATAACAACAAAAAACCAGAATGTGATCAAATATGATCCGGCTGGTATATAGATCAGTGCCACCCGCTAGATTTGGGGTGTATTTTGGTCTTTTAGAAGAAAGTGCCTCCCAAAATTTTAAAGAAAGAAAAACTTATATATGTACAAAAATAAGGGTTGATCTGATGAAGGGATCGAATATGACTGTAAAGATGGAAATTATAAAAAATTTTATAAAAGGAATTGATAAGAAGTTGTTTGAAAAAAGAAAGAAGAGGATTTAAAAAAAGAAAAAAAAAAGGGAGAGGATGTGATCAGGCAGGGGAATAGAAAATACCATATACTAGAGATTTAGGGTATATTTTGATCTGTTAGAAGAAACTATCTCAAAATTTTATAGAGAGAACAACTTATATATATAAGCCAAAAATACGGGTAATTACTATGAAGGGATAGAATATGACTCTAAAAATGAAAAATAAAAATTTTTTTTTTTTTTAAAAAAAGGGATTGATAAGATGTTGGTTGAAAAAGGGAAAAAGAAAAATTCAAAAAGAAAAAAAAAGAAAAAAAGACAGTTAAAAAAAATTAACTTTGAAAGACTACAGAATCATGGTAAAAAAGCCATGAATTCTATGTGCAGTAGTCCCCTAGCGCTGGAGTTCTGCCGTTCTCATTGATGGGTAAACTTGGTCTTGGCTGGCTGTTCTCACTGATCTTCTGGGGAGGGGCCTGTTGCCGTGGTTTCCAAATGTCTTTGCCGGAGGCAGAATTGCCCCGCCCTTGCCCCCTCCCAGCTAAGTAATCTGCTCGGGTTTGCTGTCCGGGGCTTTTGTTCCCTGCGAGCTTTCCGTACAGCTTTGGAGGCGGAGAGTGAAAATGGCGGCCTCCCAATCTCTGCCGCGGAGGAGCCGAGAACTCGGGGCCCCGCTTCTCAGTGAGCCCCCAGAGAAAAGCCGTCAGTCACTCCCGTCTCCCCGGTCTCCAGCCGCACTCCGTGCTCACCCGGCCTGTGACCGCGCGTTTCTATCTCTGGCACCCGACCCCGGGTGGAGTCTCCAAACCCAGC